>NC_038048.1:45563386-45879795 GCF_002211085.1 Panicum hallii | reverse complement strand
ATAAAGGTCAAAGTTCATATATTTAGATGTGATTTGGGGGCTCCCCCCTACATCCATGCCTGCTGTGGGGTGCCTGAACACTGTGTCAAAATAACAATACGTGATGCATGTGACAGTTCAGAGCATAATAGGATCTGCCTGTTGCAATGGGGTGCAGCACTGCTGCACACAGGTGCAGCACTGCCGCACTCATATGCATCAGTCAGATCAACAAGAAGATTTCTCAGCAAGACATATATGAGAGATAATATCTCTAGCATAAATATGAAGTACGCTGCAGCACACAAACACATGCATGTCCTTATCCGATACAAATAGAGTCATATAGGTAGTAATATTACACAAATAGAGTTTTTGATCGTCTCTCAAACTCCACAACCTAACATTTGCTCTCATCGGATCTGACATGAAACGCAGCTGCAGCAGGACACGGCATCAAAAGAAAAGAAAAGTTTGACCCCTCTAATTTTTCCCCCCTTTGGCATCAAGTACCAAAAAGAGAAGAGAATATAGAGGAATCACTCATCATCATCATAACTGAATGCTGTCCTGAGTCACTGCTCTACTCTGTCCCAGAAAGATCAGGCAACTCAAACTGAGGTGGGACAGGAGCAGGTGGAAATGGTGCAAGCCCAGCACGCTCTCTGGTCCTTTGAGTGACTCTCTGAGCTCCATCCTTGTGTCATAGGCTGTCTGAGAAGCATAAGAGCAATGTCCAAAGATAGCTTTCATCCAGGCCTTGACAGTGCTACTCAGTCCTCTGCCACTGCTCCTAGAGCGAGACCTAGAGTGAGAACTCTCGGGAATGTCCTCACGACCCCTGGAGGTGCCACCAACTGTCTCTGTGGCTGCTGCATAAGACTGGGTCTTCTCAATATTATAGACGGTGTGGAAACCATCCTTAGGAAATATATAACCAGAGACCCCTCTCAATCATGAACATAAGATAGGGAGCATAGGGCAGACTCCTCCTAGCATCATCCATAGCATAAGCTAGCTGCACCCAAATGAACCTACCAACATTGAATTTCTCACCATCAGGAAAACGAGCAAGCAAGTTCCTCACAAAACCACAAATATCTGAAGCTGCTCCATCCTTAGATCAATGGTGTTCCTCAGAAGGTTGTTCATGACATAATAGTAGCTTTTCAGACCACTTCTCTTGCCATCTGCCTGGTTGGGGTCTCTCCAACAATGGCTAATATCACTGACCCTGAAAGGATTATCCTGGTGAATCCTGGAGTAAGTCCTGTGCATCTGCCCAAAACCAAGAATCTGACAGAAAGTGATAAAGCTAACACGGTAGTGTCTACCATCAGTCATCCAGTGGATCTCATCTGAATCTCTGTTCCAAAAGTATGTGGAATGAAACTGAGCAAGGATTTCCACATTCCAATTATACCTAAAACCCATGATGTTAGTCAACTCATATTTCTCACAAGTGTCAATTGCAGCATTGAACTCGGGCTCATTTTTATCTCTCATAGCTGCCCAGTCAATATAGTGCATCTTGCAAATCTTACTCTTCTTACAGTCGAAGATGACAGAAGCATAGAAGTTGGAATGGAACCCATCCCAAATCTATGGTCAACAACTAGACTCTTTGGATTTGTGTAAGTATTGATCTCTCTAGCATCTGCCACTTCCTTGAATTTTCTGTAATAGCTTTCAAAACGGTGATTTGCTGCATTCTTTGGAGCTGTGAGGTTAAACTCTTCTGTCCTTAAGACCATGTATCCAATGTTAGCATTTGCAAGATGAAGAGGAGTGCCTTGATCACCTTCAGGAGGGATGGTGTACCCAATCTGCTGCTGCAATTCCTCCTGATGCATGTCCTGCCTGTGAGTCTCTCTGTCAACTGACTCTCGAGGGGCTGCACTGCTGCTGGATCCCCTCCCCCTGCCTCTGCGAGCAAGCTGCTTTCTAATTGGCTTTCTCTTGCCTCTCTGATCATCACCATGCTCCATCTTTTCTTTATCAAAATCTCTGAATCACAGTCTAAAAAATTATGATATTTGCTCATGAATTTGAGAGAATAAACATGGGAAATAAAGACTTGACTTTGTAGAGAGTAAATCCAATCTATTTGGTTATCAATGATGTGGATGAAAGAGGGGTAAATTGCTGTTTGAATCAACACAGAACATTGATGTTCTGCCTTGGGCAGCACTGCCGCCCTCCCCCTTTTTTTTTCCAAATCATGGAACACCAAATTGATTCAATTTAAACCATCAAAATCAATTCTAAATACCCCACATTGCATCTAGAAACAGAAATCCAAGAGCAAAAACATCTCATTGCATAGATCAGACACAAACAGATTTGGTTAGGGTTTCACCTTGACTGCCCGCGTGGAATGGAGAGGAAAGGAGAGAAGGGGTCCGGCCAGGAACCCTAGCCCTTGGGTGCTGTCGAGCAGGAGGACACCCAGGGGCGGCGCAGCACTGCTGTGGCAGGGGCGCGCGGCGGCCGTCACCCCGTGTGCGCGCGAGAGGGAGAGAGAGAGCGCACGGTCACGGGCGACGGGGAAAAGAGAGAGAAAGGAGAAGAGTTACTGCGGGCCAGAGTAGATAGGGAAGAATAAAAACCGGGCTCCCACAGAGAAAAAGAGTCACGGGCGAATTTTTAAAGAAAACCGTAAGTGCGGCACTGCCGCACTAGGAGCGGCACTGCCGCACCTGCCCAGTGTGACCAGTTTTAGCTACCATCTAGGTGACTCTTCCTATCTTAGATATGGACCTATATTTTCCAAATTTCATGACCAGAAACAAATAATCAATACAAGATATGGTCAGAAACTTTGGAGCTAGTTTTGCAATTAGTTTTGAAACCCAATATGATGTTTTATTTTAAAATTCTTTTCCTACACATGCTAGTTGATCACTCAAAAGGTGTGCAGGAGTTCAAACCACGTTACGAGAATCAAGTATATTTAGCTCACTGCGCAAAGCACAAAACCTTGACTCATCAAGAGGTTTAGTGAAGATATCGGCTAGTTGTTTTTCGGTGCTCACATGGCGAATTTCGATATCTCCTTTAAGTTCGTGGTCTCTCAAGAAGTGATGACGGATGTCAATGTGTTTGGTGCGAGAGTGTGCTACAGGATTGTTTGCAAGTTTGATAGCACTTTCATTGTCACACAAGAGTGGGATTTTTGAGTATTGACATCCGAAATCCTTTAAGGTTTGCCTCATCCAAAGTAGTTGAGCACAGCATGCACCGGCTGCAACATACTCGGCCTCGGCAGTGGAAAGGGCTACACAATTTTGCTTCTTAGAGCTCCAAGACACTAGGGACCGTCCAAGGAATTGACAAGTCCCCGAAGTGCTTTTTCTATCTACTTTGCAACCGGCGTAATCGGAATCCGAATACCCAAGTAGATTGAACTTAGAGCCCTTGGGATACCACAAGCCAAGGTTAGGAGTGTGCACTAAATATCTCAAGATTCTCTTAACGGCCATTAAATGACACTCTTTCGGGTTAGCTTGAAATCTAGCACACATGCACACACTAAGCATAATATCGGGCCTAGATGCACAAAGATAAAGTAGAGAACCTATCATGGAACGATATACCTTGGTCTCCACGGGTGCTCCTTCTTCATCAAGATCAAGATGTCCATTGCTTGGCATGGGAGTTTTGATTGGCTTTGCATTCACCATGTCAAATTTCTTTAACATATCTTGGGTGTACTTGGTTTGGCATATGAATGTCCCTTCCTTCATTTGCTTGATTTGAAATCCAAGTAAAAACTTGAGTTCACCCATCATGGACATCTCAAATCTCTTTGTCATGGTCCTACTAAACTCTTCAACATACACATGATTAGTACTACCAAATATTATGTTATCGACATATATTTGGCACACAAATAAATCATTACCAACTTTATGTGTAAAGAGTGTAGGATCGGCTTTGCCTATTTCAAAGCCTTGTTTGAGTAAGAAATCCTTAAGGCATTCATACCATGTTCTTGGAGCTTGCTTAAGCCCATAGAGCGCCTTATGGAGCTTGAAGACGTGGTCGGGGAACTTGGGATCTTCAAATCCTGGTGGCTGCCTCACATATACCAATTCTTGAATTGGACCATTGAGAAATGCACTTTTGACATCCATTTGGTATAACTTGAAGTCATGATGAGCAGCAAAGGCTAAGAGTATCCGGATTGATTCAAGCCTTGCCACCGGTGCATATGTTTCGTCAAAGTCCAAGCCCTCAACTTGAGTGAAGCCTTGAGCTACCAATCTTGCCTTGTTCCTTGTCACCACGCCATTCTCATCTTGCTTGTTGCGGAAAACCCACTTGGTGCCGATGATGTTGGTCTTGGGTCTTTCCACCAAGCTCCACACTTGATTTCTCTCAAAGTTGTTGAGCTCTTCTTGCATTGCCAAAACCCAATCTGGATCCTTTAGAGCATCTTCAATCTTGGTTGGTTCCTTGGGTGACACAAAAGAGTAGTGTTGGCAGAAACTTGCCAAATATGATCTTGTTGTTACTCCCCTTCGGATGCTTCCAATGATGTTGTCAATAGGGTGATCCCGTTGAATGATTTGGCGTAGTTTAGGATGCTCAACATCTTCTTCTTCTTCTTCTTCTTCTTCTTCACCTTTAGCTTCTTCTACTTCAAATATGGGATCAAGATTGACCCCCTGAATTGGTGGTGCAGGAGTTGGTGAAGCTGTTGCCGAGGCAGAGGGAGCAGCACTGCCGCTCCTAAGTGCGGCACTGCCGCTCTGCTGATTTCCAGCAGGAGTGTGCTGCACTTGGTCATCGAGTACGTCAGCGGAATCTTGTGCAGCAACAGCTTGTGGATCCTCCTCGTCTGTGGCCTGAACTTCTTGTGGCCTAATATCGCCGATGGCCAATTGCTTGATTGCCTCACATGGTGGATCCTCCTTTCCTACAACACTTGAATCAACTTGCTCTACTTGAGAGCCGTTAGATTCATCAAATGTCACATCTATTGTGACTTCAACTCTACCCAAGGTTTTGTTGAAGACACGATAGGCATGCTCATTTGATCCATAACCAAGAAGAATGCCTTCATCAACTTTAGGTGCAAATTTAGAGGTTCGGGGCCTTTTGTTTAGAATGAAACATTTGCACCCAAACACCCTAAAGTATGATACCTTTGGTTTGTTACCGGTGAGAAGTTCATATGAAGTCTTCTTAAGTTTCTTGTGTAAGTAGAGGCGGTTGATGGCATGACAAGCGGTGTTGACGGCTTCACACCAAAAGATATCCGACACCTTGTACTCATTAAGCATTGTCCTTGCCATGTCAATGAGTGTCCTATTCTTCCTCTCTACTACACCATTTTGTTGAGGGGTGTATGGGGTTGAAAACTCATGCTTAATGCCCTCATCATCAAGAAACTCTTCAACTTGGGTGTTTCTAAATTCGGTCCCATTGTCGCTTCTCACTTTCTTGATTGGGAGACCAAATTCCTTTTGTGCCCTTCTTGTAAATGTCTTCACCTTGTCTTGTACCTGGCACTTATCAAAGACAAAGAATACCCAAGTGAAACGGGAATAATCATCAACAATAACTAATCCATATTTGTTACCCCCAATGCTAAGGTAGGCAACCGGTCCAAAGAGATCCATATGAATCAACTCCAAAGGTTGAGTGGTGGTCATGATGCTCTTTGGTGGGTGACGTACGCCTACTTGCTTTCCGGCTTGGCAAGCGCTACAAATCCTGTCTTTGTCAAAATCAACATTGGTTAGTCCAAGAATGTGGTCGTTTTTTTGTAGTTTGGCCAAGTTCCTCATCCCAACATGAGCTAGTCGGCGATGCCATAACCAACCCACGCTAGATTTTGCCACTAAACAGGTCTCAAGCGTAGGCTCACTTTTGTTGAAATCAACTAAGTAGAGCTTGTTCTTGAGGCGGCCTGTGAAGACAATAGAGGAATCCTCCCTACTAAAGACTTCCACACCCTTATCCGTAAAGAGACAATTGAAGCCTTTCTCACAAAGTTGTGAAACCGACAACAAATTGTAACTCAACGAATCAACATGTAAAACATCAGAAATTGAATGCTCAAGTGTAATAGCAACTTTACCAAGACCAATCACATCCCCCTTTGAGTTATCACCAAAAATAATATTCTCACTAGAATCTGTAGTTGGGGAATATGATGAGAACATACTCCTTTCTCCGGTCATATGATTTGTACATCCGCTGTCAAGCACCCAACTTGATCCACCGGAGGAGTATGCCTACAAAACAGATTTAGTTCCTTGATTTAGGTCCCCAAATATTTTTGGGGCCTTGCATATTAGTAACAAGAATCTTAGGAACCCAAATAGAGGTGTTAATATAAACATTTCTGTCCTTGCCAACATATTTGGCATACACCTCCCCCTTGCTGTTTTTCTTCAGCACAAAGCATGAACTCAAGCTTTGTCTATATGCATGAGCCTTCGGTTGATAAGAATATCTGTTTGGGGTGGCCCAGATGGTATTCTTCGACTTCTGGGGCTCATTCTTCACTTTGTAGATCTGCTTCTTGGGCTTATCATGAGCAAAGGAAGAGTAGGTGACCTTCCCCTTTCTTGGGCTTGTGACACTGCTGCGCTTGACAGGCTGTGCTGCTCGGGTTGGCTTTTGTGTCAACCACTGTGCAGGTCTATCTGTACCTATCTTTCCTTTGCTGATGAACTGAACACACTCAAAACCATTGATCACTTTGCGACCATTGGTTTTGTTACCCTTTTTATGACCAAGTCCATTTTTAATGTGAGGTAATCTTCCATCCTTGTACTTTGGTCTTTTTTGTTCATCTTTACCACTTTTATTCAGCATAGCATTGAGCCTTGTAATCTCCTTTCTCATGGCCTCCATGTTTGCAAGGTTAGTGGAATAAACATTCAAATCAACATTATGACATTTTCCACAATCTTGACTAGTGGAGGGAGTAGAGGTGTCCTTTGCTTTAGAAGGATGTGAGGTGCTCTCCCAAAGAAGGTTGTATTGCATCTCAAGGTCCTTATGCTTTTCATCTAAGACACAATACTTGTCATTGAGTGCAATATTTGCCTTCTTTGTGAGAGCATGTTCTCTTTGCTCATTAGCCAAAGCTTTGCGCAAAGAGGACACCTCACTTCTCTCTAATGCAAGAGCTTCCTTGCAAGCAATGTACAGCTTTTCTTGTGCTAAGAGATCATCATCTCTAGCTTCTAGCTCAGCTTGAACACTCTCTAAATCCTCCAAAGTTTTAGTGATGAAGATTTTAGTTGAAGGGTCTAGTTTTCTAGTTATCTCATTTAGTTCCTCATCACTAGAGACATCATCTTCACTAGAGCTATCACTAAGTTCACTAGAGATATCACAAAGAGATGGTGAGGGAGGAGATGTGGCTTTCAGTTTTACCTTCTCACCCTTTGCCATAAGACAAATGTGAGAGGAGTGGTAGTCATCATCATCGGACATGTTGTTGAAGAGTCTTGGTGTAGAGTATGGCTTTTGGATGGCTACGGTTGCAATCTTCACATCCTCTTCACTTGACTCCTTACTCGAATCCCATTCATGCCCAATGTGTGCCTCTCCCATAGGCTTCTTCTTTCTCTTATAAACTTGTTTGTGCTCATGCTTGCCTTCATGATTGTCCTTCTTGTAGTTGTTGTTTTTCTTCTCATAAGGACAATTTGCTATGAAGTGCTCGGTGCTGCCACAATTATAGCAAGTCCGTTTCTTCTTGTTTGGGAACATTCTTTGCACAAGCTTGTACCCATTTGATTTCAGCCCTTTGTGATACTTCTTGATGAATAGTGCCATATCATCTATCTTCTTGAAATCTGCCCCATGGTCTTCTTCTTCGCTTGAGGAGGAAGTTGGATCATCATTTTGTTGCATTTCCTTCTCTTTCTTGGGCTGAGAAGTAGAAGTTTGCTTGCTGCCCTTTGCCTTGCTTGAACAGCCTTGTTTGCTTGATTTGTTGGCCTTGAGAGCTACATCTTTGATTTTCATGCCATCCAACCTTGCTTGCAGCTCACCAAGCTTTCTTCTCTCATTTGCTTCTTCTCTTTGCATATCAAATGTCAAAAGTCTTCCAAGCACATCATTGGGAGTGAAGTGCTCAAACTTCTTCTTGTCTCTAATCAAGGTGACTACAGTCTCATTTCTCGGTGAGTAAGCTTCTAACATAATCTTCACTACCTTGTGGTCATCAAGCTCATCACCACCATAGCCTCTAATCTTGCCCACCAAAATCATCAACCTATCAAACATCTCTTGTGGTCCTTCTCCATCAACAATGACAAACCGGTTGAGCTTGGCCATCAACAAATCAATCTTTGCTTTTCTCACTTTATCAACACCTTCATGTGCTAGATGCAAAGTGTCCCAAATCTGTTTTGCAACATCAACATTCATCACTCTATTGTACTCATTTCCATCCAAGGCGCTAAGAAGAATGCTTGTGGCTTGGCCGTTGAGATGGACAGCAGCTAGCTCATCATTTGTGGGAGCTTCGGGATCCTCCGGTCCTTCAAAACCACTGCACACAATTTCCCAAAGACCGGGGTGAAGGCCAATAAGATAGGCTCTCATTAAGTGCTTCCACTTGGCAAAGTTGGTCCCATCAAAATGAGGCAACTTGCCCGCGGGTACATTAATGAAAGACTTCTTATCGCGGTTAGTGAAATAAGAAGAATAATTGAAGGATACAGCGGAGTATTTATTCTTGTTGCTGCTGCTCTCATCCTTCTTCTTCTTCTCACCCTTCTTGCTGTCCTTAGAGACATGGTATGATACATCATCATCACCATCATCCGAACTAGATGATAGTTCACTTGATGATGCTTCATACACCTTCTTGACCCTTTCTTCTCTTCTCTTGGCTCTTTCTTCTCTTGTGATTCTTCTAACTTCCTTGCGGCTCAGCTTCTCTTGAAGCTTCTTTTCTTGCTCACGCTCCTCTCTTTTCTTGAGCTTTGCTTCTCTTCTTTCTTTTCTTTCTTTTCTTCTCGTAGCATCAGTGGTGTTTCCTTCAGGAGCATCCTTGAGAGTGGTGTTGCTGGCTGTAGATAGTGACAACTCACTACTACTACCAACATCCTCCATGCGAACTTCTTTTCCCTTGCCACCGATCTTCCTCGAACCTCCACCGGTCTCCATACTTCACGCGGTGAAGCGTATACGAAGCAACGCGGCTCTGATACCACTTGTAGGATCACTGGACCAGTAAAGAGGCCTAGAGGGGGGGTGAATAGGCCTGCAAAAACTCAACTCCAAATTCTTGTTAGAGGAGAGTGCGGCACTGCCGTGCCGAGTGTGGCACTGCCGTGCTCAGACAGAACACAAATTACAGAATTCAAAAACTGCTGAACCAAAAGTAGATCGAGTTAATTTCTAGGCTTCCTGCAGGTGTCAGCAACACATATATGGAACTAGAACAGGGAACACCGCAGTAGATAAATAGATCGGCCTCAAACCTTGAACAAGAACGAAACTAACCAATAAAGTAAATCAGCACGCGAGACAAGGATTTATCCCGTGGTTCGGCGTCGCCACAAAGGCTGGCCTAAGTCCACGTTGTTGAGGCTGCCACAAAAGGCTTGGGCTTCACCACAAAGGTCGGCCCTTCCTCGTTCTCAAGTCAAGAGGGTGAACTCTTGAGATGAGGGGTGATTTTACTAGCTGCAAGAGAATGTTACAGACCTTCCAAGGCTGCCACACGAAGGGGCAAGCTCAAGGGCAACGCCTAGCCGGCTAGGAGCAAGCTCCAAGAGTAATAAACCCTAGATCCGCCGGCCAAACGTGAACCAAATGCTCTTTTGAGTGGGGGAATCAGTAGATCCGCTCTCCAATCGAAGTTTGCTGCCTTTTCCCTCAAGATTTGGTGGTGGGATGTGGAGATCCGCTTGAGGGGAGAGTTGGGAGCAATGGAGGAGAGAGAGAGAAGCACTGGTTCTGTCTTCTGCGAATATGAACGTTGGGAAGCACTATTTTGAGGTCTGTAACCGTTGGGGAATTTATACCCCTCTGGTCCCAGCGGTACATTAAGTGCAGCACTGCCGCACCAAGGCGCGGCACTGCCGCACCCATCAAAACAACTCTGCTGGATGTGAAATTTTGCTGGCTGTTTTGGTTGAGTACGAAGATGTGGTTTTCAGGATTTGAGCATTTGGTTCAACAGTTGGACAGTTGATCTTGGATCCCTCTTTATAGTACGGCTTTCCTTAAACTCAATATTCAAAATATAAAATAAATTAAGCCTTCATGAGTCAAGATAGCCATCATATCAATTTGGGGAATCCTCCAACCTGTACATCATCCTCTTTTTAAATTTCCTGCATATCATCTCGATGAATCTCATTAGTTCCCTAATTAGGTGGTCATCAACACCAAAACCCACAAAGAGCTTGATTGCACTTACACTCCTTCCTCCATTGTTGCGGCGTGAGTCAAGATGCCAGACCAAGTCTAGAAACGGTGGAGAGGACGAAGCACAAGAGAACAGGAGGAGGATCTCCGATCCAAGGCGATCCGATCGGTAAATCACGTGGGCGAGGCCGAACGCCGAAGTCAGCGAGGCGATCCGATCGGTGGCAGTACCTTGGTGCCTTCTGTTCCAACACCACGCCGCCGCATCTACTAAAATCACGGAACCTACCCTGCGTAGCCTGCGTCGTTTCCTTCGGGACGGGTGTGCGAGCCAGCTGGAGAACAACCGAGCCGCAAGAGAAACAGGAGCCTGGACGCGGCTTCTGTTGGTGGGCCTGCACATATCGATTGTGAGGGGCTCCAATATGGTGGCTCTGGATCGGGACTCCACAGAATTTTTTCCGGTTTTGGATCCTGAGCGCGTCATTCCAGCTATCGGCGATGGGACGGGAGCACGCGTTCGATTCCCGGCCTCCATCCCTCTCCCTCTGATGCCAACGCGCGTGGACGCCGGAGCAGCAACTTTGCCGCCCTGCCACCGCAGCACCACCCCCCGGAAGGCCCAATCTCGTCCCACAAAGCCGGCCGCTCACAGAAAACCAGCGCGGCGGACCGGGGACCCGTATCCGTGGCTCCATTGGAAGCTAGCGCCGGATGTGCCCGGCCGCGCGCTTGTCTTTTGGTGGGGATTGTTGGAATTGTGGCCTACACGTGGCTGGTGATTGGGTGGTTCAATTCCATATAGGAAGCTAAGGTGGTGTAGTAGAAGTGGCATGTGGGACTTTAGTCCCACATTGCTCACTTAGGTGGACATACACCAACATATATGTGGGGCTTTGTGAACCTCTACACATGTGAGATAAAGGGATGAAGGATGTTATGCTATGAACACACACAAGCCACGCGCGCGCAGTACGCGTTATTATCGCGTGACGCGTGACTTGCGACGATGCGCGATCACGTCGTGTTATACTAGCAGTTTAATTTTACCTTTTATTTTTTTGGTCAATTTCTACCACGCCTAGACTGCCACGTCAACCGGGAGTAGTGGGCGCACGTTCCGTGCGTGGGCTCCAGTCGATTGCCGTAGAGAGGTCCCAGGGGGCGGTTCCTGGGATTTAGATAGATCGAATCTGAGAGGCAGCGGACCCCCTCTGTATATGGGAGACGTCCTGTATACGGAGAGGTGACTGGTGACTCGCATCTGACTCTCTCTCTTTCTCTGCGCCGGCGATCTGAGGACCTGTACGGGTGCCGGCGAATCAGGTTTCTGGGAAGTGCGCTCGTACGTCCGCTCGCGTCCTTCCTCTTCATCGATGGTTTCTTCGCTGCATCAGCGCGGGATACACTGTAAGTTAATCCAGTGTTCCTGCAATTCTTTTATGATGATCTTGTGGCTAGATCATGTCTATTTATGTTAGATGTATAGTTTTACACGAATTCATTCTGATCTGTGTAGTACTAGGGCTATTTATGTTAACCGCTAGTAAATGTATGTTCTCTCGTATGCTGCTCTGGTTGTACAAATTAATCTTAAACCCTGTTAATTTTCTAACAGGTCCTTCACCGTGGGAGCGGAGGAACTTTGGAGGGAGCGGGTGTGGGTGCATCGGCGTTCGTCCCTTGCACCTGCACCGGCGGGAAGCTGCTGCGGCCGACGGCGAGCAAGGATAAGGAAGCAGGGCGGGGCTTGTAAAACACTAGGGTATTCTCCTTAGAAGATGTACAAAGTTAGGGTGTTTCGTGTAAAATATCGGATCACGATTATTAATCGCGAACCAAACTAGATGTGTTTTTGTAAATACGCAAATAACTTAGGATCCATATGTAAATAGATTTTAGATGGATGATGCCGGGGGGGTTTTATAAAAAATCGCCGAAACCAGTGTGTTAACTGCAAAACATCAAGGCCAGCGAGATGGTGGCCCGCTGCCGCCGCCAGCCGTCGGCGCGTCGCGATGGATCTCGCGGCTCCATCCCTTAGCTGGGACCCGACGGACGCGTGGGCGCCGCTGCCTCCCTCGCATCTCGCCGAGTCGCCGTCTTCGACGGGAGCCGCCATGGCACCTGACAAGCAACTGCCAGCAGCCAAGAGGAGCAAAACAAGCTGTCTGGTCCATCAATGGCTTCAGCATACGAGGAGCCTGTGCTTCGACTCTTGTCAAGGTCAGAAGAAGGCCTCAAGCTTGAGCTCAACGCTGGTCAATCCAACGTGTGACACTGACTGGGTTTAGTTAATTCATGGCGGAGAACCCAGAAGGCCAGCACCGCAGCTGAGCCAGGTAGATGACTTGGGTGCTGCTGATCATGTCGCCTTGTCCAGCTTGAATGTGAATTGTCATAGATTAAGACATCGTTTAGAAACATAATAAGCTCGCCAGTCGCCAACTCACATTGTTTAGAGCATTCGAGAAAAGACTCACATTGTTTAGAAGCAGAGTAATCCCCTCCCTTCCTCTGCTCTTATCTAATTTCAGTTCCAAGAAAGCAGGATATCGTTTTCTGGCAAACTAATTTTTAATGCTATCTTCTTTCATGTTGAGCTTTATGTCAGCTGTTTGCTTCCAACATGGAAGTTAAGGAATTGCAATCCTTTTTCCTGAATCTTTTGTAATTGATCACCTCGATGGTGGGGCAGTTATCAGGTGCTCTACCTCAGATGTTGCATTATAACTGCTCTAATATTCGACTGTATGGGAAGGGGGGCAGTGTGAGGAAACACTCCCTGCTCTTGTGTTCCGGTTCTTCTTATTCTTCTTTGTTTTTTTTTAAAAGACATAGCATTTAAGGAGAAGCATGCTGGTCCTTACATAGGTCTGATGATTACATAAATAACTAGCTAGAGACTCGAATCTCTGAAACAAGAAAATCGACACGCCAAACTAAAACGACTCGGTAGCGTCGCAGGTCCACCTCTTATCTAATGAAATTGAAGACCTGCAAAGGTGAAGCCTGTTTGCCCTTGAAAATCCTTGGATTCCTCTCCTTCCATAAGTTTCATATCGTGTACATTAGCCATGCTGCAATGTTTATTCTCTGCATCTTTGCAAGTGATTGCAAAGACTCTTTCCACCAGCCTTCAATGACCACATTTGCACAAGGCGCTTCCACTGATCCATTAGTCAGTCCATTGCCTCATGATGAGCCCATAAGCACTGTACGTTCTGTGCATATGGTTGTGTAGGCACCGCCCGTGTAAATGGTCCAAATGAGGACATCTTCCTTCAATTTTGCACTTTTTGCCTGTTTCAGCGGATATTGCATTACCGTTGTATCTACCTTTGATATTTCCATCAAGCGCATCACAGAATGCACAAGATTAGTATCATGGAAAACCTTATAAAAGCTGTCATATCAGTGCAAATTTATAGCTCCTCTGGGTGTGGGTGACTAGTGCAAATTGACTAGCATAAAAGCAGACAACCAGCAGCTGGGAGGTCATCAGCGTTAGAATGCTGCTGCAAAATCTAGCTTAGCCCACTATCAAGCCAAAATGCTGAAAAATGCGACAAACTGTGAAACGCATCCTGCATGGGTAACACTAACATAGGGGACGAAAACCCAAGAGAGATTGAATCCCTGGTATATAAGCATCGACAATTCGCTGGGACAAACCCTGATGCGTCAAAGATATTAGCAAATTACTACACAGACAAACAAAACCACAAGATAAATGACAGCTCGGGTAATGACATCAGCGGAACCCAGCAAGGGAGTTAACCAGTGGAATCACAGATCAACACGCAAAACCACAATAACCTATATCAAACTAGGTTTCATGAAAGCATAACCAGATTCTGTGATAATTTGTTCCAAAGAAACTCTTCATAATCAAGTCTACTACATCATCCAACGCAACAAACAAGATATGATATTCGAGATATCGAGTCATGACACAGCTTGGATATATAACAGCAAAACAGCTCAGAGGCGCTCCAAAATTAGGCTAGTCCTGATACCAGAAAGCTAAAGCTTTTGGATCAATCCTTCACTTCTTGGCCTTCTTCGGTGCCCTGTGATATCGAGAAATGTCCAAAAGAACATGTCAACGGAACATGATATATCCAATCAACGAACTAGCATGTGCAAGGCCAGAACACTTACGCTGCAGCCGGCGCTGGAGCTGCGGCTGCTGGTGCTGCAGGTTCCCTGGGGCCCTATACAAGGACGAAACATACATTTCAACAAGGAATATAAACAAAAGTAAAATACATAAGATATATGAAAATATCTAAGCCTTTCAGGAAAGAAACATGTACCTAAAAATAAACAATTCAGAACAAACAGCAAGTCAAAACATATTGCCAAACTGATACATTCAAACCCATGTCTCAAATTGCCAAACAGAAGAAAAATTAATAAATTTTAAGATTGTCTCATCATTGGATCAAGAAACAACTATAGGGCAGCTAAAATTTCATAGTGCAGTTGGTCACAGGGCACAACAACCATTCCAGCACCGTATACAAGTCAGCAGGTCCACAGAATTTCAGATATAAATGCAGGTTTGAATCAAGAAGACATTATCTTACCTGGGCCAACCTCTCCTCCCTCCTGGCAATCTTCCTTTCACGGCTTGCCTTGCTCTTGGCACGCTTGGCCTCAAACTGATCAGAGAGTGTCTTCTCCCTGGCCTTCTCAGCCTTGGACTTGTGGATACTCTCCATGAGTACCCTCTTGTTCTTGAACATGTTACCCTTCACCTTCATGTACATGTCATGGTACATGTGCTTGTCAATTTTCTTGGCTTCACGGTACTTGCGCAGCAGGCGCCTAAGAACGCGCATTCGGCGCATCCAGAGGATCTTGGTGGGGAGCCTAGCCTCCCTGGTACCCCTGCGCTTACCTGTAGAGAGAGAGATATGATTACATTTACAGGGCATCAAAAATAAAAATATGAAATGCAAGCTATGCATACACAGAACTCAGAAAATGAGTAAATAACTATAGCATAAACATACCATATCCAGAGTGACGTCCCTTCTGCTTGGCCTCATGTGCCCTCCTTGCACGGGACCTGGAGTGGATCTTCTGAGGCTTCTTGATGATGAAACCATCCTTGACCAACTTCCGTATGTTCTGGCCTGCAGGTTTCATATTAAAATATTAGTGATTTTTGTGTCCTTTCAGAGGTTAGAATATAGAGTATAACAAAAAAAACAAGCAACTCCAATAGCATGAGTATCATTTGAATGTTTCATGCAAAAGAGAAGTCTGTTTGTTGCCAGCAAGGACTACATCTTTGGTAGGGCGGTGTAGACCAACATAGTAATCCAATACTAAAGTAGCCATACCTAAATCATATTATAATAACACTGGCATTCTCACAAAAAGTAGAATATACGACATTAAATGAATGTCATAAACCTTACTAGTTATTTTAGTAAAGAATGGGTGTAAATGGGTGAAGAACCCTATCCGAACACAATTAATAATACTATAACTGGATCAATTACAACCTAAGGGTGAGACAAATATATAGACACATAAGAAAGATCTTAAAACCATTCCCATATCAACTTTTGAGCACCAAGCAAAAGCTTTGTAACCTGATAATTGTTTCTATGAAGCAGGTATTACAAGTACTAATATACCTAATTTCCAAGTACTACCTTAAATTCGTTTATGCATTAATAAACAACATTATTGAATCAGTACCAAGACGAGTGCCATCCCAATAAAGAAATCAGCAAAATTGAAGTCCATGCAGCTGTCTAACATCCATCTAAATCACTAGTTCGCCCCAATGGACATCACATACGCAGAGGGGCAGAACTAGCACGGGGGATCCAGGATTCCAAGCTTGTCAGCGCCACGGCCGCCACTACTTGCCCGCAGCTAACTCGTCAACGTCAAGTCCGAGCCACGCTGCCCCCATGACCGTGAGGCCGTAAAAACGAGACGCAACGACAACGGTCTCCCCGGCCTAAAAAATTGGAGAGTTCCATCTACCCCGTGAACTAATACCACTTTAATCTTCTTCCCAAACTGCTGCGCCCCGACGAACGGATCGGAAGCAGTAATCAGCGCCGTGGCACAGGTCGCATCTCCAATTCCGACGGTGTGGTGTTCACGCCGCCATAACTAGGTAGCGGGGCCGGCCTAGCTTTCCCCATTGGTCGGTCCGCCACTAACCTATCCCGACCCGCCGCAGCGCCCCAGATCAATACCGCAACCCCGCACGGTGCTACACCAAACAGCTGAGCGATATCAACGAGCAACGCGGCGCGAGTAGGGTACCAAGCGGGAGCCGGAGGAGAAAGGAAGCAGAGCGGGGCCTTACGGGAGTTGGCCATGGAGATCTCGCTGACTTCATTGGGGTCGAGCCAGACCTTGCCCTTGCCGCACTTGAGGACGCTCGCCGCGAGGCGCTTCTGGAGTTTGAGAGACACCATCTTCGGCGCCGATGGTCTCCCTGCCGGGTGGTTGTGTGGTGGCGCAAGGGGCTAGGGAAATGCGGCGGCTGCAAGCGCAGGCTTATATACCACCCCGAGGAGGATTAGGGTTTCTCTGGAAAGCTCTCTACTGGGCTAAACGCGAGGCTTGCTCTTGTATCGGCCCAGCTCAGTGGCAACTGGCAAGCAGGCCCAAATAGGGCTCAAACCTTCGCCTTCGGATTCCGCCTGGCCCAAACCAAAGGAAACTCCTCTAGGCCGACGCCAATGCAGCCTGTGCTGCATGTGCCGGGTGCCACCCACTGATCAAGCGGACCCACAGGTCAGAATCGACTTGCTTCCCCAAACCAAACCCAGTCCCCAAACCCCAGGTAGCGTAGTCTGATACCCACCCTACCAGCAACCACCACCAACGCCGCCGCTGCCGGTGACCGGCGACGGCGATCCCGATGGGCGCGTCGGCCTCCGTCCTCTCGCTCCCAACGGCCGCCGCGCTCCCCGCAGCCGCCACCGCCGTCGCCGGGGCCGCAGGCTGCTTCGCGCTGGGCTACCTCCTCGCCCTTACCCGCCACGCCGCGGCCGTCGGCCCCGAGGGCGGCTCCGATGACGACTCCGAGGACGACTCGGAAGAAGATGATGACGAAAACTCCGGCCGCAGCCGTGCCGCGAAGCGAGCGGCCGGTCAGAAGAGGACCGGGCTCCGGCTGCTCTTCTGGGCGCGGAACGTGGTGACCAAGTCCGACTCCGCCAGGGAGGCGGAGAGGGCCCAGGCTCAGGCTGCCGCCAGTCCCCTGGAGATCGAGAACCTCGCCGAGATTATAGAAGATTTCAAGATGGTACTGGAGACTTGGTTCATGATTCTACTAGTTTGATCTGTTGGATGGTACTCTAGTGGACGATGAGGGCAATAATGCCAAATTACGCTGGCTTTTGCTTTGATGGTAGGTGCTGGTCGTCAGGAATGATTTGAAGATGGGGAAGGGGAAAATCGCTGCACAATGCAGGTGAGACGTTCCTTCACTGTAGCGTCGTTTTGAGACAGGTATATACTGGGAGGAAGTGAACCGAGCTCGCTAGTCTCTAGTCACACAAAATGTTTGCTTAGTGTGCACTATGCGGTTTTCAAAGTTGTTTGATGGACGATAAGATCCATTGGACCAAAGCCTGATTGTCTTGTCTCTAGCACAGGTTATTTTTGAACCAATGATGGTTTGAGGTGCCGTTAGGGTCATGATGTGCTTTCAGGCATTTATGATGAACGAAACATTGTATTACTAATGAACAAACTGTGGAACCTGGACTGATAGTTTTGTCAGTACAGTGATTAGTAGAACAAAGAAATTGGTCATTTCATTGGCACATGGTGGCAATCTCCTTTTTCTTTCTATGCTGGCAGTTACTCACTATTTTGAATTAGACAATATCATTATGTACCTGTCATCTGGTTTGCTTATGGTGTCTACCATACACGAAAGTGCATAATGTTGTCTAGGATTATTCGTTCCATCAAAAGTCAGATAGATGGAGAAACTGGGGGTATGACCTGGACTCATATAGTCACTAACCATTCTGTAGTTTGTTTGGCTGAAACATGACAGTTTTGCAATTCTAGCTATCCCATCTGAGTCTCTCATCCAATACAATTTCATCAATTGCATGTCGATAGCAAAATCAGTGTTACCTTTTATCGTTGTTGCTTCACACGGCAGTACTTATGCGACATCCAAAGTTTTCTGCCTTCCACAAAGTGGAAATGAGCCAATATAATTTTTTTTAGTCAGTCGTCTTTAGCCAGACAGCCATTCAACTTCAGTTTCCATAGAGAATGCATCGTTAATATCAATGATGTGTTTCTCAATGTTTTTAATGAATTTTCACCATTTTCAATATTTGTGCCATTTTCACATGACATCCACTCTTTATTTTGGCCATGAAACATGTGGACATTTAGCTTTGATGAATTAAATTACCAGGCCACAAAATCGATGCTGATCTTTGCCTCCAGCACTTCATTCATAACCTTCAGCACTGAAAGAGTTAGCATAATCACATCTGCGTGTCTGTTATTTGTTTATTGAAGTTTGAGTATTGTTTAAGTATGTTGGCTTCCTCTCTGTTTTTGTAGCCATGCAACTCTTGGCCTGTTCAAAAAACTCCAACTGAGAGCACCAAAATCACTAAGAAGGTATTGCTCCGCAACAGCTTTTTATGTTGCTTGAAGATTCTTCCAAATGTTCAACTTCATATTCTACTAACATAGCAAAACAAATGCCAAATTTGCCTTACTCTCTACTTTTCATTTTTTGCAGGTGGGAACGGTGTGGGCAAGTTAAAGTGGTTGTGAAAATAGAGAGCGAGGAAGATATGCTTATTCTACAAGTAAATGTTCTTTCTTCTTGCATATTGACTATGTTGAAACTGCTTTTCCGAGATCCGAACATGATGAGATGCGCATGAGCGGAAAATAATACCTCATCCTGAAATAGTTTTATCATTTCTTGAATTGATGAATTTACTTTCTAAAAATGGAGCACTTGGTACTTGCATGGTGTGATGCTTTATCATTCTTTTAGAGAAATCTTTTGCTCCAATTTTTACCTAATTTAATGTGAAACTAAAAGCTTGCCTGGTAGTTCCCTGAAACGTGACAAGGATTTGGCTGATTGCTCTCTGTGGGGAACTCCCAACAGTTTTTGATAAAAAATAAATGAACTTGTCCGGATTTTTCTTTTGTTGTGTTTAACATATCACTTTTGTTCCTTACTCCAGAATGTCTAAATTTCCCCTTTTTGATTTGATGCAGGGGAGAGCAAAGTCTTTCAATCTGCCAACTCACATAACCATAGACGCTGGAAGAACACAGATTGCTCCAAGTGAGTTGTTCGAGTTTTAACTTATAATTTTGTCTTCTTTATCATTTTTTCCCCATCTAATTGAATTTTCCTTTTCTCTAAACTTAAACTTTCTGTAGATTCAAGAACAGTCATGGCTATTCTTGGTAAGTTGCATTCAATTCACGTTAGCATGTTCTTTATATTCGTACTGATGTTCTTTTGCTGGCCTTACTTTTCCAACTGGGCAGGGCCAGCAGATATGGTCGATGATGTCACTGGTGGTCTGAAGCTATTGTAAACTTCACCTTATCAGCATTCTCAAGCACCCAACATGGGTGTTAGGTGTGCATGAATTTACAATCTACATTGGACTCACGCTTCACTAATCTGCTGCTGAAGAATGAATCTCGACCTCATTGGTTGACTAAATCTTGTTGTCTGTGGATTTGTTCAAAAGGAGGTTGCTTCTTTTTTACTTGTATCGAGTGTCTTTGGAGCTCTGATTTCAGTTCTGTTTTGGTGTCGAGAACATATAGACCATTGTTTCTTCTGTAACATAGATCAAAAAAAAAAAGGCTCGGCTTGCCCCTTTCTTTGTTGATTTTTTACCGTGGTTGGGGACACAGTACTGAGTTACTTAACAGAAGACAACTTGATTGCTGCTGCGTGTGGGAAATCAAGAGTTAGTAAAGAAGAGTTATAAGTACAGATTATGTATTTCGCACCACTCATGACTTGCAACTATTAGTTCCACAGATTCTCGTGCGCAAATGTAAGGCTAATGTTGCTCTTGGCCATTGTTTGGGGGGAATGTCACTTTCACTTGGCAATGGCTAGACCTATGTTGCAGCCTGCAGCCTTGCCCTGAATCCACCAATGGAAGGAACGCAAGAAGTGTCAGTGATCAAGTTCAGGAAACGCTTTACAGTGAGTGACCGTACTAAATTTTGCACAAAATCTACATCGTACTCCACGGTACGCGCAAAGTGCGTCATAAATAAATTCCTTTGGTTTCCAAGGAAAGAAACTCCGACAAATTGAAAGTAAATCCGACAGAGCAGTGATGTGAATGGCTGAATTAACATTTTTCAGACAGGACGATCTTATTCTGATTGATCATGGCAACCATCTCCTTGCCCTTCTTCTCCCTTAATGCCTCCGGGTTCAACTGCTGTGCGGCTTGCTGCTCTCACCGAAGATCCTGTTGAGTATTGCAGCGAGCCTCACCCCTCCTTGCGCGATTCTCTTCCGAACAACCGGCAGCGCAGAGAAGAAATAGTCGTCTGCATTTCCAATTTCCGATGAATCGCGTCACATACTCACATTTCTCTAGTAAGCTCACGAAATTATTTGATCTGGTCATCAGAGCCTACCTCCTAAGATGGAGCCCTGCTCAACACCCGCGTACGCCACGTCGCACGCCAGTTCTGCACTCTCCATAGCGTACCTGCATATGCTTTCAGCCGTTAGCCGCCTCTGAATATCATCAGGCTTACTTAATTCTAAACAAAGCTTGATCAACTTGTTGCAGATCACGAGCTCACTTGTCAGCACAAGTCTTTGTTCGGCTAGAGCATGCCTCCCACTCCCTCTCTTCTTCAGACCACGCCTCCTGCACGACAACAACTAGCTCGATCAGTCGCTAGTTCCCAGCACTGACATGGCGAAAGCTGAAGTGAAGCACGCTATGGAGTGCCGGAGAGCCCCTTTGTACTTACAGTGATGTTCTGCATAATGACCTGTGTCATGATGCTCAGGTCGTCGTTGTAGAAGTCCTTCATGGCTTTCTCGATGATGTCCAAATCCCATACCTGTCAAAACCATGCGAAAAGTGTTGGTTTGATTCTGGACGTGTCACGAAGATTTAAGCAGTTGAACGTAAGATCTGACGATTCTGCTTTTCGATTCAACGTACGCGATGGAGGTTGGTCGTCGTCGTGTTGTACCAGCGGACGATGATGGTGTTGCCGCCGAAGTCGACGGTGTTGCCGCAGTGGAGGGGCTGGTGGATGTCGCCGACGAAGTGCGCCAGGAACATCAGGCTTATGGTCAGATCAACCACTGGTGACAGTGTCAGAAGCAGTGTCAGCTTATACAATGCGCGTCAGAGTAGCTTTTACTGGATGATTATATTGAAGCTTACATGGAGCAGACGAGTTCATCAGGGCTGCGGTGTAGTTGTTGATTCCTCCAACTACACACATGTCCTTCTCTCCTTTCGTGTTGTGGCAATCCCCTGGCCAAAGATAGTACAAGAACCATCAGACCGCAACACGCCAGCAAGCTGAGGTTGTTTAGGATGCCGGCGATGATGGAGAGCCTAGGTAGCTTATTACTGTCGTAGAAGAACTGGCAGTCGCCCGGCGTGTCGGCGAAGTGCAGTGCGCCCGACCACGGGTACCGGCGCCGCTCGTCGTCGGCCCACGAGCACGTCGCCGCGAGCTCGCCGCCGGCCCACCCCGGCAGGAGGCTCGTCACCGCCGCCGAGGCCTCGATCGTCAGAAAGCTCTGCGCACGTACGCGCGCAGCAGTTCTCAGCTCATCAGAAATCCTATCGATCAGCCTCTCCAACAATTACCTGAAGCTTGTGTTCTGTTACCTCGGCGATCTTGCACACCATGTAGTGGCCCTCCTTGCGCCATGCGTGGGCGGCAGGAGCTCCCGCCGCCACCGCGACGAGGAGGACCTGAACAAGCCGCAATCCCATATTCCTGGCAGCTAGCCGTGCAGCCATCCCCCCTGTGGCACTCTCTCTGTTGCAATGAAGCTTTCAGATTCCTTCTCACCTCTCACTATACTCGACCACCTCGCTCTACTGCCTTTATACACGCTACAGGCAAACCGACGCCGTCTGCTGCTCCAGTGACAGGAGGATTCCCTCCCTCTTGCAAAATCCAAGATGCCATTGATGATGTACTAGTCCACACGCGACTCACGTCGCCAGCAGTGTTTGCACCAGCGACCCGCGACATGATCAGCAAAAAGATGGGCAAAACAAACCATGGCAGGTGCGCGGTGCGGCACTCGCTGTTTTGCTTTGCGTAGTGACTCCCTGGCGCGCGTGCCTTTATTGTGTCCACCAACCAACAAGGCACCCCGATGTGATTTTTTTTTCTGGTCTTGAGCTGCACGAGTGATCCGATCCGATTGCAGCATTCCTACTTAAACATTATTATCCATGCCGTTTGCATCGACCGGAACAGTAATGGGATTGCTAATTCTGCTTTGATAGGAGCCAACGAGTAATGAAGGAACAAAAGGGAGTATTTGGGAAGCTTTACCGACGGCAGGCATTTTTTTTCCCGAAAACATACCGGAGCATGTATTTCATTAATAAGAAGAGGAATAAAACAACGCGGCAACTCAAAAGCCACTCAACACAATATAATACTCAAATACAACACTAAAACACAAGCATAAGGATAACCAGTCATACAATTCAAAGACCACAAGCTTGAATAGCCACCAAGCGCGAAGTCCTATCCTTGCCGAGGGACGAGCCACCACCTAAGCTTGGTGCCGAGAGAGCGACCACCTTAACTTCATAATCAATGAAGCACGTTACCGCCACTGGAAAACCAAAATAGCTACGACCAAATGACCAACACCCAGCACACAAAGAGTAAAGACTGTTGAAACCAACCAGAGCACCCATGTCGATGGCAAGAAAAGCATGAAGAATTCCTTAAAGATGATGCCTGCACAAGTATACCAGCATCGCCTATTCGGACATCCAGACTTGGTTTTCACCTAAGGAAATAAGGTTAGGGTCATCACAATGCCTTCAACAAGGCAAACGGAATCCAAGGACGTTGCCATTGTATGCGTCAGCCCAAGCTGCGCAAGGCTTTTGCCTAAGACCCTCATGCGTCATCACGGCGCCAACTCGGGGCTCGCACCAATCAGCGCTTGTAGTATCTCCGGCCCTATCTCTGCCACTTGGGCCAGCTTTAGAAATATCAGTACCCAGTAAAGAAAATTGCTTACAAATATCAGTTATATAATATTATTATAGCTCGATAGCTCCTCCGGCAACTCGGGCGCCGCCGCGGCGCCCGCGTCCGTAGCGCCTAGCCCTTGGGCTGAGACGGTGAGGAAGCTATAGCCCATCGAGCCGGTGCCCGAGCGCGTACAACAGTGTCCATGTCCGGCGTCTGCTCTGGAACTGCTGAATGGACTGGGGACATCTGACGGTGATGGATGATTGACTCCGGCGAGGGTGTTGCTACCATTCCGGCAAAAGACAGCTACAGTTTGATCCGAAATGTGCAGAAAGAATCGTCACCAAGACAAGATCTTGCTGTGAATCTAGGCCTCCTCTGCAGTTCACCGAATTGTGTCGATTGAAAGGCTCTTGGCACTCAGCTTGTGTGCATGTAGGGTGGTATGGTAACTGGTATGATTTAACAATACACATCAGCATCTATGCATAACGGTGGGTAAAGTTTTATGTTCTCATACTATCGATCCATGCATCCACAAATTCTTCTATTCATTTCGTTACATTTCTTCTTACATCAAGCTGAAAGACACACAGATACAGGGATACACAGGTGAATACACCATCTACTGCACACTTACGCATTACGTACGAGTGCTTCATCAATTCTGTAACAAATCATGAGCTACTCTGACGAATAGAAAATACATCTAGTCATGGTCGTGATCTGATCACTAAAGTTACATTGTCAGACAAGATAATCTTATTCTAGTTCAGAATGCAGACCAATTCCTCCCCACCTTCAATTGTTTAATTTCTAATTGAATCAGCTGCTCTGTAGCTTGCTGTTCCCACGGAATAGCTTGTTGAGTATTGCAGCAAGCCTCACACCTCCTTGGGCAATCCTCTTCTGAACTACGGGCAGCGCAGCGAAGAAATAGTCATCTGCAGTTCAGTTTCAAGTGGATCACATATTCAGTTATCAACATCTCTTCTCTTCCGAATGGAGTTATAAGCAAATCATTAGCCTCACAAACTTAACTTCATGTAGTAATGAGAACCTACCTTCTAAGGTGGAGTCCTGTTCAACACCCTCGTACGCCTTGCAGGCCAGCTTTGCGCTCTCTTCAGCGTACCTGCATTATTTTGTTTTCATCAGTTAGTCTCTGAAGAGTGAAGACTTTGAGTTTTCTTCTGAAGCAGTATCACGAGCATACTTGTCGGCACAAGTCTTTGTCCGGCTACGGCACGTCTCCCACTGTTTCTCTTCGTTAGCCCACTCCTCCTGAACCACCAGAACCCAATCAAACACTGCTTCCCACCAGGGCTAACAAGGCAAAAGCTCAAGTGATGGATGCACTTGTACTTACAGTGATGTTCTGCTGGATGGCCTGTATCATGGTGCTTAGATCGTTGTCGTAGAAATCCTTCATGGCTGTCTCAATAACGTTCACATCCCACACCTGGAACAATACGAGTTGCTAGATGTCAGAACATGTAAACTGAAAGCAGTGGGTTGATGATACTCTGTTCGTCAAGAAGGTAGCGTACATGGTGAAGGTTGCTCTTCCTTCTGTACCAGTGGACGATGATGGTGTTGCCGCCGAGATCTTCGGTATGGCCACAGTGGAGGGGCTGATGGACGTCGCCGACGAAGTGCGCCAGGAACATCAAGCTCTCGGTCGGATCATCTGATGGAAGTGCAGGCAAAGGCAAAGGAGGTCAGGTGTGGCCTGAGACCAGCTCTTACGATGCGCATGGTAGCTATGGCAGCTCACATAGTATGATCGATGCTTACAAGGACTTGACGAGTCCTTCAGCGCGGCGGTGTAGTTGTTGATTGCTCCGACCACGCACATGTCCTTCTCTCCTTTCGTGTTGTGGCAGTCCCCTGCTCAAAAGTGCCAACCATAAGATAAGCTCTGAACTTCAGGTACAGACGTACAGTTTGTACTGGCATCTTCAGCTACCTTTGGTTCGTTCTTGTTTTCTATACTTAAGGGGGAAAAAGGTTTTAACTTGTAAAGTAGTACTACACGAGACCTGCATGCCTTCATTGCAACTTGCACAATAGGAGTTAATCATTACTGCTATCAATATCAAGCAAACATCTAGCAGGAGCAGGCAGGGAATTGGTTATGCCTGCCATATGTGGAGATGACCATGACGAGAGCCTAACTTGCTTGCCCAACCAAACAAGCAAGGAGACCTATGCATCGACGCATCCTCTCAAGATCGGCAGGCAGGTCGCAAACAAATTTAGCAGGCCGAATCATACTGGATACAGTATATTCCCTTGAGATCCTTCAAGTACGGGAACTTCTTCACCGGACGCCCTTTTCCGTCTGATCCCTGAATTCCAACGGCCCAACCACTTGGCAGACGCCGGTTGCTTCTGTAGCGAGTAAACGTACGCATGAGGCATGACAGCGACGTGCCGTCCAAAGCGATCGACCTCTAGCTATTCGCGTCAATGTTTTTCCTGAAGCAAAGTTGGGTCGCGGCTCGCGACATGGTAAACCAGAGACGATCTGATCTGATCGGACACTCTGAATTCTGAAACTGCAGCAAGATTGCATGGAACAATGTTGATCGGAGTCCGGGAGGGGCTTACTGGCGTAGTCGAACTTGCAGTCCCCCGGCGTGTCGGCGAAGTGCAGGGGGCTGGACCAGCGGTACCGGAACCGCTGCTGGTCCGCCCACGAGCACGTCTCCGCGAGGTCGCCGCCGGCCCACCCCGGCAGCAGGTTCTTCACCGCCGTCGAGGCCTGTTCCGTCAGAAAGCTCTGCAGAACAGCCGAGTCAGGTTACAAACCCAGCTTCCAAAACGAGGCTGATGACGAAGCAACCCAAGTGCTTGACTTGGGCCAGCTCGTTCAGGTACCTCGGCGATCTTGCACACCATGTAGTGGCCCTCCTTGCCCCATGCCTGAGCGGCAGGAGCCCTCGCCGCCACCGCGACGAGGAGGACGTGGAGGAGCAGGAGCGCACCCATCCTAGGCTTCGGCCTTGCTTGCTCGCCCTCTCTTTTCTCTTGTGTGTTCCTAAGGGAAGGTACTCTCCTGTTCTCACCTTAACTTTTGCCCTATTTATACACCGGCTAGCTGATGTGATCAGTGTTTATTTGCCTCCTCCTGATCCACAATGTTTTTTTATTAGCATGAACAACTTGAGCCTCTTGAGGACAAAATTAAATTTCGTGCAGGGACTCAACACATGTGACCGCACTGACCTTCGAGGAAAGAGTTTGAACCAGGTGAGCAATTGAGCATCAGTTTGTTAATCAATATGACACTGAGAGAGATAAGCATCTAGTCCTTGATCAATCACTATCCATTTCCTTAAACTTCCTCTGCAGAGCCCGGCGTTAGTTGTTCAGTGTTCATTCACATGGTAGGTAACCAAACGCCGACGCTGCTCCGGTGCGGTCATGATCGATCTGCTCCCTGCAATTTGAGAGGTGAGAGCCCTCGGCCGTGCCTCCATGTCCACCATCTGACGACGGCTCCCAACCACCGGTGTGGTTTCTTATTGGTGCACGACTGATCCAATTTCAGGGTTGATCTTTCTTCGTCGCATTGCTAGAACAGGCACGCATTGACTTTGAGTTCTTTAGAACGAATTTAGGAAGCATCGCTCTGATGGTATGAATAGGCATATTCGCACGCGAGCATCTTTCAAACAAACTAGATCAATTTTTTTAGATAAGGAAACAACAACCTAAAACATAGGAGAACACAAAATTATTTGCACGCCAACTTCCAGTTGCAGTAGTCAAATGCACTCCAATCCACCGATCCTGTAAGGACGAGGCAATTTTAGGGATGCAAATTATATTTATTTTGGGTCATTGGGTCGCTCTAAAAATTTAATAAAATGAATTAGGATGGCATCGTACCTAATTAATTTAGGAGGAGGAATGAACTAGAATCATAATTATTTAGTTGACCCATAAAATATAATTGGATACCCACTTGCATTCCTAGGCAATTTGCATGCTATCTTAGTTTCGGGTGCTCAAGGCAGGGGATGGGGTATTAGAGCATGTTCAGTGAGTGACATTAGCCGTCCATAACAGATGCTAATAACAAATTCGCATAACATGAAGGAACTAGAAATATGAGATAAGATGTCCGTTCCTCTAGTAATAAACTGAGGACCTAACGCATGGACAAAAACTCTTACAGACAATATTTTTCCATTAAAAATATGGCACATCTTATTTGCAGTCCATGCTGTCCTGCAGGTGGGATCTGCCTGCCCATCCGAAGAGCTCGGCCAGGCCGTCTCTTCATGTCCACTCGACGGCTCCCATGTGGCCATGTCCCAACCACCGGCGCGTCGTGTTTTCTTCTGATTGCCACACTACTGATCCAATCGCGCGACCCCGATCTCGCTTCCATGGCACATCATTTTTATTTTATTTATTACAAGGAGCTTACTGTAGTAGCATCTTTGGTGATATGAGTATGCGTATCCGCATGCGCACATCTGTTTAAACAAACAATCTGATAAGAAAGCAAGCATACTCGATTTGCACGTTAACGTCAGTCAAAACACTCAAATTCAGTTTCGGATTGGAAGACGAACATGTCCCTATCCCGTCGTTGCAAGGGCGTGCAAATTTTCACGTTAATTTTATTTGCTTCACGAGCTCAGTTTTCAAATCTCCAGATTTTTAGCCTGACAGAGCGCGAGTTTTTCGGTGCTACACTGTTACATCTGGCCCATTGCGCCACCGGACAGAGCCCACGGCCCAAGCGTTCCTCGTCGGCACAAAATCACCTAGCTACTCAGACCGTCAGACTGAAGGCTGAAGCGACATAACAGGAGGAACTGCTCTGCAGGCTCCAGCCTCCTGAAGATCTTGTGATTTCCGAAGTGCACATCAGTATTGATAGATAAATTCTAGTGATAATTGATGACAGGTTCGTTCTTAGAGATAAGCATCTGTCATTTCCTTCAACTTCCTCTAACCTGTTCCTAGGTGTTAGCCTCTTAGGTGTCCCGCAGTGCTCAAGCAACGGCGGCGCTGTTCTTCTGAAGTCTGGACGCTCCCGCGGCAGGTACGCAAGCCGGCGGCCTGCCACTGCCAGCAAACTGAAAGAGCTCCGCGCCCGTCCATGTCAGCCAAGGAGATGCACGCTTCGTCCCCCGTGCAAACCGGATCCAAGGCATGTAAGTACTAGTACGAATCTCACTTGTACGGGGCTCCGGACGTGTACGTGTCCGATTTTCCTACTATAATCGGGAGAGGCCAGCTTTGGGCTCATCAGATCAGATTACGGGCATTTGGTTGTATGCCTAGAGTGCTAGAAATTGCCATACATTTTCTGCCACACCTGGCTAAGGTTAGACGTTGAAATTCTGCGCCGCACCTTGCCATGGTTAAAGAAATCTTATCACATTTTTACAAATCATTGACGAGTAGAATCTACACAGTAGAAGAAAAATATTACCATAAATATGGATACAAACCAAACGCACGCGCTCACAGCGATGACAATGCATGTCATGTCCTGATCGATTGCAGCCAGCTGCATCTCCGAGTTCTCGACGATGCGGCGGTCGACCTCGACCGACATGGCCGCCGCCCCATGGGCAGACCTCCTGCCGGAGCTGTGCAGCCACGCCGTGGACCGCCTCGACGCCTTCAGCGCCCTTCGCTTCCCCGCCGTCTGCAAGTCCTGGGCCGCCGCGTGCGAGGAGGCTCCCCGTCGCTTGCGGTCTGGCGCCCCCACGGTGCTCACCTCCGCCCCGGACGGCGACAAGGCGGCCACCTTCGCCCTGAACGACGTGTCCTCGGGCAAATCCTTCCACGCCGAGGCCGAGGGGCTCAGGAACAGGTGGTGGGTCGGCGCCAAGGACGGCTGGCTCGTCACCATGGACGCCGCGTTCGACGTCGAGCTCCTAAACCCCGTCACCGGCGACGGGGTCCGCCCGCCCTCCTTCACCACCATCCCCAGGGTGACCATAGATAGAGGATGACGTGCTCTGCGTCGCGCCGAGGTCCGTCTACCGTTTCCAACAGGCGGCACTGTGCTGGACGCCGGCGCACCGGAACGGCTACCTCGCCTTCGCAATGTTCAGCTGTTTGCTGGCGTTCACGGCGGCGGAGATGATTGCTGGACGGCGTTGAGGAACCACCCCGCGGGATCGATGACGTACGGGGACACCATTGCCCTGCCCACGACGGGAAGATATTCGCCGTCAGCTTGAGCGGCCACGTCTATTTTTGGGACATGGACGGCGCAGCCAATTATCCCCAAGTGGTGCGTGCACCGGAGATTCAGATCGATCTACTACGGTTCCAGCGGAGGTTCAGCCTGGCCACGTCGACCAGCGGCTGCCTTCTGCTGGTTTGCACGTACGGCGAGAGGGGGAGGGGCCTGATTTCCTCGCTAGGCAAAAGGTAACCTGTCAGGCGCGTCATGGGGGGTGGAATGGCCGTGGTCCACACCGAGCAGCCGAGCATCCGCGCTCGCGGCGTTTTTCTCCGCGAGCTCGACGCTGGCGACGGCGTGTGGCGGCCCGTGGCCGACCTCTGCGGCGACCGCGCGCTCTTCGTGGGGCGGAGCTACCCGTTCTATGCCGCCGTGACATGCGGGTGCAGCGGTCTCAAGGCGAACAGCGTCTACACCGCGGATTTGTCCGGCCACGCCGCGATCGTCCTCGATCTGCGTCGGGGATGCGCCGGCGGCTTCGAGCCGCTCGTGCACCCCAACGGTGGTGGCCCGTTGCGGAGACCGATTTGGTTCAGGCCAACTGCCGACTTGAGAGGACAAGTGCATGCAGATTCAGATAGGAGCGGCAGCTAACTACTATATATACCACCATAATACCATCAGATAGGACAAGAAAAGGAGGTCTCTTAACGTGGGCAACACAGACTTGGAATCGATCAAATCTAGTACAATCCATGATATACACGTTATGGAATATCTGCTGCAGATCATTCAGCATGACATTGTGGCATACAGACAGGCGCATCAACATCCTATGGCAAGCATCCTAACTCAAGGGAGCAATATAAAGGAGCAATAAAAGTGTACATAGTGTAGCAATTTTTTTGGTAGTTTTTTCTATGCTTTCTTGTTTTTCTTACTTAGCTCATGCTAAGTGCGCTGTATTTTTCTCTGACTCTATGACCAATGAAAAGGCAGAGCAACTGCCCAACCTGTTAAAAAAAAAACAGTATCCAAAAGCATGGTAACTTCATGTATGAAATAATTCAGTGCTTACCTTTTCCTTCTCCCTCTGTTTTGGAAATACTCCCTCCGTCCCGAATTACAATTCGTTTTAGCTTTGGCTTTATTAGATACATAGTTTTTGCTATACACGTAGACATTGGGTACATCTAGATGCATAGCAAAATATAAGTATCCAGAGATGCCAAAACGAATTATAATTTAGGACGGAGGTAGTAGTTAGGAATAAACCAAATTTGGCTTGATCCTAATCAACGCTAATGTTGCCGGAGTTGTGTTAAAAATTAGGCCCTCAAATGATGGAGGCAGCCCCTCTGTCTTATCATTTGAGGTTTATTGCTGAAGTTACTCTAGTCTCTACGTAGTTTCTTGCCATAGAATACGTTCTTTGCTGTCTCCACAGCTGTATCATTTGCTCACGATCCAACAAAGCGCGGACCAACTCAGCAAACCCCTCATAGGTCTTGCGGCCCGGCCCATTTTCAGGTCTTGCCAGTTGCCACACCCCCTGCGGCGGTTGGGCGGGGCCCATCACGTCAGTCACCAACCAACCCGCGGGGCGGCGTTCAGTCCAACCATCACGCGCCGCGTCCCCTCCGTTCGCCGCGCCGCCGCGCCATGGCGGGGTGGATCTCCTCCAAGCTCAAAGCCGCCGAGACCCTCCTCCATCAGGCAAGGCCACCTTCCGTTCATACCTCGCCGCCTCAACCCCTCCTCCTCACTCCATATCTTCTGACTCTTACACACTCCTCTTGCGCTTCAGATCGACCAGCAGGCGGCGGAGTCCCTCGGCAAGTCCCCCTCCGCCTCCGACCTCGCCGCGCTGCACCCCTCCCCCTCCGCCGACGCCTTCCTCGACGGGCCGCCCGCGCGCAGGCCGCCGGCGGCCGCCCCGCGCCCCTCCCTCGGCCTCCGCCCCGCCGCGAAGCGCCCCTCCCCGCCTTCCCCCGCGCCCCGCCGCTCCGCGTCCGCGGCTGCGGTGCTCGCGTTGCAGGATCAAGCCGGTGGTGGGCCGCCGGTAGAGGTGAAGCCGGAAGGGGATCGTGGGGATCGCGGGGATCGCGGGGACGGCAAGGGCGGCGCGTCTGAGAGCGGGAGCGGGAGCGATGATGAATCGGATGGGTCAGGGAGCGATGATTCGGAGGATTCGGAGGAGGAGAGACGGAGGGAGGAGGAGAGGAGACGGCGGCGGGCTGAGCGGCTCGCGGCCATGGCTGCACGCGCGATCGCCGAGCGAGAGGAGGCTGTTGCGAGGCTCGAGGGGGAGAAAGCCGGCCTTGAGAAGCTGCTCGCCGAGCGTGAGAAGGAGCAAGCGCAGGAGGTGAGTCTGCGCCATGCTGATTTTATGTTGCTTGTGATTTTGAGAGGTTGCTAAATTTATGACATACTCCGCGCAGCTGTGAACAGAGCGAGAAAAACTGTTCCTATAGCTCGCATATTGTAAACTCTGTTCTTGTGATTTACATGACAGTTGAGTTAGTAATACATTGCATTCTGTTTGTTTGTTATGTAAAGTGTATTATCCTTTGCTTCGATGTGTTTGCAATACTGCATTTGAGCACAAAATCATACAGCTCGATTATTGCACTGGTTATGGAAGTATGGAACTTTATGTTGATCTTGAGTCCTGACAATGCAGTCCACAACTGTCTTTGGCCAGGCAGAGTCAGCTGCTCAGTGTTCATATGCAGAATCATTTCTATCCTGGTGAGATGGTTCAGAAAGTGACGATTCTTTAAAAGAATTTTTCTCAAACATTTTCAGGCTTCAGAGTTGCAGACTAGTATGATTGAAACAATGGAAGCAGTGGAGATGGAGAAACAGAGACATCACAGCACTAGAATGGAAGCCCTTGCTAGTTTGGCTAGACTTGAGGTATATCGCTGTCTACCGACTCTGTCCCCCCTCCCCCCTTGCCATTTTTATGTCATACTCTGCAGATAGTGCATTATACAGAGCCTTTGACTGTTGTGGTGGAAAATAGTTTTCCCCTTGTCACAAGTCTTAGCAATGCTCTTACCGAAGGATTTCGCAGGTCACAAATGCGGAGCTTGCAAAATCGCTTGCCAGGGAACAATGGAATCTGGAAGTTCAAGTATGTCTTCTTTTTTACTTCATTTTCGTGCATTGTGTTTTTAGGCTTAAGAAACAATGAAAAATATGTTGACAGCCCTGTTTTATGGTAACAACAGATGTGGTGCATAGATAGTTGAACAGTGTAGCTTTATTCTTCCCCTCTAAACTTGGAGAAACTGCACTGTGCATAATAAATAGGGATAATAACATCTGCTCCAAAATTCTACCACTGGACATACTTGATACATTCTGGAATCAGAATAGTAGGTTAGTCTAGAGTTCTGTGCACAATGCAATTTGCTGTATATTGTTGCCTTCCTGTTACTGGAGTAAGGGTCCCTAACATAACAACTTCTAATAATGAGTTAAATGGGATTCATACTTCATAAATGTTTCACAAGTAACAGAGTGCACTGTCAATAATTCAAAACTGTTTATTCTTGGTATTTGACTAGGTAGATCAAGTTGCCCAGCTTCGAGAGGAAATTGAAACGAAGACGCTTGCTGTAGACAGTAAGTTGACAATGACTTTTTTATGGGGCTCTCTGGTTTTTAGTTTCCAGTGATTTAAGCACTCTAATTTAATTTTAGTGCCAATGGTATATTAAGCTGATTCATGTTCTTGTCTTTTTGAACTGACTTAAGTATGAGACTGTTGGTTTTATTGAATGCCATTCTTTTTTGCCCCAACATCTATTTCTTTTCAGTATGTGACCTTTGTTATTATTCCATGAACAGAATACAAAAGAAAGCTAGCAAAGATACAAAAGACAAGCACCCCTCCAGTTGATGAAGTAAGCAATCAACTTACATTTGTTCTTTGTCCTTATTCCGCACGACAGATACACTATTTCCTCGAGTCTTTCTAGTAGAACTATTGACTCCTAGAAAAAATATCTTGCCTTATCAATTTGTAATATTAGTTAACTTTTGTCTAGATAGAATCTTTGAGAAGGTTCAAGCTGGAGGAGGAAATTATTGATGCAGAATACACTCTGACATGTGATAGAATTGTGAGCCTGAAGGACAAGGTAGGTTCTCCTAAGAACAACTGTAGTCATTAGTTCTCGTATGCAAATTATAATCTTGATCAGGAGTTCCTTTTATAATTATGTGGTCAATTGGATCTTATCAGTATTAATCTGGTTTATTGATCTTCCATAGTGTTTGTCATTGTACTGTTATATAACATAGAACTGAGCTTCGACTGGTTCACTGTTTTTAACTTGTCCCACTTTACTTGGTTTTGGGGCACACATAATAATATCCTTTTGCCCTTATTTCATTATTTGCTTCTGAGCACATGTTTCTTCTCTAATACATTATATTGTTGATTGATGAAATAGATAAGGAAATATATTACAACCTGGAAGCAAGGGACTAAAGGCATCCATGTTATTTACTTTTCTCCAAATAAACTAATTGTGCATGTGTTGCGATTTCTTGAATATCTCAAGCCTTAGGTTCTGGTGTGTAGGACTGAGTCTCCTTTGTACAAGAGATTTGCATATTTACACTCTGTGCTGCAGCTAATAGTTATGTTAACCAATTATCTGGACTGAGGCCATTCTTTTATCCATAGGCAAGGAAGATTGAAGAAAGTATTGAGCTCACTAGAAGAAACATGGTTCACCCTACAGAGGTGGAAATCGAACTCAAGAAGAGGCTTGATCAACTAACTGATCGTCTGATTCAGAAGCAAATGCAGGTCCATTCCTTAAGTACACCCCATCTTGTGGCTTGGTTACCTTGTTTTTGGAGCAGCATGAGTCTTTAAAGTGAAAACATGATTAAGCTATTGTGTTTGGATAGAATCTTGCCTAATTTTCTACTGACAGAAACAGTTGGCATCCCCTTCCCTCCTTCATTGGTATTATAATGGAGTTAGGGAAGTTATAAACTTCCTGTGATCAAGTTTGAAAAACAATCCTTGTTATCAATAATAAATAATGACACCTAACATTAAAGATTTTACTATTTGAAAATAAATGTTGCTATTCATATTGTCATGCTGGCTGTTGGTATCTATTGGCTACAGTGCCACTATCCAGATGTTTGAGAATAAACACTATTGTTCACATAGTGATACTGGTTGTTGGTATATATTGGCTGCAGTGCTATTATCCAGATGTTTGGCTACACTACAAGTATTCATAGGTTCGTTCAAATATTCTCTTTCTATTTTCAGGTTGAGTCCCTATCTTCAGAGAAGGCAGCTCTGTTGATGAGAATCGAGGTATATGTAGATCCGTTGTATCTAAGTCACTTTATAAGATTTTGACAGCCCTAGTAAGTTTACCCAAGTACAATTGTATGCGAGGAGAGTAACACTATCCATCATCTACAGGCAGTCTCGAGATTGCTCGACAATAGCGCCTCATCGACGGCTTCTACAAGCTCATCAAGAATAGACATCGAAGCTGGTGCCTGGCAAGAATCATATTCACCAAAGCTTCGTGACAGGATAAGAGCTGGGCAGCAGCAGCTGGGAACCGCTATCCGACAGCTCGATTTGATTTTCTCAGCAGGGCATATATTCTTGAGGCGGAATCCGAAGGCGCAGATTTGGGCCTTGGTATACCTGGTATGCCTACACTTATGGGTACTGTACATACTAACATCACACCCAGCAGTATCAGAAACTCGCCCTGGTGCTGCTTTTTCTCTGGAGACATTAAATAAGACAAGTATTTGATGTTGTTTTTGCTGATACATCACTCCAGTCTACTCTACCTGTGTAAACGAGGCATACCACTTTTTTTTCGGGTGGAGAAATATCTCAATAGGAGATTGAACTTCCATGAATATTTATGATTGTATCATACATTTCATTTCCATTGCTACTTTCCCCCTAATGTCGAATCAGAATGTAATAGTGAAACATACAGAATGATATTAGTTTCATACATGAATTTGGAATTACAAGTGAAGTTATATATAATAAGATTCGTTTCATACAGAATGTAATAGTGTAACATACAGAATGAGATTAGTTTCATACAATTACAAGTGAAGTTATACATAATAAGGCATGCGTAAAATTCTCGTTCTAGTCTACTACAAACACTTCCAATGAGGCATTTTGTCCGGAACCACATCGGGGTCTATAACTATCCAGCGAGGCTGGGTTGTCAGGCAGATGCAAGCGGCACAAAGCCATCGATGAGAGCGTCAAAGCGTCTTGTGGAGAAAGATGATGCTGGCATGGATGTTTCGTGGTGTTCGGTGTGGTGTGGCTACGTGTTAACCGGCAGAAGCTTGCCACCGCCCGGCGAGATGATGAACTTGAACCCGTTCAGTCGGAGCTAGCGGCTGCTCTGAATCTCCGGTGCAGGCACCAGCACCACGGCGCAATCTTGGTTTCACTGCCCATGTCCCAGAAATCGACTCGGCCGGCGTGACCGGCTTGTCTGGAGCAGTAGTAAACTTATCTTGATTGATCAGATACAGCGGTCGAGGCTGTCTACTTTCGCTCTTGGACAGGTAGCCGGCGCTGGGAAGTGGATGGAGCGCTATGGTCACGACTCACCAGTCATGAGCTCGTCCTTGCATGTTCAAAAAAAATTGCATACATGAAGATTAACTTTACATATCTGCGAAAAGATGAATATTACAAAAAGGTGCTTTTGCGATGAGATAAAAGATTGTAAAAAAGTATAGTAGCCCAATGCATTCTTATCGATTCGATCATAAATACAATAGTCATACATAGCCAAGATGAAATACAAGTTACCAAAAGGAAGTCATACTAGCCGAATTTTTTCATATCAATTCATGGAATCGGCGTAAAAGAAAATCGTGAGGTCAATATTATCCAATTCACCCATACAAATTTATAGAGTTACAAATATTCATTATGAGATAAAAATTACAAGCACAAAATACTTTTCAGGATGAATTTATCCATGTAAATTGGTTATGTCATGCATCGCCAAGATTATTACATAACCGAAGATAGATTCAAAATATCATTTACTATTATTACGAGGTTTATATTGTTTGCCGCTCTTCTACGGGCACTTGTGCAATAGGGTATGCAGTTGGCCGGAACCACATCGGCATTTGCAAGGAGTCACCCATGGCCGGATAACTAAGCCGGCACTCAAAGTCGTACATGTGGTCGTCTCCCAACTTCAGATCGAAGAAGGCAGCATCACAGCCGAGCAAGTCCGCGACGTAGACGCAATCTGCCTGGAGATCGTCGGAGCCGCCGGGTGGCACGGTGGCGTAGAACGGGTAGTTTCCACCCACGAAGAGGGCGCGGTCACCGCCGAGGTCCCTGAGGCGGCGCCACGCGCCGGTGGCCGCGTCGAGCTCGTGCAGCGAGACGTGGCGCGCGAAGAAGCTCCACTGGTCCTTGAACACGATCCTCCTCCTGCGCTTGTCCTTGACGTCGCCGTGGCCGTACATGCAGACCACCTGAAGCTGGCCGCCGCTCGAAGCGGCGAGGTAGAACCCACGCCTGAGGTCGTAGCTGACGTGGTGGATCTCCGGTCGCGGCAGCAGTGTGGGTTCCGTAGTTGTGCCGTCCATCATGTCCCAGGAGTAGATGTCCCCAGATTCGGCCACAGCGACAACCTTCCCGTCGTGGACAGTGGCATCCGTGTACTTGAGATAGTGTACTCCCGCGGGGTTCACCAATGGCGTCCAGCCCTCGTCGCCGTGCGCCGTGAACGCTAGCAAGCCCAAAGGACCACTGGAGAAGAGAGCGACGGCCAGGTGGCCGTTCGGGTGCGCCGGCGTCTGGCACAGTTTGACCTGCTGGAAAAGGTGGAGCCGATTGTTGACAGCGACGTGGAGTTCATAGTAGTCCGCCACTTCGAGACTCCGGATAGTGGTGAAGGACGGCAAGGGGACGCGGTTGCCGGTGATGGGATTGAGGAGCTCGACGCTGCACCTCAAGTCCGTGGTCACCAGCCAATCGTCCTTCCCGCCGATCCAGGTCCGGTTCTTCAACCACTGGGCCTCGCCGTAGAAGGACTTACCGCCGGCGACGTCGTGGAGCCCGAAGGTGCCCGCCTCCACGTCGTACTCAACGTCGTAGCCGTCAGGGTCCAGGCCAGACGTGAGCAGCGTGGGCGTGCCTGACCGCAGGCGAGGAGTCATCCTGGAAGCGGCGGCCCAGGCCGTGGAGGCGGCAGGAAAGCGGATCGCGCTGACGGCGTCGAGGTGGTCCAGGACGTGGTCGCACAATTCCGGCAGGAGGTCGGCCCATGGGGCGACGACCTCGTCGTTGGAAGCCGAAGACATCGTCGATACGCCGGCGGCCGACCACCACCACCTGCGATCACAATGCACGGTAGTGAGCAACTACTTAAGAGGGTACAAAGTCAACAACCGCTTTGGAGTTGGAACCTCAGGGGAGTTGGAGATCGAGTTGATTTCGGACATGCATACCTGGGAAGATTACGGCGGGGACGGCGGCGTTGCTTTAGAGTTGGGCCGTGCCCTGATCGGACCGGGCGCTCGCGTATTTGTAGCATCGGAAAGGCGGCCTTGCTTGGAGAGACGATGAACCGCCGGTTGTCTCTACCGAATGGCTGCATGTTTGCCCAAGGATCGGACCACCTCTCGAGTCTTGACTGAATCGGTGTCAGTTCGCCGCTAACCGCTGACAGAGATTCAGTTGGCGTCGTTAGCAGGCATAGACTAGCGTATTATGAGGCTATCGTCTCTTTTTGTTTCTGATCTCTTATCTCTGCTGATCATTATCTCGCTTAGAAGCCTACTATCTCGCAGCATTCAATTGGTTCAACAATACGGTCATAGAGTAATTGCTACCTATACGAGTGTCTTGTCGAATTTCTACTCGTGTCCCTCAAAAACAAATTAATAGCACATACTGAGCACGGATCGATGGATACACTTACAGTTACAACGATATACATGTAACTTTCAAGATAAAATTTTCCATTTAACCCCATAGAGTTGTACATAGCTAAAGAATTGCATAACGAAATGTTCAAACTTTTGAATGCACGAATGCAATCTTGAATGTCATTTATGTTTACTAATGGTATACAAGTATACATGTTAAACAAAAGGAGATCTAACACGTTCCCCGCGTCGTCCCCGCGTGGGCGATGCGGGCGACCCCCAACTCGCCGCCGCCTCCACCTTCCTCCCCCTCCCAGCGCTGCGCCGCCGGAAGCCCGCACGGCCAGCAAGGACGGCGGCGGCGGGGCAGCCTCTTCCCCTTCCCTTTGTTTTGGCAGGGGCGGCCGCTACAAACGGGCGGAAGGAACCGCCAGCAGGGTAGGCTGTGGCGGCGCGGGCGACCGGATCCGGTGGCCACAGTGCTGGATCTACAGACTACAGGTCCCATCGCATTAGGAGGGCGCCCTCTTCGCCATGGTCGCTGAGGGCCTTGCTGGCCGGCGGGAGCGTGGAGTGGGGGCAGGTGCGTCCACGGGCGCTGTGGAGATGGACGTCGCCTAGAGTGCTGGCGCGGTGGCGCACGGTGGCAGGCAGCAAGACAGGTGCCGCGCGACGGGCGGTGGCGGCGTCGGGTTGCAGCTGCATCCGGAGGTGGCGCGGCCCGTGGTGGTGGCCGGCGTGAAGCTGGGTACAAGGACCGACGGTCTGGCGACGGGCGTGATGGCCAAGCGCGGCAGCGGCCGGTGTGGAGCTTGGGGCGGCAACGTCTGCATGGGCACCGGCGGCCAAGGATGCGTGAAGCAATGAGCTGGCCGCAGCTTGAGGAGGCACAGCGGCGGTGCTGCACTCGGGAGGGCTTCCGTGGCTGCGTTCATGAAATGCCGGGCTGAGTGTTGCAACCAGGGATGGGATTCTTCGGGTGAAAGCCTCGCCGACGTTCCTGCTGGTGGTGATGGCGACGGCGTCCTAGGGCGTCATTTTCCCCATTGGGGGTGCCATCTTGGAGCCCATCCCTGTTGCATAGAGTTCTTTAGCTGAAAACCCTATCCGCTTATGGACAAGCGACTGCGGCGCTTTTTGGTGTCGTCACCTCCTTGGAGGCGTCATTTGAAGAGACCCATCTCGGCTTGTGGCATTGTCGGTGTCGCCGTTGGTCATGGGTGGCTTCTGCTGGCGACGCGGCAAGGTGGCTGGTGCAGATGGTAGGCTCGAAGGGGGTTGCCGAGCCCACGTGGTAGCGACCAATGTTGTGTACGGGTGGTGCAACGAGATGCTGTCGTCCGGAGGGTGCGGCTCGGCTGTTTTGATGGGGTTCTTGGAAACAGGGCAACACTATTCATCTTGTTGACGGCGACCTAGTAAATGGATTTGCGACCCGGAGTACTGAGGCGAGCGTGGCGAGGCCCCCGCGAGTGGTGTCTTCGGCAAGGCAACAAGCGAGGTGGAGTCCAACACCGGGTGTGGCGAGGCCCTCGCGCGTTGTGTTATTGCAGTGGCGACTACGAGGCAGCCTGTGTGTGGTCCGGATCTGGTGTTTCACCTTATCAGATGGTGTGTGGTGTGGCAGCGGTACTACGGCGGTGGGTCCCTCATGGCGGTGGCTTTCTTCGGTGAGGTGCGGTCTTTTTCTCTCGTTTGCCTATCGGCGCGGGGCCGTACCTGACGGCGACTTCATGTGTTGAAGAAGGTTGTTAGCCATGGCTAGGCTTCGTTTCTGCCTCTGTTGCCCAGCATAGTGGTCTCGTCCGTGTCGATGTTCCAATCCGACCGGCCTGAGTTGTCTCGTAGAAACAAGTGGTGTGGCTTGCGTCGACGTCCCAATCCAACCAGCCTGAGTTGTTTGAGTTGAGTTGAGTCCAGCGCGTGTTGATGTCCCAATCCAACCCGTCGGTGTTGTTCTCGTATTTTTTTTCTTTTTCCTGGTTATGACCTCCCAGGGTTATAATCTTATATTTTCTCTGCTATATCAATAGAAATGCATTTGTCGAGTGTTGTTCGTTAAAAAAAACAACTATACATGTTACATCCACTCCTCTACCCCCCCCCCGGGGCACCTATCTTTCACAGGTCCGGTCCGGGGGGGGGGGAGGGGCGGCCGCCCTGGCCCCCAAAAATAAAGGCCCCCTGGTAGGTACGTATGTAGCATGTATAAGTAGATTGATAAGCGCGAATACTGGGACCCGAGTATGACGATGAGCCTGCTCATCTCCTTGATTTTCGTGATTTCATTTCTATTTTTTGAGGCGATTGGCGCGTCACGGAAAGGCAGCGTGCAGGCGACGCGTCGATGGTTCATCCTCTCACCGCCGCGGCCGATCACAATTTGCGGACATGCAGGCATGCCGGCCATCATCTTGCATTGATCGTGTATCCGACGGACATGCCTCCGACCCTCTGGTCTCGGTCAGTTCATCTCCCTACAGTTCCTGTCTTCCCGAGTCACCATCATGCAGGGCCGCATTCAAGCAAGCAAGAAGCAAGATAGGAAACGGAGGAGGGAGCGAGGTAGGAATTTTTAATTTTTGCCCATAGCTAGCCCTGATATGCACCGGCTCAAGGAATTGGATTAATTGGTATTTCATATTTGACTTGTGAATGACAGTGAGATCAATATTGAACCTTCGTTACAATATGTTATTGATAATCGATTTATTGGACATTGGTGACTCAGTGAGAACGCATGATATTTGGATTTGAGTTTTATATATAAATCATTCATATACAATTCATTCATGATTTCTCATCTATAAATATTAGAAAAATAATATTATTGAAGGGCGCCGGGTTTTAATTTCGCCCTGGGTCTCCCCGAAAACTCAGGACCGGCCCTGATCCTTCACTAGCCTAGGGTGTGAAGTTGGTCGGAACCACATCGGCATCTGCAGCGTGTCGGCCATGAGCGAGCAAGCGAGACGCTCGACGAACCCGTCTTCTCCCTTCTTCTTCTTCTTCAGATCAAAGATGCCCACGTCGTAGCTGGAGGGCGTGTCCGCGACGTAGACGCAACTCGCCTTGAGATCCTCAGACCCAGGCGGCGCGGTGATGTAGAACGGGTAGTTCGCGCCCAGAAAGAGCGCGCGGTCACCCCCGAGGTCCGTGACGCGCCGCCACGAGCCGCTGCCGGCGTCGAGCTCGTGGAGCGACATGCCGAGCTCGTAGAAGCTCCACATGTCGTTGAACACCAACCTGCTGCATATGCGGCTGTCCTTGAACAGCAGCTCGGTGTCGCCATAGATGCAGATGAGTAGAAGCTGCCCACGGCTCGACGTGGCCAGGTAGAACCCGCGCCTGCAATGGCGACCGATCTCGATGTCCGGTCCCTGCACCACCGCCGCCGGCTCGGTAATTCCACTGCTCATGTCCCAGGAGTAGATGCGCCCACGTTCGTTCACAGCGAAAAGCTTCCCCTTGAGGACAATGGCGTCCATGTAGGAGAGATCCAATCGCAAGGCGGCCGCGGGGTTCTTCAACGCTGTCCAGCACTTGTCTCCGGCCGCCGTGAACGCCAGCAAGCCGTCGGAGAACAGAGCGACGGCCAGGTAGCCGCCGCTCGGGTGCGCCGGCGTCTGGCACAGTGTGACCTTGAGGATTTTGTGCCAGCGATCCCCGGTCCTGACATGGAGGTAGCCCGGGAGTTCGAGTTTGGCTCCCTGGGTGGTGCCGAAGGGCGGCAGGGGAACCCGATCGCCGGTGACGAGGTTCAGGAGCTCGATGCTGCACGCATAGTCCGTGGTCACCAGCCAGTCGTCCTTGCCACCTATCCAGGTCCGGCCCTTCAGCCCCGCGGCCTCGCCGAGGAAGGACCTGCCGCCGGCGGACACGTCGTGGAGCCCGAAGGCGCCCGCGTCCACGTCGTGCTCGACCTCAATGCCCTCGGGGTCCAGGCCGGACGTGAGCAGCGCCGGCGCGCCCGACTGCAGGCGAGGGCTCTCCTCGCAGGCCGCCGCCCAGCCCCTGCAGGCGGCTGGGAAGCGGAGGATGCTGACGGGGTCGAGGCGGTCCACGACGAGGCCGCAGAGCTCCGGCAGGAGGTCCGCCCACGGGGCGGCGGCCGCGGCGTTGGAAGCCGAGGACGACATTATTGTCGATCGGTTCGCCGGCCGCCGGCCACCTTACCTGCGATCAAGCGAAGGATGCGCATCAAGAGACTCTCATCCGAGTAGGAATCGGTCGCGTAATACTGCATGCTTACCTGGGTTGGGCTTGGAACTCCCGAGGACGCAGGGGATGAATTAATGAAGCCGGGTGCGAGAGCACGGAAGGATATCTACTGCGCGACGACGGCCTTGCTTGCTTGAGAGTGAAGAATTGAGCGGCGGCCATGCGCAGATCGGATGGGCGCTCAGCTCAGGTCTTTGTAGCATCGGGAGAGGCGCCCGCTGCTCCTTGGACTGAAAGGCATCTCTGCCGAATGGATGGCTGCTCGTTGAACGGCCACCGCTCCTCTTTTGACCGAGTCGGCGTCAGTAGCCAATTTGCGCATGCCGCAAAAAATGCAATTTGTGCAACAGGACGTAGAGATGTTCGCTCGTGTGCTTGTTCAAAGGGAAACGGATGATGAATCAACGATCACGCCGGACGCCCCGAGTGGTTGGGCCGTTGGGGTCCGGAACATGGCCCATAAAAGCGTGAGCTAGACAGTGGTGGACTTAGTCTGAAAGGCCCGTCCTTGAGAAGGCAGCCCAAGAGTAGCGTGGGCCGAAAAGGCTAGTAACTACGAACACAGTACATATATACGAGCCTCAAACCCAGACCTTATTGGCCCATTGGACAGCGGAGAGCACCTCATGCTCAGCGCCACCGCCACACGGTTCTCCTTGTGAACCAGATGGCAGCAAATTAAAGGAAAGGCGAGAGAGGAAATAAAGGCACCCTGATAGGCGGCGACTCGTGAGGAAAATCCGTCGCCCTATCTTCAACCTTTGGCGTCACCCCCATGGCTCTACTTCGAAAGTCGACGTCGACCTCGCAAGTGGCAGCGGCGGAATCTATGGCTCACCTCATCGCCTTCAATTTCTCCGGGGATCGGAGAGGAAGGCCAAATCGCGCTGCTGTTCCTGCGCGCTCCGCACAGTCACCGGCTCACCGCACCTGCTGACCCCGTAGAGTGGACCACGGCTACTCCCGCTGCTTACACTGAGAGCGAAGCCTGTCCGTGAGGGTGCCACTTAGCTTGAGCTCGGAGGTGGTGGTGCCACACCTCGAGCTATCGCCGACGATCTGCTTCCCTGATACCATGCCGCATGATTGAGAAGAACATATAGTTTTTTGTTCGTAAAAAAAAAAGACGTCTACATGCTTGGAAAACGAGTAGGGAATTATTAAAGCGCAATGGGGAATCTTTCCCAGCCGCTGCAGACGCGATGGACTCACAGTCACTGATCTGGCCAAAGCGAAACCTTTCTGCGCAAAAGAAAGCTCGACGTCCGTTTCTACATTTCTATCCATTAGTTCTTCTCTCATCATCTGTGGTTTATCTCCTTCGTTCCCCTAGTGTTTATCTCATATCCTCGCCGTCTTCTTCAACCCCAGGATGCGATGGGACCCCGGAATCCGGTGGACGGAGGCCGCGCGGTCATGCCCATCCGGCCGGCCGCCCCACCACCAGTACGTCCACCACCCACGCTAGCTCACACAGTGCCGAGCGCCCTCGCCTAAAGCTCGCCACATATTTATTGATGTATATGCGAATCCTCTCCATCCATCACTTTTCCTGTTTGCTGGAATCTTGCAAAGAATGACAGCTACTCGATCAATGTCTTCACTAAATGGCAATATGACATACGAACACATGTACATATAATGGAGACAGGCATGCACTGGACAAGATTCGACAAGATTCTGCACAGCATTTGGTCCTAGGATCTAGGGTGGTTCTTTTTTCTGTGGTTGCGACAGGAAGATCGTAGAATTTAAGACACTACAGAAAATGATCTATCGTAAAGGTTGTGTTAAGCCGTTTTAGGATCAGATTGAACTATTGAAGCTATGAGGCGGTCTATATACCAGGCAAAGCCATGCATTATCCTAGCCCTAAGATTGCTTTTATTTTTTAAAAAAGATATCAATTGAACCATATATACCAGGATGATGTGATCTTTCAAACCAATAACTATTTGTCGTGGGCTGTGCATTTCTCTCAGAGTGGAAAGTTTCACCATGTAGATGTTCTCTTTTTCCTTAAACAAAAAAACAGAATTTACAACTACTCAAGGAATGCTATTCTCTCCCTCGCCACGTTTGTGTGATTTTTTTTTTCAGTTCTAGCTTATATATTTGTTGTAGAATTCAACCTCGATTGATTAACAAGCCTCCTTAGCTGACTAATTAATCAAGTATGGAAAACGGTAACTTCAATGATGTGGTTTTTAATGTCTCTTGTTGCATATTCTTCTTCTTTCTTTGCTCTGTAATTACCCTGAGTTTATTAGGGCCAAAGTCTTGTTGGTATTTAGTTTTCACAAAAAATAACAACCTCGTTCTTTTTTGTTACAATCATGGCTTTGTGGCGCCACCATCATGTGTATGATCTTGAATACGTTTATGTCCAATGTGTATATGTTAATCTGACCGGGGAACTCTTTTGTTGTGATTTTCTATCATTGTAGTGTCATGGTCTCATGGACTCACGGTACCAAAGCCCCGGATCATGACAGTTCCAATCTAACCTGACTACAACCCACGTGTCCGACACTATTCATGTAGCTTTTGTAAGGACTAGTCACGCCGAGTTTGAAACAAAAAGGCTGAACGAAGCCTGAAATGATTTATCTAGGTCGGTGTCCACTTTTCAGCCTTTCTTAGCATGGTTTGTCAATACTTTTACAGCTATTTCTTAAAGACGATCGTGCATGTTTCCTCCTTATCTCAACTAGTCCCCTGTGATCGCAACAATCTGACGAAGTTTTATCAAAATAGTTTTTTACTATTATTTAACTATATGCCCATAGTTATTAAAAAATTGTTAGAATTATACTTTATATTGGATGCATCCATAAGTATAATTATTCTCATGAATAATTCTAAATATTTTGCTATATGTATTGGAGATTGAAGTTCTCAAATGTTCCCAAAGAACTATGGATATCCTCTTTTGAGTAACAATTTGTCGAATGTTCAGTGGCATGTATATAGTTTGACCCTTGGCACACACCCCTAGACAGCATGTCAGCATACGTAGCATACCAAGCGTGAAATTCTCCCATTCTCTGTGCCATAGGTTAGGCTTAGGCATCTCTAGAGCGTGTGCAGCACTATAGAATTTAGATTATCACAAACACACAGTCTAGAAGATAGAAATTTAAAGCCAGCGGCATTTGCTATGTATCGGACTATGATATATAAAAAAATAAAATGGATTATTTTGCATCAAAAAAATAAAATGGATCATATATTAAAATCTTCATGATAAACCTATTAACAATTCATCTTAAATTCATAATGCATCTAATATTTTATAGCGATGTTCAGAGCTGAAATCCAAGAATTACTTATATTTACGAGAGGAAGCACACCTTATAGGCCAAATCATTTTGTGAATGAGTTTTAATTATATATGCTGCAAATGATGCACATATATTTATTGCTGAACGGGTCCCTGTTTGCCAATATGAGATCATGCAATTGTGATGTTTAAAGCAAGCAAGCAAAAGTGGTGCAGGAGGGGGGTTGTTTCTCTGTCCCAAGGATGGTGGTATCAAATCTGAGGATTCCATCCAGGAGGAGAACTGCCAATTCAGATCGATGTGCCTCGCTCTGTCTAATTATTGAACACCAAACCTGCCCCCTTGTGTCGCGTTTGATTCTCTTCTCTCCCTTTCCCTAGTTGCGTGCCGCTTTTCTTCTTTTGCAGCTGATATAGCCAGCCTCTCTCCTTATCTTACTTGGAGGCAGGAGTCACGCACCAATCTAAGGCCCATCTAAAGCTCCCTGCTCTTGTCACTTGTAAGCAAGCACCACCTCTCTCTCGCACACACATCATGGTGGGCATGAGAGGTGCCTACGGTGGTGGTGGTCACAGCAATGGCAATGAGAGCCGGCCGCTTGGAGGAGCGGCGGCGGCAGCTCCAATGACGACGACGTCGACGGAGATCGCGTCGATGGCGGTGCACAAGGTGGCGCCGCCTCCGCCGCGGAGCACCGCGAGCAAGATGAAGGCGAGGGTGAAGGAGACCTTCTTCCCCGACGACCCGTTCCGGGGGTTCAAGGGGCAGCCGCTGGGGACGCAGTGGCTCATGGCGGTCAAGTACCTGTTCCCCATCCTCGACTGGCTGCCCGGCTACTCCCTGTCGCTCTTCAAGTCCGACCTCATCTCCGGCCTCACCATTGCCAGCCTCGCCATCCCTCAGGCACGCATCTCTTCCTTAATTTACTTCTCTGCATGCATTCTTCGCATCAAAATCGATTCTTTTCCCCCTCTCTCTCGAATTACTTCGTTTCACATGCATGACACGCACAAGATTGTGGTTCCATTTCTGTGGATGATATGATCCTGTTGCTGTTTCACACGGTCAATGAAGCTTACACGTTTCATCAGCATCTGGATTTGGAATTAAGCCTGTTTATTTGGAGGAAATTTATTAAACACCTTTACTGGTGAATGTGATCCAACTGTATTGTTGCTGTATTAATCAATTACTTCCTGCATGCATCGTTGTTGGGTGCCGCCGCAGGGTATCAGCTACGCGAAGCTGGCAAGCTTGCCTCCCATAATCGGCCTGTGTACGTACCCAATTGATGATCTCTGCTAATTATTATTCAATATACGTAATTTGGTCAGTTTGACCTGGATTTGGAATTCGAACTTATCTACTGTCTCGAGTATATATGCAGATTCGAGCTTCGTGCCGCCGATGGTGTACGCGGTGCTGGGGAGCTCGCGCGACCTGGCGGTGGGCCCGGTGTCGATCGCGTCCCTGGTGATGGGTTCCATGCTGCGCGACGCCGTGAGCCCCTCCGGCGAGCCGCTGCTGTTCCTGCAGCTGGCCTTCACCTCCACCCTGTTCGCCGGCGTCGTGCAGGCCTCCCTCGGCATCCTCCGCCTGGGCTTCATCATCGACTTCCTGTCGCGGGCGACGCTTGTGGGGTTCATGGCCGGCGCCGCCATCATCGTGTCGCTGCAGCAGCTCAAGGCGCTGCTGGGCATCACCCACTTCACCACCCAGATGGGGCTCGTCCCCGTCATGGCCTCCGTCTTCCACCACACCATGGAGGTACGTACGAGAGTACAAGCCAGCAGCGCGCGTACACGCGTGCAACGCGTGCTAATTTGTTGTCTGTCTCCATGCGCGCAGTGGTCGTGGCAGACGATTCTCATGGGCGTGTGCTTCCTTCTGTTCCTGCTCGCGGCCAGGCATGTGGTACGTAAACATACGATCCATCTCTTCTTAATTTACTTGTCGTGTACCTCCCGTTGACTCCTGTCGTCTACTGGTATGCGTGTACGCGACTACGTGGCGCTGCTCGGCAACGGACGGCTAGCTCACTAGCTGGTGTTTGTGTTGTCGTGTACTCGTGTGCTAGCTAGGTAGAGCTAAGCTAGCTTGCCGATCGTTATTAGCTAGCTTGAGACTTGAGCCGAGCTAGATTCTCGTCACGGTACGCTACCCCATGGCAGCAGAAGAATCTGGGAACAATGGGTAGTGCCAGGGGCCTGCAGGGAAGATAATAATGCATTATGCATGCAGTTGCAAATGCATGCTGGTGAGAAATGATCGGTCCGCATCAGCCCGACGGTGCATGGAAGGATCTGCGTGTCATTTTTCAGCTTTGGTCCACGGAATCTTGCTGCTGATGGGTCCTGGCAGCAGCAGATGCATTTGTATGGTAAAGAAAGAAAATTCAAAACTTCGCGTTCAGAACCAGAAAAACAAAGTGAGTGGAGATTCTCAGCTGGTGGGCCATTGTTTGCTGTTGGTGGACCCATACTCTGCTAACAGTAGTAGAACTGTAGATATGTCAAGACTCAAGAGCCTTATGACGCCGGTAAACCAAATATATTTTTTTCCGAGAACTTGCCATTTCACGGTAAACCAAATATCTTTTTGAAATGACTGACGAACTGAACCTGCTTTGCTGAAATAATTCATAGAGCCCACACATAGCTGAATCTAGATCCCAGAGGCTAGTGTTGTGCCTCTCAAGACCACATTGATTTGTGGTTCCTATAATCCTATTGATTATACACGATTAATTGATCACTTCCTGCATACCGACATACTAGTACATAGTTTGATCTCTGTTTCGTAATATGTGCCTGGATACAATTTGAAGTTGGACTGAATACTTGCAGAACGTTGTTCATATAATGTGTGAAAATTTGCTACAAATATGTATTTTGGTTGTCATCCAGATTTTCACGCAGAAGGGCTTTCACATTACTCAGGTTTTAATTGCTAGATATCCTTTCTGCAAGCTTGGAACTTTGTTAGGAGTATGCACAAGTGACATCGCTGCCTGTTGGCTGTTCTGGAAATGATTGTCGTGTCAGATAAAAGTTCATTTCAGGATCTCAGTTAAAATCTTTGATCAATCCATCTGCAGAGCATGAGATGGCCAAAACTTTTCTGGGTTTCAGCATGCGCGCCCCTGGCATCTGTCATCATCTCCACCCTGCTCGTTTTCCTCTTCAAAGCTCAGAATCATGGCATAAGCATTGTAAGGACAAAAAAAGGATTTTGGTTTTTCCTACTTAAGTTTGCAACTATCTGACACTCAATACATTTCTGAATCTTTCCACCGCAGATTGGCCAGCTCAAGTGTGGTCTGAACCGCCCCTCATGGGACAAGCTACTCTTTGACCCCACATATTTAGGCCTAACCATGAAGACTGGCCTTATCACCGGGATCCTCTCCCTTACGGTATGATTTATCATCGTAATCGTACATTGTGCTTGACATAATCTGTGGGGTAGTAGTATATTCCATGATGCTGTTTCAAATGTTTGATCCAAGTATTACTGTTCCACTACTAAAGGGATGTTCGATTTTATTTCACCATATCAGGAAGGAATTGCAGTTGGTAGAACATTCGCTTCCCTGAAGGACTACCAAGTAGATGGAAACAAAGAGATGATGGCTATAGGTTTGATGAACGTTGTGGGCTCATGTACATCCTGCTATGTAACAACAGGTAAAGTTTTGGGACCCCAATAATTTTCCAATATTTGCTTATATTCCTCGCAAAGTCCTAACTGTGATGGTCACTAGCTTAATTCTCTTATTTTCCAACAGGAGCATTCTCCCGCTCTGCTGTAAACCACAATGCCGGCTGCAAGACTGCCATGTCGAATGTGGTCATGGCACTAACTGTGATGGTCACACTACTGTTCCTGATGCCACTGTTCGTGTACACGCCAAACGTTGTCCTTGGAGCGATCATCATCGCTGCCGTTATCGGCCTGATCGATTTCCCTGCTGTATACCAAATCTGGAAGATGGACAAGATGGATTTTCTCGTGTGTGTTTGTGCATTTGCCGGTGTCATCTTCATCTCGGTCCAAGAAGGCCTTGCAATAGCGGTAACCTACACATTGTTCTTGGCATTTGGGGATCCTATCTAGTTCCTAATTGTTCGAGTCCGCTGCCGTTTAAATTGCTCTGTAGTTAATAGTTACACTTTTTTCCCAAATGTCCAGGTTGGCCTATCGGTATTTAGGGTATTAATGCAAGTCACAAGACCAAAGATGACAGTTCAAGGGAAAATTATGGGAACGGATATTTACAGGGACCTACATCAGTACAAGGAGGCTCAAAGAGTTCCTGGGATCCTAATCTTGGCAATTGAAGCACCAATAAACTTCGCTAACTCCAACTACTTGAACGAAAGGTAACAAATATCTATCATGTATTCTAGCATTTCGTTTACATTATTATAAACACGGTGAACTATCTGACAAATATCTATCTGATATTTCCATTTGCAGGATTAAAAGATGGATAGAGGAAGAAAATTCAACGCAGAACAAACAAACTGAACTCCATTTCGTAATCTTGGATCTGTCAGGTCTGTGACTATGATAAAAAAAAACTTCACTTACTAGGCTATCTGGAATGTTCATTGAAACTCTTTTATGATTTTTTTCCTTTATTTTTTCAAAAAAACAGGACAAAACTATATATAGTTCTGTATTAGCTTGTCATCATGCGAAAAAAAATTTCTGATTTCCTAGTTGCCAAGTGCTAGCTACCTAACAATAATTTAAGTTAGTTCCCTACTGAAAGAAAGAAAATGCAAGGGCTGCTGTAATGTTTTGGAAATCATGTCCAAATCAGTTGCCTCTGACTCGTAATAATTTTATTACTTCAAGTTCCCACTAACATAAAGTACAAATTATTTTCAGCTGTTCCTGCAATTGACACAAGTGGCATAGCGTTCCTCCTTGACATAAAGAAATCAATAGAGAAACGTGATCTGGAAGTATGCTCATCAGATCTGAAAGCTCAATTTCTCTCACACAAGATGCAAGCAAATTTGTGCGGCAAAGTAACTTCTTTTTTTATTTCTTGCAGCTTGTTCTAGTGAATCCAACCGGAGAGGTCATGGAGAAAATACAGCGAGCGAATGTTCCTCAAAACCATTTCAGGTCGGATTGCCTGTATTTGACCACTGGGGAAGCAGTTGCTTCACTTTCAGCACTTGCCAAGATGACAAAGCCCTAGAGTGGTTCTGAATTATTATTGAGCTCGTCCAATGATCCAATTCGGAATTACACTGGCAAAGTTGTTAGTGCAAGATTTTCCATCACAGAAAGTAGTGCCTCCATCAAAGTATGTCACAATTATGTTTGTATCTAATCTTCACAATTCTTCAGATCTATGTGGGGTGTAAATTTAGCGCTGGAACGTGAAGAATTAAGAATATGTACATTCATGGATACCCATCATTAGTTGTCTACATGAGTAAAACATTGGCCGTAGACATTCGCTTTTGCGAATGTTCAAGGCTGGGATTTTCCTTAATCTAAAAATGAGTAAAACATGACAGCAAAATATTAGTTCTTACAGAAATTTTCTGTTGAAGTGTTAAGTACTGCTATATGTTTTTAACAGTATAGGTTATAGCTGAATTTGTTTACTAGTAAATTCTTTGTTCTACATCGACCAACTGTGCTGCACATGGGTGTACGGCAACCACTTTGCAACATTTTTTTAGGCGGTCGGCTGTATTAAACTGCCGAGCATGTATTGATAGAGAAGAACCAGATGGCAACATGGTAAGAAGCAGAATCATCTTGGAATTTCAGATGATTGTATGAACTCTTTCTCCAAGCTGTATAGTCTAGTTCCTTCACTGCCTTTGCTTCCATTGTATGATTGATCTTTTGTAACATTCTGAGTCACTCTTGTGATATGAGAATTGTGGTGGACATTTGAGTTTTGCACATCTTCAAGTGTTGTCTCCACTTGTCTCATTGTAGGCCTGTCTACACCTTTTAAGCTTAAGCAGGCCTCTGCAAGCTTTGCAACCACCTCAGCATCTGCGGTCCCTCCCTCTTCGACAATTTGCGAATCTAGAATATCTGATAAGCGATTGTCTCTTATCAGCGACACAAAGTATGATGCTAGGCTCATGCTTTCTGATGACTGAGAAGAGAAAACGGGTGTGATCCTTGTTAATAGTTCTGCTAATATGACACCAAAGCTATAAACATCACTCTTCTCCGTGAGTCGACTGGTGTAATAGTATTCAGGATCAAGGTAGCCATGAGTTCCCTGTATAGCTGTATGTACTCCTGTCTCATCTATCGATATTGACCTTGAAGCACCAAAATCTGAAACCTTTGCTGTTAAAATATCAGTAAGTAGTATATTTGCAGATTTGATATCTCTATGGAAGACTGATCTTGAAGCAGCACAGTGTAGATATGCTATTGCCCTTGCAGTTTCCAATGCAATTCGTAGTCTATCTTTCCATGACAAAGAATTTTCATTTTGTCCGTGAAGATGATATGACAAAGTTCCATTTGATATAAACTCATATACCAGTAAAGGAACTTCTGTCTCAAGGCAACAACCGAAGAGCTTCACCACATTTCTATGATTAGTCTGTGAAAGTATAACAACCTCATTAATGAACTGATCAATTTCACTTTGAACCACAATTTTAGACTTCTTGATGGCCACGACATGTTGATCAGATAATATGCCTTTGTAGACTGTGCCATGGCCTCCGCCACCAAGGATACGATTCTGATCAAATTTGTTGGTTGCTTGATCTAGTTCCTCCAAGCTGAAAATCTTTGCCCTTTCAGCTATATCTTTATTTGACGATATTAATTGTTGGAGAAGCAATCCATGGTTTTTCTTGAAAAAGTTTTGTCTCAACTTTTTGGCCCTTCGTTGCTTGAACTTATTGTTGATTTTGGCAACACCCAGAACTGAAAACAGTAGGCCAAAACCAGCACTTACCGCTATTATTGTAATTAAACCTGCAGAAATCAACTCAAATATTTACAATAGGATACGTGTGGGCTTGCATCTCAAATTTTCAAAACACTTCAATTGCGCCATGGCAGAAGTGTTCAAGGGATTTTACTTTGTGTCGGCCATGAGGTTTTGCTTCCCAAAGACGCTGCATTCTTGTACATGTTTTCTTTTTTTTCCTTTTTTGACATTAATTTTATCTAGATGCTCTATTAAATGATACTCCCTCCGATTAAAAATACACTAGTGACACAATTAATTTTATTGGATTTGTAGTAAAAAAATATACTACAATGGCACCAAAGAAACTGAAAAAAAATGTACGTGAAACGCATAGCACTGAAAGAAAATCTCATGTACCTGGAAGGCTACTGATGTTTTTCTTTGATGAGCACCGGTATGTCCCTGGCAAATTGATACAGGTCCCATGGCATGGGTAAAGATCTGGATGTTGGCATTCGTCGATATCTGTAAAGGTGTAAAGTAACATAGATCAAAGGAAGGGGATTTCAAAAAACGTGAGTGCCCCATGGCAGCTCTGATCGTGCCGCTTGTGGCTCATCTAGCAGCTTCTTCTTCTTCTTTTAATTCATATTCATATCAGCGGTTTACCAAGTTGACATTTGTTGTTATTATCGGAGCTACTACAGTACTACACGATAAGCAAAAAGTTTCCTAAAACTGCGATAAAGCCCCATAAGAATGCAGGTCGACGGATGCGTGTCAGACGTGCTGATTAGATACAGGGGAGAAAAGAGTGAATTCAGTCGGGAGTACCTTGGCATCCATTGGCGATGTAAGGATTGCCCTCGAATCCGTTGGAACAGTTGCACCGGAAATTTCTTCCATCGCGGTCATAAACTATGAAGTTGCTATTCAGGCTTAGGCATATGATGCTATAGCCATCCGGTCCCCACCCGAACAGATCCCGGTCACGGTTGGAATCCAGCCACCACTCCAGCACCGTCGGAATCACCTTTGTGTCGATGGTTCTCTGTTGATTGCCGAAGTATTCCCGATGCAGACGGGCTCCCTTTCTGCTGAACCATTCCTGGTCAGCGATGAACAGCGCTCTGAGTCCGACTCCGAACGCGCCGACGCCGGAACTCTCGACGGCCAGTTCGCTGAGCTGGACCATGTATGACGGGAGGCCCAAGGCGATCGGCGTATGGCAGCAGCCGACGCCGGAGCACGAGGTTTCGCTCACCTCGGAGTCGCCAGAGCAGAGCGCCGCGCAGAAACTGACGTAGCGGCTGACCGAATAGGAGGCGTCGGAGTCGATGACGAGGCTGGCGAGGAGGTTGCAACCCATGGCCACGAACCGGTTGTGCTTGGTCGACACGGCCAGGCGCTGCCCCGTGGCCATCAGGCCCGCGGACCACGAGGCGTTGAATGGTAGGGAGGTCGTGTTCAGAGGGAGCGAGACTCCCAGCATCTTGCTGTGGATACGGACCGTGCCCTCCGGCAGAGAGATGCCGACCACCTCCACGCCGTCGCCCACCAGGAGCTTCGGTTGCCGGCCCGGCGTCTCCTCGCATGTGAGATTGAAGTCTTCACGGAAGCAGCCGGGGCGGGTGCCGAACGGGTAGGGGACGGTGATGTTGCCGCAGGTCTCCGGGCACCCGGGCAACGCCACCGGAGCTGCCGCCGCCACTGCTGTTGTCAGTATGAACAGCTGGAGCGCTAGTACGCTGATCTTTGCTTCTGCGGAATGGGTAGAGGAGAACAGCATCATCTTGCGATGGAATGCTGCTCGAAGGTTTCAGGTAGTATGAGCTAGCAGTCTTCGGCAAGAAGAAAATGCCCATTAAGAATGTTTCTTGTTAGAAAACTCGCCGTGCCGTATAGAACGGGGTGACTGACTGAAAGTCGCCGTGACGTGATGACTAGATATCCTACAAAACGCGTGCAAACATACAGAGTTCTAAAGCCGATGACTTGCTGCAGTGACGCCACGACGCTGCCGTTCTTGCTCCACCCAATCTGTCGCCGTGTCGCGCCACATTATTTGGCGACTATGGCCCCGTTTAGATGCATTCAAAGTTCCAAATTTTTACACTCTCTCTCCATCACATCAATTTTGGAACACATGCATGGAGCAGTAAATGTATGTAAAAAAATAACTAATTGCACAGTTTAATTGTACATCACGAGACAAATCTTTTAAGCCTAGTTAGACCATGATTAGATAAAATTTATCAAATACAAACGAAAACGCTACAATAGCAAAAAGTTCCAAATGTTATAAACATTTGCGATCTAAACACCCCCTATGTTGTGTCGAAGTGCTTAAAAGTTCAAAGTGGTAGCTGTTGGTTTCGAAAGTTTGAGGAGTTTTTTTATACGTCAGGAACATCCCTATTGAACTGTTCCTAATCAGCTACGAGCGTCGCTCTGAACCCTGAAGAACAAACTGCCCGAACTCTGGAGTGTCTCTGAATGCCCAGCTTCAGGGCAGATTTATTTCAGTGACACTGCAGCATTGCATCAGTGGATCCAGGGACTGCTAGACATAGCCTACGTCAGAAAGAAGAATCATCTCGGGATTTCAGATGACTGTAAGAACTCTTTCTCCATGCTGTACTGTCCAGTTTCTTCGTCACATTTGCTTCCTCTGTTTGGCTCATCCATTTTAACATTTTGATTCACTATTGTGATACATGAACTGACATGAGCCGACTATACAGGCTGATGCTTCCTCTGTTTGGCTCAAGCCTGATGACGGCGCCGTGGTTCGGAAGCGGAGGGTGGTTCGGCGGGCCAAGTTTGGATTTGGGCCGCCAAATTTGGTTGATCCATGCTGCTGCCGAGAGACCGAGCTGGGCTGTATTCTCCGGTCGTCGTCCGTTGTTGGTCCGGCCCTGTACTCTCCGCGGTTGGGCTGCATTGGCGAGTTTCGGGTTTGGCCCAGCTTAGTAAGTCCGCTGGCCTTGTTGGCTTCTTGTGCTGGCACTCGCCACCTTCACCGTCGCACGCACGGTGGCTGGCGCAGTTTTTCTAGAATCTGGTGCGCCGCACTGACGACCGCGCCATTTACTCCCACGATGGCACGACGATACAGTGGCCGGCCAGTGGCTCGCTCCGGTGAGCAAGCTCTGCTCTGGTCCAGGGGTGGAGTGGCCTCTTGTGGCCAGATGTCAAAAGCGTGCGAGGACCAACCCACTGTAGAGCATCGTTGGCCACTCCCACTGTAGAGCTGCCGAGCAACCCAATCACTACAGCTGAAAGCTCAGTGCTCTCTATCAACATACCACAGACATCCAGGCGATCGGTAACGGTCTGACAGATAGTAGTAGTATCTGGCTATCTAAGCTTCTTTCGCTGCCGGCTGCTCCATAGGTAACGTTCTGGCATGCGATGGTGACTGTCTGGATGATCCGAGTTCCAAAAGACAGATGATGCCAATCTATATTCGCCAATCGACAATCCATTTTTGCTTATCCCCTTCAATTTGGGGTACGGTGTGTGTTATCCAGATAAGTAGTGCACGATGCAATGTGCTCTGCTTAGGTAAATCTGAGCTTCATCCTGATTGGAATCAGTAGTTTTTACCGCCCTTCGGCACCCCAGCTGACATGTCGGCATGGCTTCTCGCCGCCCTATCTCGCGCGCACAGCTAGCGCAGGGGCCTCACGGCAGCTCAGGTGAACTCCTCTCCACTGATCCAATTTTTATGCAGAGTTCCACCGTCGCTGCCTAGCTTAACAGGGACTTGCAAAGACAATGCAGGCAAAAAGTAGTCAGACGTGCGCACAAGAAAAGGGTTGCAGGGCCAAAAAAAAAAAAAGTCAGACTAGCTTCCAAGCGATTCGAATTTTGACCACCAGCCCCCCGCTCCTCCTGCAACTTGCACGTAGAAATCAAACCTCTCTCTCATAGTCACGGAACGGAATCAATCACTCGCCACTGCCGGCCGAACATAAACTAGCTTAACGCCGGAGCATGTCGTGATCGTGCGCCACTGGCATGCGCTTCGGACCTTCGGTGGTCGTCGCCATGGCGGAGCTCGCCTCGTGTTGTTTACTCATCAGTGTTTGCCTCTACGGGATCGAAGTAGTATACTATACTGGAGGCCGGTCTAGAGCAAAAAGGTTTGGCAAGAAGCGCATGTGCCAAACACCGCCGTGATCGGTGCGAGGATAGTTACGTCAGGACTCTTCAGCCGCGCGCCTAATCCACATTTAATCATGATTCGATTCAGAGTTCCTTACATGATTTGATTCAGTTTTTAGGGTCATTATTATTTGATTGCATGGATAATGTATGATCCTAATGGGAAGATCTAGAACAAAGTGATTGCTAGGTTGGTGGAATGGTGGTATAGGTGCTGTTATCTCATCGAGCCCGGATCCAAGTGGCTACCTCATCTCTTTCCTCCGATTGAGTGCTACAGCTCGCTGTTTAATTCGTCTTTTCAAAAATATAAATTCCAGTTAAAAATGACAAAATTCAGCAAAAAGTTGGAAATATAAATAGCCTAGTGTACACCCGCACACAGTTTAAGAAGTTAATCTACTAGCTATCACGTAGGAATACCTAGGCACCTAGCTGCCAGCGCTCCAACGAAAGTAAAACAAGTTCGCACCAAATCAAGATCAACCCGGCTTCAGAATCCACATAGTTTATAGCAGAAGTGATAACAAAGGAATGAAACCGTCACAAGGTCACACCAAGTTTGGGAGATCCGCAGCGATGTATCACCATGCTGTGCATGCATGGGCCGCGAAAAGTAAGAGCTAGCACGCCTCTGTTTCTTTGCTTGGAGAGCATGCTTAATCCTAGCACTCCGCTTAAAGCAAACATGCTGCGCGCCTAATTTGCTGACCCTGGTCATGCTACTTACGACCAGCCGCGCCGCTATTCACACCTGAGCTTAAAGACTAAACGGGGATTTGGGTCCTAGTTATTGCCTGATTGGGCCCTAAGGTTGGTTGCAAAGTCGTATGCTATGCACTGAAGCTCCACTAGCTGAGCGAGCCTGTCCCACATGCACTTGGCAGTAGCTTTGAAATTCATGTCCGGGCCTGGAGTAAAGAAGTGCAACTGGATGGATCTCGCTTGATCCTGGCTCCAGAATACGAATCAAGAAGGCTATAGCAAAACGTTACACTAGTACCAGTGCATCTGTAAATGGATTTTTTTTTAAAAAAAAGAAGTACTAAAGCAACTGCAAGGCGTAACAAACTTATATGATGGCGTTTGTATTGTATCTTAGAGTGAAAAAATTGTAGAGGTTTGATGCATGAGACACACGCACTGGGCTTACCTTGCAGAGCCCCTTTTTACAGTATGGCCTTCAAGATGATGCAGGTAATCCTACAGGTGCGTTGTGGTGCGCAGCAACATTGCGCATGCAAATAAAGCTTTTCTACGTGTGTCCTCTCATTTCTTACTTTCTGGCTGTACACCACTAAAAGTTAAACAATGTCCAAGCTGTAGATGGCAGCAGATAACATGCATGCAGGAGACACTAGGAGTGCTGTAAAGAACTAGCAGCTGACACCGCCGTGCCTATAAATACCAGGGCGCATGGAGCTATCCTTGCAGCCGCAGCACGCACAGACCACTTAAGTCACACAGAATTCCCTGCGCCTTCTAACGAGCTCTAGCTATCAGCAATGGCGTCCAGGCAATCCCTCGCTTGCTACACCTTGGCCCTGCTGTTCGCCGCGGCTGCTGTCTCAGCGCAGCTCTCCACCGATTTCTACGACGAGACATGCCCCGACGCGCTCGACATCGTCGAGTCCGCCGTTAGGGCTGCCGTCTCCAAGGAATCCCGCATGGGGGCGTCACTGCTCCGCCTCCATTTCCACGACTGCTTTGTCAATGCAAGTGCCGTTAGCCACCTTCTCTTTTTCTTCAGCCTTTCATTTTGTTTCCATTTATCTGAAACTCCAGCATAAACGATGTTGATTTTTTTCTCTCTCTGAAACTCGTCAGCAAAAATTAGCAACTTCAAACCCATCGGGCAATTAAGGAAAAACTAACGAAATTAAGTTAGAATCTTCCACTGCTTGCACATGGAGAATAGATGCGTATCATGCAGAGTATGTGGGTGGGACAGTGGGGTGGTGTACAGTCAGTTCAGTTAAAAAGTGGCGCGCACTCTGCGGCGTGCTTCAATTTTCAAACAAGTCTTTGTCATTTCTAGCAGATCGCTTAGTCTCTGACTACAATCATGGAGTGCCTTTTCGTGGACTAATCGTTGACCGCAAATGAACTTTACAGGGCTGTGACGGGTCAGTGCTGCTCGACGACGCCCCGGGCTTCACCGGCGAGAAGACCGCGCAGCCGAACAAGAACTCGCTCCGCGGGTTCGAAGTGATTGACGACATCAAGGCGCAGCTCGAGGACGCCTGCAAGAAGACGGTCTCCTGCGCCGACATCCTCGCCGTGGCCGCCCGCGATTCCGTCGTCGCCGTAAGCATCACATGCACAATCATTCAGATCATGATCGGTTCGTTACCTCTTTCCATGCATGGTTTCAAGCTAATAACTGTCACCTCTACAGCTTGGCGGGCCAACCTGGGACGTCGAGCTCGGCCGTCGGGACGGGACGACGGCGAGCCTGGACGACGCGAACAACGACCTCCCGGCGCCGACCTTGGACCTCGCCGACCTGATCAAGGCCTTCTCCAAGAAGGGTCTGAGCGCGACGGACATGATCGCGCTCTCGGGCGGGCACACCATCGGGCAGGCGCGGTGCGTCAACTTCCGTGGCCGCCTCTACAACGAGACCACGAGCCTGGACGCGTCGCTAGCGTCGTCGCTGAAGCCGCGGTGCCCGAGCGCCACCGGCAACGGCGACGACAACACCTCGCCGCTGGACCCGTGCACGTCCTACGTCTTCGACAACTTCTACTACAAGAACCTGCTGCGGAACAAGGGCCTGCTGCACTCGGACCAGCAGCTGTTCAGCGGCGGCTCCGCGGACGCGCAGACTAAGGCCTACGCGTCCGACATGGCCGGGTTCTTCGACGACTTCCGCGACGCCATGGTGAAGATGGGCGGCATCGGCGTCGTCACTGGATCCGGAGGGCAGGTCAGGGTGAACTGCCGGAAGGCGAACTGAAGCAACAGCAGAGGGTGTATCAGTTACGGTGTGGTGACTGGTGACAGATCTACTATTGCCATGGAGTGATCCGGGCTCAGTGCGTGTGGTGTGTTGTGGTCTGCAGAAATGTTCCTTCCATCATGTTGTAGTCTGCTTCGAACGGTTGTAGCACTACCTTACCGAAATAGCATGAAGGAATAAATACAGCTCTTGGTATCATGGATGCTTTATTTGTGCGCTAAATTTGATAAGATCAACGTGAATGGCATTGTAAGTTCAGAATCTTCAGAAGAAAAACTCTTGGGCCATTCATTCCTCAAGAATGTTGAGCCCGGCCCACCACCACCTTTTGCCCCTCGGCCTCGGAGCCCACAACCACAGGCCTTTTTTTACAGGATCTGGGCCTCTGGGTCAATATTACGTGACTGGCAAGGTTGCGAAGACGAGAATTTACAGTTTTCGTTTTTTTTTTTGTGCCGGCCGACCATTTTGCAATACGAAAGAAATATTTGGACGAAACGCGTGATTTGGAGTAAAAATAAAACTAACGATAAGTGCATAAGGAGTTAAGGACGGAGGACGCTGCTGACTAGGTGTGTGTGGCACTGTGGCTTGATCCCCCCGTGTTTTTCAGATTACTAGCTAGAGTAGACCTTTGGGTAGAAGTAGAATATGTACTTCTGAATAGCAACAAGGATGTTAACATCACAAGGCTTGGTATGTTCTTAGGATAACTAAGCTCAGCCGTCCTTGATCTAAATTAAAGCGTGATGTCCAGTGACAGAGAATCCACTATGCAAATCAAACAGCCGTACAAAGGACGCAACACCAATTTCCTGCTGCATTTTACATTTCAGACTCTTGCTACAGGAGAAGGCAATAGGCATAATTTATATTTTTTTAGGAGAGCAACAAGGCAAATTGAAGCTATATGTCTAAAAAAATGATCAGAATTCTGTCTACATCTCAGTTTAATTTTTTTTCCAAAGCGCCCCCGAAGGACAAAAGAAAGCGGGAACGGCTTGACTGACGTCACGGCGCTACCCTACCTCCGTCCCCTTCCGCGCGCGGCCTGCTGCTCTGTCGTCTTCTCCTCCCCATTGCCGTCCCCAAACCCCCGTCGCCGTCTCGAGAACCTCTCGCCCTTTCCCTGTCGCCTTCCATTTTCCAATCGCCAACCACCTCGCTCCTGCTTAGTTAAACCCGTCGTCATGCCGTCCGCGGAGGCGGAGTCCCACTCGCCACTCCAATCCTCATCCCACTCCCCACCCCGCTGCCGCCGCGATGCGGCCCTCCTCCAGCCCCGCTTCCCGCTTGCTCACGCTCCTGCTGTTCGTCGTGATTGCCTGCGCCGTTCCGGAAGCGAGATGCTCCGATCGGCGGTTCCCGCACCTCGACCGCGTCCGCGAGCTCCATCGCCGGGAGGGCTCGTCGTCGGCCGAGCAGGAGGCCGCAGCGCGCGGGCTTCTCGACCGGCTCCTCCCCTCACACTCCGCCAGCTTCGAGTTCAGGGTCATCTCCACGGTACGCGTGCTTCGCTGCTCGGGGAGGGGAGTCGTAGAGTTCTAGGTGCTGCTGAATGTTGGCAAGTGCTGCACAAGTAGAGTTGCGAGGGATAAATGTGCAGTGAGAATATCGGCTAGAATCAGAAGCCAACGAAGCGCCGTCACGGGGACATCATAGAGTAGTCGATCAAAGTAGGGTGTAGTTTGTTTGGACTTCTCATCATGTAAACATGTGGGTACGAAGTTAATTTAGATTATCTAAATCCATTTTAACTGTCAAAACTGAACCCTACACACAGCGTTTTGCCTTTTGTAATGATTCCTGTTGATTTATAACTCTGCCTAAGGAAGTTCACAATGGGTTCTGACACCCCTATTACTCATTGGCAAGGATTCATAATCTACTCCACTGCATTGATAGGAACAATGTGGCGGGAAGGCATGCTTCATCATTATCAACCACCCGTTGTTTGATGGAGAAGGGACTCCTGAAATACTGTATGTTTAACCTTTGTATTTTAACATTTGATGCAAATAATATCTTCAGCTTGTTTGGCATTTACAATTTCTTTTCTGTTTCTTGATGCTAGAGGACCATGCGCATGTCTTATAGTGTTTATATTTTTCATTTGCTGTTATTTTCAGAAATTTGGTGTTGGGTGAATTGATGTTAAATATGTATTATCAACATATGCAAACAGTGAATTTATAACCACATCTTCTTTTATCTCACGATGAGTTGATTGCATTTAGGCTTGAGTGTGTGACATCGATTAAGGCATTAGATTTAGTGAACCAGTACAGCAGGCTATACATTCTCTTGTGTTTATGTATCAGAACTCTTCTCATTTATGTTTATTATAACCTATCCAAAAAGCAGTTAACGACATGAAGTTTGGGCCTCAGCAGATTCTGTTAGAATCATGTGCCACTGTCAATCCTGTTTGCTTTTGCAATTGGCTTATACTTGAGCGATTAAGCCTTCTCCAAATGTGCAGGGCAAAATGCCATCTGCTATATTAGTTGAGACTGAAAACTTTTGTATGTCACAGCAACATCATTCTAGTTTCATAAATTATGTTTCAGCAATGCATGCGTGCATGTTTTAGTTTTTACATAGTGAAACCAGACGGGCTTAACAACTTCTTCATATTTGTCATTGCTTGTGGTCAGGATACTTGGAGTAAGTGGGGTGGAAATTTCTGCTGGTTTTCACTGGTACTTAAAACACTATTGTGCAGCACATATATCTTGGTATAAAACTGGTGGTGCACAATTATCATCCATTCCACATCCTGGGTCATTACCTCGTGTTCCTGCTGGTGGTGTATTTATTCAAAGACCCATTGACTGGAGCTACTACCAGAATGCAGTTACATCCAGCTGTAAGCTGATAACTTATTACTCTTATAGCACTTTCCCTATCCTAATAGGATAAGTCATTTTGTTCTTCTTGAAATTTCTAAGCATTGTAATTGAAGTAGTTTTTTAAACACATGACGTGTTGCCAGCTACCCTGCCACAGCCACACTGATGGGGATGCTCCGTGCTCTGCTTGTCGTACTACATTGTATTTCTTTTCCCTCTGTTATGATCATACATTTTCAGGTCCTGTTTGTGAATATCCCAGTCAGGACCATTGTTACCTTTCCTTCCCCCAAAAGGGTGTTCTGATTTATTCCTGTTGATGCCCCCATGGACTTGTGTTGTTATGACTAGTTTCCTGATTGTATAGCCTTACCCCTTGTTTTGGTTTCTTGTTGCTACCATGTGGTTCTATTTTGGGGGCTCCTGTGAACCTTTGGCTATTAATACTGATGATATCAATTTTCCTCCATGTAAAGTAAAAACACATTTCCTGAATTTTTCTCTGATTAAAACTATTTCTCTTTCCCTTTAGATTCTTTTGCTTGGTGGAATTGGGAGCGTTGGGAGAAGGAAATTGACTGGATGGCTCTTCAAGGGATCAATTTGCCCCTTGCTTTCACTGGGCAAGAGTCTATATGGCAGAGGGTTTTTCAGGTATATACATGTGTCCTTTTTTCTTTAAGTATTCTGTAAACTGTATAATTTAATACTATGTATTTTCGTGAGTCCTTAAGGCGTCAAAATGATGCACAAAAGCATACTAGAACTTAGGTAGAGATTTAAGCAGACGGATTGGTTCATACCTGTAAATGCTTAGCTGCGATATAGATAAGCAGACAGAGCAGCACATTACTGCAATGTGTTGACAAAATGATTTAGGAGCAGTTCTTGATATTGGCTTTTTGTCGGGGGATGTCTATATCCCCTATAAAAAAAAGATAAAACCTCATTGGTTTCTTCCTGTAGGCCCTATAGTATGTTGGCTCACTTTTGTTATGAGAGTGTTGGCACTCTTTTATCTAAGATAAAAATAGACTCTGGTTGTTGCTTTACTCTTCCTGTTATCCTGAAAATGCCCTAATATCTTCTGCTTTATTCCCTTATAAATTCTTGAAGAGGTACAATATTAGCAAATTAGATTTGGATGATTTCTTTGGTGGGCCAGCTTTTCTTGCATGGTCTCGAATGGCGAATATGCATGGGTAAGTTACACCTCTGACTTGCTGCTGCTCCCTCACATGTAAATTTTGTATTTTATATTATTCTATTTTGATCTGATATTCTTTTAAAATAATATTGTGACATAATGTATTTTTTAAATTATTTTCATTAATTCTTTAACACCGCAGCACAAGACAGTAATTGAAATTTTAGGTTGTCCTGGGAATTACTTTGTTATAAAATATATAGCTGCAACTTGGCATGCTTGCATCTGGATACATCAGATTAAGACAGCGAAAGAGAACTGACCTTATGTGGAATGACATTAAAATAGAGATGTGAAAGCTTAAAATCTTGTTTTGGTATTTGGTCCCCCTTTTCCAAGTCCTATGTCCTGATGTTTATCTCTGAGCATAACTCACTGCCTTGGCTGCCAACAAGACTTCAGTGTCATCTTTAGTACTTTTAGGAATACATAGTCAGATAGTCACCACTGTTATTTAGTTGTCTTGGATGCAGATTTTTTTTCTTTCTAAACTCTATTTTCGAAATATCCTGTATATTACTTATTTTCTGAACTCTTTTATTTCGAATTATTTGCCAGATGGGGTGGGCCTCTTCCTCAGACCTGGCTTGATGATCAACTAGCTCTTCAGAAGAAAATCCTTTCTAGGATGTATGCTTTTGGCATGTTTCCAGGTAACACTTGTACCATTCTAGCATTTCTGGTTTTTGTACAGTTACATGAGGAATGTTTTAATATTATATAGAAAACTCAATAGTACGTGATTTTATACAAATATATCTTTATTATTGGTTTACAATTTTGTGTGTTTCTTTCTGAACTCCTATTCTGCCTAGTATGACCACTCTAAATGTTTGATATTTTTAATTACTCAGTCTGAGTTTTTTTTGTTTAATGTCAGCATCACTTTACTTCTGCCTCTGTTGCAGTTCTTCCAGCCTTTTCTGGCAACATCCCAGCTGCATTAAAGTCAAAATTTCCTTCAGCTAAAGTCACTCACCTTGGAAACTGGTAAGGATGATTTCGTATCTTCTCAATAAACCTTGATATATACTGACTAGTGACTACTGTATAATATATCCGTGATGGAATACTTAAAATATAGAATATGGAACCATGGTTGCAGCTCATGGTTTGTGTCTCACTACTGAATTCCTTGCAGTTCTGTGTCTCCACAGTTGTTGTCTTTCATTGATCTAACTGGAATCATGGTTGCAGTTCTATTGCAATTTGTGCTTGCAGTGCATATCTTAGCAGTTTTAGCTGCTACAGTTGATCTAACTGGAACAATTTGAGCTGCTACAGTTGATCTAACTGGCACAATCACTCTACATACTTGTGCCTCCTGATGCCATCCACGATTGGCACACCAGATTCAAAACAATCTTGTACCCATTTGTATTCTCAGTCTTGTTTCACAGAACTGCAATCCAATGCTCTGCATATATTGCTGACATCTTTTTTTCATCATTAAATCACTTGTGCTCATTTGATTCTCTTCTGTTATATTAAGGTTTACAGTTGACAGCAATCCAAGGTGGTGCTGCACATATCTTCTTGATGCATCTGATCCTTTATTTATTGAAATTGGAAAGTTGTTTATAGAAGAACAAATCAGAGGTAGGATCTGTTGTTTTGGTCAAGCTGTTCTCTAACACCATAATGCAAGATATTTAAAGTCAGACCTGGAATCCTGTGTTTTCTCTTTTACCAAATCTGTTGACTGGAAATTTTTTGTAACAGATAAATTCTAACTATCTAAGTTTCCAAAATTCTTTTCCAATTATATTAAGTTGTTTGAGAACACTATGTTTACGGTTATCATGTGAATGAAGCGGAAAATCTCGGTCCTTTTACATGGTATTCAGCCATTGTTCATGAAATAAACTGTTCTATTAGTTAGCCCCTCTATGTATTATTTTATACATCATGTCCAAAATAGAAGTATAATAAAAAGTTTGCCCCAGATGTCCCTTGCTAGAGAACCACGATATGTTTTCATATGGTATAGCACTTGGTTTGGTGTCATGAGTGACATACTACGCGATAGTAATATCCAAATCATGCTTTACATGGCTATTTTCTTATAGTACTAGCACGTGCCACTTTTGTAATACCGTATCTTTAGGTTCTTTTGTGCTTCCTGACCACATCTTTGGTGAACTTGTTATTTTGTGAAGATAGAATAGTTAAAGTCATGAATTAGATAGCAATGAGAACAAAACAAACCAAGCAGGTCAGATGTACTAATTGGAGGGGATGTAGAAAAAAAGATTGTGGGTTAATATGTCGTTTTGTATTTTGTCTTTCTTCAGTTGAACTCAGCTGTGGCTCCCAGAACATTATCTTGATTTTAAACTCTCTTGAAACGGGCCAGCACACCTTGGAAAGAGGAAAAAGAAACACATGATTAATTTTTGCAATATTAATCAACATCCGAATTTTTCCCCTCCCACAAGATTGGTGGCTAACATTTATCTTATTGTTCTCTTTTGTAAAGAGTATTTTGTTTACACTTTTTCATCAGGAAAAAAAATGCAAACCTTGATACGTGTTGATTTTTCTTGTTCTTTCACGCAGAATATGGTAGGACAAGTCACATATACAACTGGTATGGTTTTTAATCATCCACCTCACTGGAAGTTCCTGATCAATGGACCTTTTCTCATTTATTTATATTTCCAATCTGTCTAGTGATACTTTTGATGAGAACACTCCTCCACTAAGTGATCCAAACTATATCTCTTCGTTGGGTGCTGCAACATTCAGGGGTATGCAAAGCGGTGACGATGATGCTGTTTGGTTGATGCAAGTAAGTTCTCTGCGTTTTGGTAGTTTGCTAATTTATTACCTGCAATGGATTTGTCTGTAAAAGCAGTTATTATGGATATGATATGGACTATGGATGTCTTGGTGGATGAGCTCTAAGTTTTTACTTGTGGAACTACTTTTTGATGCATTATTCTCCTCTCTAGCTGTGAAAATTTTCTTGCTGCATTGTCACACCATATATGGATACGCAAGGATCTCTAACATGTTTTACTCTGCAGGGTTGGTTGTTTACCTATGATCCTTTCTGGGAACCCCCACAAATGAAGGTGAAACTTTATTATATAGTTTGATAAGATATGAACACTGTAATTTTATTAGCTTTGCATATGTTAGTTTCTCATTTCTTCAAAAACATTATAGGAGTAATGGGATTTGAAATTCTTTGGACCTGGATTTTTAATTAAATAATATTACATAGCAAAATTGTGCTGCTAGCAGTTGCCTTGGAAAGTCAGTATGTTGGATGACTGCAATTAATATTGCAATAATGTGAGGTGATCACATTCATTTGGTCAATGCCCTTTTGTCTTCCAATAACATATATGAGTTGTTTCAAACACCAAGGAGGGACAATTTGCAGTGGGTGTACCTGTTAGGTTGCTGCCTTGATACTAATCAAGAAGTCCATGCCTGCAGTGGTCCATTGCCGAATGATATGATAACCACTGTATTTCTAATAAGTTGACCATTCCTTGTACACTCAGTTTCTGCAATATTTCTGCTAAATGTGAATAAGCCTTGTGAACTTAAAGTGGCTAGATACATCTATAAATCATTTTTTTTCTTTCTATTTGAGCATGCTGCTTCTACATAATAAGGATTTTTCCTTATCTGATTAATCTCAAAATCTGCTGTTGTTAGGCATTACTGCATTCAGTTCCAGTTGGCAGAATGATTGTTCTTGATCTTTATGCTGAAGTTAAACCAGTGTGGATAAATTCTGATCAGTTCTATGGTGTCCCCTACATCTGGAAAGTTCTCTTCTTTTTCTTGTCAACACCATCTATTACTGTCCTTATATTTTCCTTTATAATGAAACTTGTATGATCCTTTTTCAGGTGCATGCTCCACAATTTCGCTGCAGATTTTGAAATGTATGGTGTTTTGGATGCTTTGGCTTCTGGGCCTATTGATGCTCGACTAAGTGATAACTCTACAATGGTATACGACATTAACTTAATCAGTTGTTTCTGCTGCTGAGCTTGCTTATAGAAATATGGAATGCGATGTTTTACTTGTTAACACAATAATTTTGAAGGTTGGAGTTGGTATGTCTATGGAGGGTATCGAGCAAAATCCAATTGTTTATGACCTAATGTCAGAAATGGCCTTCCATCATAGACGAGTTGATCTTCAGGTGAAATAAAAGAATATTTTCTAGAAGAGCTTTATGTGCCATAGACGCATTCTTTCTTATTGTGCAGTTCTTCTTTATGTTTATATGGAAGTTTCCCATTGAACTTGCCATTGAATGCAACCAATTTTTTGGCTTGGTCGGTTTTGTCTTATTTCCAGGTTTGGGTTGAGACATATCCAACAAGAAGATATGGAAAACCAGTGAAGGGACTGCAACATGCTTGGTGGATCTTATACCAAACTCTATATAACTGCACAGATGGTAAAAATGTAAGTTAATATTTCTCTAAAAATTATGCCATGATCAGGCATTGTGCCGTGTGTGTGTGTGTGTCCAGTGTTCATCCAACATTACACAAGCATACGCAAGGAACAGAAGGTCTTGTGAGTAGCAAAATCATAGATGTCTGATATGCTATGCTACTAACAACTTGGAGTTTTGTATTTATTTAAGTTGCTCCTTACTCCATATGATAAAGATCTTTGCTAGATAAAATTGTTCTGTGACATACAGCTCTTATGCTTGTTGCTTTTTTTCTTTTTTGGTAATTGTTGCAAATGCCAATTGAAGTTGATATGGATTAACTTGGGATAGATGGGATCGCAGGAAGAATCAGGCTAGCTGTCCTCTCTCTGGAGGCTCTGAACCTCTGACTGTTTTTTTTTCTTGCTTGCTGATTACAACGTCGTCCTTTAATAGGCACACACTAACCATTGCATGTCATGATGCCTAATAAACTAACAGCTATGAGATAAGGCCAACAGATTATGCTAACAAGCTAACAAACTAATTGCAACACTAGTATACTACTATGTGCATGCTGCTCCTTTCCGTATGCACGGCCGCTGCAACGCTGAACTGGCTCTAGGCACAGACCATAACCGAAGTAAATGTCAATTTACTCCTATGCTTTTTTGATGCTTTGATCGCATTCTTATCTGTTACTCTTCTCATCATGAATTTTATTCTGGTAACAGGACAAAAATCGGGACGTGATAGTAGCCTTCCCAGATGTTGAACCTTTTGTTATTCAGACACAAGGGTTATACATGAGTTATGGAAAACTGTATGCTACAAGATCACCGAAGAATTACGTGAAGGGCACCTCCAATGATGCATATGAACATCCTCATCTATGGTACAATACCAGTGTCGTTGTACATGCCCTTGAGCTCTTTCTTCAATACGGAGATGAAGTATCTGACAGCAACACCTTCAGGTGAGAACACAGGCACTCTAATTGCTTGGTCCATACTGCAAATTAATCATTCAGTTCATCTTTGAGTGTTGCTATTAGCTATGTGCCTATTTTTTTTTTCAATCAGTCTTTACTATGCTAAGAAAACACTATTTGCAAGCTTAGAAAAGTGCTGGTCTTTAATGGACTGTGTACACATTTCTTTTATGTTGCTTTTAGAATTGGCATTTACCCAATTCTTACTGTAAGATTCAAATTATTGCTCCCTTGTAATCACATTAACAGGTATGACCTTGTGGATTTAACTCGTCAAGTTCTGGCTAAATATGCCAATGATGTCTTTATAAAGATCATCAAGAGCTACAAATCAAACAGTACGAATCAAATGACAACCCTGTGCCAGCATTTCCTCGGCCTTGTGAATGACCTCGATACACTACTTGCCTCTCATGAGGGATTTCTGCTTGGGCCTTGGTTGGAAAATGCCAAGGGCCTTGCACGAGACCGAAAACAAGAGATACAGGTAATTATTTTTCTTTTGTCATTCTTTAATTAACACTTGATGATATAGCATCATACATTTTGTATGCTAAATCACTATTCCTATAGTTGTTTGTTAATGAAGGTATTGATGCTTCCATTCTGACCTACCTGCTTGATCTTAGATCGATATGTGTACTAAGGCAATTTAACAGAGCATACATGTGTGCGTTCAAATCATGATCTTGTGATGCATGTTATGCTAGCTCAGATAGCATGTACTCCTAACAGTATTCTAAAGCTCACGAGTTATTCCTCAGATTGCTGACACACAACTACATTGAAATTGTTGCAGTATGAATGGAATGCTAGAACACAAATTACAATGTGGTTTGACAATACTGAAACAAAAGCAAGTTTGTTGCGCGATTACGGTGAGCCACATGCCACTTAGCCATGTACTGCTTTCACATTTGCTCTCATGGATTTCTTTCTAACAAATTTGTTCCAGCAAATAAGTACTGGAGTGGCCTGCTGCGAGACTACTATGGACTAAGAGCAGCCATCTACTTCAAGCACTTGTTACAGAGCATGGAGAAGAATGAGCCTTTTGCGCTTGAGGAATGGAGGCGGGAATGGATCAGCCTCACCAACGACTGGCAGAGCGATAGGAAGGTATTTGCAACCACAGCTACAGGAGACGCTCTGAATATATCTCGGTCGCTTTACATGAAGTACTTTGGCAACGCTGATCTACTTGAGCTAGAAGGTACATCCTCCCCGGGGGAGTCTGCAAGCTTATAAGTTCTTGGTGGGGTGGTGATGATGGATTATGATGCACTTAAGTTTAGATTCGCAGTTAGCCTCCACAACCCCCCCCCCCCCCCCCCCCCTGTATTTGCTCCAATTCTCGAGTGTCCTTCCGCTGTGACATACATATACCAGGCACCTTATATACAGCAGTAACCAGTGCTCAGTTAGGGACGTCATAAATTCAAATTTCCTCAAGTTTCAGTTTTAACGGCTTCGATGGTCTTAGGCACCGAGGCAAGCTACTAAACCGAAACCGCCAAAGCGGAACAAGGCTTCGCTACACAAGTGACATTCACGGCCGCCACTTGTCTGAATTGATGCTTATATCTTCGTGATGCTTTCATTTGATCATGATGATGTTCTTTGGGGGTGTTCGTTCCCAAGTTCTTCATCTTACATAGCAGAGGCCATGTTAGTCCCATTGACCATGTTAAATTAATCATCATCAAATTCACATGTGTCGGTGCCTCCCGCGCCTCTTCACAGCCTGCACGGGCGGACTGGCAGCAGTCGCAGACGGATGAGTCGAACATACCGGCGGTGTTGAAGAACAAAACACGCGCTCAGGCGGAGACGCCGTGCCGAGGTTGAGGCCGTAGCCAAAGAGGCTGCCGTTCACGCCGGTGAAGTAGGGCCTTCTTCCCCGGTGTAAGGCGAGATCAGTCCAGACGGCATCGCCAGGCCGCCAGTAGGCGACCTGATCCCCTCCGTAGTGCCACGTGATCTCTCATCTCTGGCTCGCGAGAATCATGCTGTTTTTCGGTGAAATGAAATCCGCGCCATTCAAACAAAACATCGATCATCTAAAATAATCCTAGAGCGCAGCAGCCAGCAGAGCTTAGTCAGGCGCTCCGACTGACTAATGCCATACACTGCGTGAAGACTACTCTGGTTTTGCGTTCTGAATTCAGAGAAAGAAGAACACCACTCCTGCTGAACCTATGCCTTCCATCTTTTGGCAGGTGAACGTGAAGGTTACTGAGATCTCGGGCAAAATATACCATATGATATTTTAGTAGATCTAGATACAGAACTATTTTCTTATCGCCTGGGAAACACTAACTAAAAACTCGTCAGGTGCAAATCCTCGCTTTCAGACTCAAAAGTCTTATAGGCCACCAAACAGTGCAGACAGGCTTAGCAGCAGGCAAGTATTGAGAAGAGAGCTTCTTATTAATAAACACCGCGTTCAAAAGAAGGCATCGGTACTGCACCAAATTCAAGAGCACCACTACAAAAATACCCCTACAAAGCTTATTCCAACGAGAACCATCCGTCCTCTAGATCGCTAGCTACATCAAAATTGCACACCATGCTTGCAACTTCAAACATACATCTGGCGCCTAGAGCTTGAGGAAAACAAACTCTTCAATTGCAGGAATCTCCCCAATCTTTGTCAGTGTGCCCTTGCTTGGTTCTTCATCAACCCCGATTGCCATGACAGCATGCTTGCGGGGAGCGATTCTTCCGACACTCATGAAACTGACATTGACATTCTCCTCACCCAGGACACTTCCTACTGACCCAATCATGCCAGGCTGATCAACCTGCCTGCAGAGGATCAGGCTTCCTTCCAAGCTCACATCTACCTGGAATGCTCCAACCTTTGTTAGATGAGGGACACCATCCTTCACCCTCCCCTCTACAGTGATTTCTCCAGTCTCGGATATGGCACTGGGAAATTTAGACTCGACATTGGCAATCTGAACTTGAATGTAATCAATAGGCGTCTCAGGTGAGCCATCCAGCAAGATTCTCTCCTCGGTGATGCGAATTCCCCTCTGCTTTGCAGTGAAATCAGCATTTACCAAGTTGACAAAAACACTGGATATTGGTTCAATCAACCCCTTGGTGATCATTGCACGGAGAAGCCTTGTGTCAAGATCATCAGGAGCCCGTGCAGACGCATAGGTCACCTTCACAGACTTGATGCCACCACCACCAGCCACTAGCTGAACAGCCAGGCGCCCAAGCTTTTCTGCAAGCACAACAAAAGGTGCAAGCTCGGACAGCACCTGCATGAAGCACAAAGATGTAGCATATCAAATGTCAGGAATTATTTGGATTAAGGAGAAAACAAAAGATTCATACCTCAGCAGGAACCATTGGAGCATTGACTGCGGAAGCTGCAAGCTCCCCTTTCAGAGCTCCAATGACAGCTTCAGCTATCTCAATAGCCACTCCTTCCTATGAAATTTGACTTGTTCAGCAAACTGATAGCTATAATAGGACCAGGATGGACCTTACTGAGCCAATTTCACCATACCTGTGCTTCCACTGTGCTGGCACCCAGGTGCGGTGTGACAGTAACATTCTCGTGCAGCACCAGCTTGTTATCAGGTGCTGGTGGCTCTTTAGTGAACACATCAAGAGCAGCCTAGTACAGCGACATTTAAAATAATATAAGCAAGATTCTGGGGAAACAGCATTTCAGATGCGTCGCAATGAATTTTATCAGATCACGAAACGCAAGGATGTAAATTAAGATAATCAAACAAACCTGTGCTACTATTCCTGAATCAAGAGCCCTGACTAGAGCTTCTTCATCAATGACACCACCGCGTGCAACATTAATAATGCGAACACCCTTCTTCATCTTAGCGAAGGCCTCATCGTTGAGCATCTTGTTTGTTGCAGGGGTAAGAGGCATGTGCAATGAGATGAAGTCAGCGGTTGTCATGGCCTCCTCCATGCTAACTAGCTCAACTCCAATTGCACGAGCCCGGTCAGCTGAAGCATATGGATCGTGCGCAACCACGTGCATTCCTAAACCTTTAGCGCGACGTGCAACTTCTGACCCAACCTTTCCAAATCCGAGAATAGCAAGAGTTTTTCCCACAAGAGATACCCCAACATACTTGTTGCGCATCCATTTACCTGTACGATATTCAATTCAGAAAGTGAGCTTGACAGAAAGAAGTGCGGGATAAATAGCAAGCACTACTGTAATAGTGTACTCTACCAAGCCCATTCACAAAAAGGTTGTCTGAAGTGAGAAATGACAATTACAAGTTCAGCAATGTGTTGCCTATCTTCCAGAGGTGTTAGCATAACATCACTGTCTTGTACTGGTACTGTTGCTTCTACTTCTCAATAGGCATATAAAATTGAAACTAAAAAACTGGGTGCCATCTAATCATCTCCTGTTCATTCAATATTATCACCTTTTCAATGCATCTGGCTTGAAATATGTAACAAAATAGTGGGGTTTAATTATATCTGCTTTTTTTATACATAAAAAAAAAGTCGTCCCCACTTTGCGAATGAGTAACAGCTGAACATGCCTGCACAATTGTTGACAGCTTTAACAGATGTATACAGTAATGACATGCCTACACGATACTACTTGATGGTTCGGAGCCTAGCGTCCATGCGAGATGAGTAGGATTTGTTAATGCTTTACGCCACAGAATTCAGAGATGATAGACAGCGTCATGTCGAAACAGGCATCATTTTCAACATCGAGGGTGCACTGGCTGAACTCACCAGCCTTGAGGGACGCGTCGGCCTGCGCGATGTTCCTCGCCATGGCGGTGAGCAGCGCGATGCCATGCTCCGCGGCGGCGACGGTGTTGGCGGTGGGCGCGTTGACGACGAGGCAGCCGTGCTCGGTGGCGGCGGCGAGGTCGACGTTGTCGATCCCGACCCCCGCGCGGCCCACGACGCGGAGCCTGCCCCCGGAGGCCTCGAAGACGTCGCGGCCGACCTTGGTCCCGGACCTGACGATGAGCGCGTCGCAGAGCGAGATCTTGGCGCGGAGCTCCTCGGGGGAGAGGCCGTAGGAGCAATCGACGTTGGCGAACTCCCGCAGCAGCGCGAGCCCCGCGGCGCCGAGCTTCTCGGCCACGAGCACCGTGGGCTTCCCCGGGACGGCCCCCGAGGCCGGCGCCTCGGGGGACGCGGTCGAGGCCGCGGGCGCCGCGGCCGCGAGGGGCGCGGGGAGGCGCGCGCGCTGGGCGCGGGCCTGCGCGCGGAGGGGCAGGCGGAGGGAGGCGGGCGCGAGGGCGCCGCGCGGGGACGGGGACGGGAGGAGGATGCGGTGGTGGGTGGTGGCGGCGGTGGTCGGGGTGGGCGCCGCCATTGGGTGCTGGGCTTGGCGGCTCGGCTGGGGTGGGGTGGGGAGTCGGGTCGAGGGGTTTGGGGGTTTTGGTGAGGAAAGGGAGGGGGGTGAGCTGGCGAGTGATTCGTTCTGGTGCGTTCCTTGCGGTGGGTGCGCGGCGCTTTTACTTATAGCGAGGTGCGTGCCGAGGCGAGTGAGGTTGGGGGAATCGCCTACCTACCTTGGCGAGCCCGATTTGGTCACTTGAGCTTCCGGCGAAATGACGAGACTGCATCAGGTATGCTATGCTTTCGAGGTTTGGTGGTGCACAAGCAGAATTCTCTTGCCATCCAGCTATTGTAACCATCGCAGCGTAGCGGTCCGGCAACGTTACTAATCTCTAGTACGCCTCGCGCTTTGCTTGGCACGTAGAATTGTCTAACCTAGCATGCGGCACGTTAGTCAATGAGCTAAAGAAGAAGAAGTAACACTGGATGGCTCGCCGCCTGATCCTGCTACCGGGCTGACCAGACGCCCCCCGTCCAACGGATCCTGCACGCACATCTGGTGCTACGTTTTTTCTTCTTTCCTATGAAGCGCGGGTTTTCTGGCAAAGCGCTCGCATCCGCCCAGCCTTCTTTACGGGGCATCTGGTCCTCTGGGCTCTGGGGGGAATTGGCGTCGGCCCGTGGCCCCCGGTCCCTTCGCCCGATCGCCCCGTGCCCCGTGGGCGCAGCTAGCGCGAGAGGAAAAGGAAACGGTGGCCACGGCACGGCGGCGGACACGTCAGTCCTGTGTAGGTGCAGTCAAGCGCGGTTGGTGGCGGACTGACGGCGTGAATTGATGGCAGGCACCGCGCCACCCGATGCGGGGCTGCCGGAACAACTTGGCGAGGGGGCCCAGCGATTGGATCTCGTGCACCGCGGTCAACTTGCGCGAGCCGTTGGGAGACGGGAATCCGACGGCTGGTCGTGGTGTTGTGCGCTCAGGGCTGCTGGTCACACATGACAGCGGGCAGATGGAGGGTGCCATGCCAAGGCTAGGAGGATTTTCTTAACGCCAGCGAGTGATCCTGGTGCTGGGAGCACATGCATCCGAGATGGCTGTGAGCTCACAAGTGGCTCCAGAATATGAATACTGCTGGAACCTTCGTTCCGAGCCGTCTTGATGGCTTCCGAAGTTGGTCGTACAGTCACCCAACAGGCTTGCATCAGCTGAGTAGTACATGCACGACCAAGACGAACTACCGGACCAAAAGTGCGAAGTGTATTGGCACCCGTTGCCTCGCCACCTCAGGGATGAGGTCACTCCGAACCAACTTGCACTTTATCCTTCATCTTTTTTTTTTAAAAAAAAGCAGGAGGTTCTTCCTATATTGTATTTCATCTTTGGTCCAACGCTCGCTGAACGAAGGAGAAGACCAAATTTTGAATGAGCACAAGTGCACCGGTACTTCCAAGTTCCAACGTGACAATAAGGGGGTCAAGTGCTAGACTGAAGTGTCACCGCGTCATAAGAACATTTCGTAAAGACCAAAGAGCGCAGACCAGTTTTGGACAGTTTGGTGATTGGGCCTCGAACGCTACCGAGCCTTCCTTCTTCCACGAAATTTGGGCCTCCAACGGTACCGAGCCTCAACCAAATTTGGTGGCGCGAAATATTGGGTTGGGCCTGGTCCATAAGTAAATCTAAGCCCATATCTCCATGAACAAACAGCAAAAGACTCAAAAACCTTGACAAGGCAGAAGAGACAGACAGCGAGCAGCTCAATTTCATCAGGAGCCATTTTAACTTTTCACAATTTTATTTCCCAGGGCAATACCATCACAATCACGATCATTATTTAATCCCAGCTCCAATCACTACCGCTAAAGCCAACACCCACGACCCTGGCTGAGAAGATTAATTACCCACATGGCAATCGCAAGATGGCCACGTGTGCACGCACGCCCAGCTCCGCTCACTCCCAGATGCCGACCTCCATGAACCCGTCCTCGGTGGCGCATCCCCTGAACATGCCGGTGCAGTTGAATCCGTAGGCGACCTCGCCGGTGCTGGAGACGGCGATGAGGCCCGCGAAGCCCTCGTCCAGGCGCTCCTTGACGCAGTAGTCGACGGCCTCCTGCAGCGGCAGGCCCTTGTACTCCATCACGGCGGCCACGTCCCGCGCCAGCGTGGAGCGGATGATGGCCTCGCCCTCGCCCGTGCACGACACGGCGCAGGCGCCGCAGGCGTAGGTGCCGGAGCCGATGAGCGGCGAGTCGCCGATGCGGCCCGTCATCTTGTTCATGAGCCCGCCCGTGGAGGTGGCCGCCGCGGTGAAGCCGCTCGAGTCCACCGCCGCGCACCCGACCGTCTCGGGGGCGTAGATGCTGATGGGGAGGCCGTTCATCACCATGCCGTTGTGGTTGTCCGCCCCAGCCAGCGCGCTGCACGTGTCCGTCCCGGCCAGCGGGATCCGGTAGTCGAACTGCAACGGGAGACGGAAAGGAACGGTCAGTTCAAATTCTGATTTGGTTTGTACTCGCAAGAGTTGTAGTCAGGTGACCAGGCGAGTGAGCGAGGAACGGACCAGGATGCTGCCGGCCTCCTTGGCGAGCTTGAGCATGCCGACGTTGTCCTCGGTGATGAAGTAGCTGTTGTCCACGGTCTCAAGGCCCTGCAAAACCATCATCAAATTCACATCAGAAAATCAGGTTAACCTTTTCAAAAAGGCTGTTTGACTAATCCTTGAAACATTACGGTAGCAAACATAATTATAATAAGACGCCTTGTCTCCCGGTACAGTCCAGGAGAGCAAGATCTGGAGGATTCGACGAGAATCGGATCTCGTTGCTGGGCACGGTCCGGTGGACCACCGCCGAGGCGACAGATTCGGGCCCGGGCGCGAGAGGGACAGGGGCAAGTGGAGCTGGTCCCGCCCGCAGCCTGCCTGGATTCCATGGTGCACCTGCGCAGTTTCCGGATCGATGGGCGGAGAAACGTGGAACGTGATACGTGTATTGTTTAAAAATAATTTTAATACTATTGAAACGAAAGTGACGACCTCCTGAAATGGGAAACGTGGCACCGTACCACGTTCCCGCTCCCGTGACCGTGCGCCTCGTCGGCCGCCCTACGCGAACAACGGCCGCCATGGCCATGCACATGATTTCCGAGCAGAAAAACCATGGCGCGTGAGGCCAGGATCCAAGCAGGAGGGCCGTGCACGGGAGCCATCCTTAGGTTCATGAACTGTGGGCAAGCCGCCCCCCAGCTGTTGCGCAGCAGGTCAGCAGAGCAGACTTTGTTCAAGCGAGGAGAATGTGAGGCTCTTGAGAAAGGCACATGGAAGCTGCAAAGATATTGTTTTATTTTATTTTTTTGAAGAAAAAAGATATTGTGGGTGGGACAAGGTAGAGTTCCTCTGCCTGAGCAGAGTATGCTTGTGCTTGCTGCTGCTTAGGTGCTGGTGGGGGCTGCACAACTTCTGACCTCTGAAATTTTAAAAAAACTTTGTAGTGGTGGAATGCTTAATTAGACATCGGAGGACAAGTTTAAGTTGGGATGGCCTGCAAACATCGTAGCGAAGCTTCCTGCAAACCTTGTAGACTAGGGGAAAAGCGGGAGGAAATGGCATGGGGTTGTTGGGTGCAAGGCGGCTATCTACATCACGCGGCACAGGTTTTCTTGGCAAATTTTTTCCCTATTGTCCAGGACTATTGCGGTATTGACCAACCCATAAAACTCACTTCTAAACAAAATAATAAAAAGATAAATATTAATGCAATACAATGTTCAGAAACAGAACAAAATCGTGCTTTGCCGAATATAATTATTAAGAAATGACCCAACTATTTTTTTTGGGGGGGGGGGGGTGGGCTCTCTAGCGACGGCGAACAAATTACGGCGCAGTTGCTTTCAAGTGATGTGAAGAGAAGCAGCATATGGTCCACAGCTTTTCCGAAGACCAGGGGACGAAAGGGGGACAGGCACGTGCAGGCGCATTGTATCGCGCAAACAAAAGGCCAGAGCTCAAATAAAGGGACTAAAGATATCGGTTGGTAGAAGTGCTAATTTAAAACATTTGGAAAACCAGATGGCAAATGGTTCAGTAACATCAATCGTGCAGGGAAAACTAGAGGATTCCGTTCCATGGTAATTTCTAGACGCAAACAGTACGATGTACGAGGCTGCCTACACATGCAAGCAGGCAAAACTGCGTGCCTTGTTGACGGAAAAAGATCTCTGTCCATATAAGCATTTCCACTAGACCAAGAAAAGCTGGATCAGCTTGGACCGTGTCATCCTAATCAAATTATGCTTGCAAGAAGAAAATAAGGTGCCAAACAAAAAGATAATCCTTAGCAAGTGATTTCCCATATTTCTTAATAACAAACACAAAAAAAAAGATGTGATGCAACTTTGCTAGTTTTGGTCATGGCGGTTTGTTAGCTAAAAAAGCATGACCAGAGTGCTGCCTTGTACAAATAGAATCTTGCTGGACACATTTTCGCAGCCGGTCACCTTGCGAGACACGGCCCAAAGCCGCTCAGGGGAAACGTTCTATAGCTGGACACATGTTTGCAGCCGGTCGTACAGCACCCACGTCATCCACACGTGTCGAGCTAAAAAGTGTGTTTTTGATTACCTTTTTCACATAATCTCGTGATCGTTTGCTAACCCGTGTTCTCTTCTGTCCGGCCATTACGCCAGGTCGTAAAAAATCTTAATTTTCTCATTAAGCATGATTATTATTTCCTTAATTAGTAGTGGTGGTTCTGCATGGTATAGAGAGGCCATGCACGATTAATGCTGGAAACAGTAACGAGCACGGGAGATTAACCCGGGGATTAGTTGGGCAGCGGGCGGCCACCGTACCTGCTCGCGGGCGAACTCCTCGGCGCCTTCGAAGGCGAGGTACGAGTGCGGCGAGTTTTCCATGACGCGGCGCGCCAGGGAGACGGGGTTCTTGACGGTGGAGACGCCGGACACGGCGCCGCAGCGGCGGCCGCGGCCGTCCATGATGCTGGCCTCCATCTCGACGGTGCCGCGGCGGGTGAGCGCGGACCCGCGGCCGGAGTTGAAGAAGGGGTCCGTCTCGAGCTCGCGCACCACGGCCTCGACGACGTCGAGCGCCGAGGCCCCCGCGCGCAGCAGGTCCACGCCGGCCTGCAGGCACCGCGCCAGCACGCGCTTCGCCTCCTCCTGGCGGCTCTCCGGCAGGTTCGGGTCCACGCCCGCGCCGCCGTGGATCGCAATGGCCCAGCGCGCCATGACTATCTACGAGTAGCTAGGAGGATTGGGCTTGGGCGCTAGCTTTCTCAGCGCCGCCACTCGGAGGTGGTTCCTCTGCTCCCCGTGCAATGCGTGAAGCTCTGTGGAGGATGTGAGGATGGAGATTGCCGGATGGTCTGGAGGGGTATTTATAGGGGTCGGGCGGGGAGCGTGGCGACTGGCGAGACTGCGAGAGGGCGCGTTTCTCTTCTTCTCCGGACGCGAGGGGGGATTTGGCTGCGTGAGTTTTGGGAACGAGTCCGGGAGCGGCCGCCGGCGTAGCTGTGGCCTGGTCCGGTCCGGCCGTATGGGCCGCTGCCCCCGGGTTGGCTTTCGAGTCGGCGCGCGGACTACCTGCGCGGCTGTATCCAGGGTTGGAAATGGTAGCTCCACTTGGGATTTAAAATTTCAAATCATCATTTTGCGGCATGTGATCTTTATAAATAAATGGGTCAAATCAGGCATGGTGATGCAGATTGAATTAGCGGCATATCTGGTACCACCAAGCTTAACGCCCTAACCAAACATTTGCCTTCGAACCATGTGGCCGTGGACTGAATCCTGGGTGAGAATTCGCGGTGTTTGAAGGAAAATAGTGGAGATGCACGTGCCTCCACAGGCACCTGTTTAAACAAAAACTATTTTAAAGAAATTGAACTGCATCAAAACTACTAAAATTTTAATTTATTTATTAATATATTACAATAATTCAGTCTAATCTAATATAATATAATCGAGGGACTCGCAGGGAAGGAGTCAAGATAGCGACTCAGTGTATAAGATCTACTCGTGTTGTTTCACATGAACTTACCCGACCATAGGATCCAATTAAGTACAACGACATACTTCAATCGTCAAATTATCTAACTATAATTAGCCAATACCATACTACTGCTGTATTCAAAATTGACGGATGCTGCGTGTAAGCCGCTCCAATTGGCTGCCGGTAGCCGCAGGCCGGAGCAACTGGCGCAGAAGATCAAGGGGTGGGTGCGATTCTGAGGTGACCGAGCTCGTGGAATCCATGCAGGCCAGCACGCAAGTTGGAATCCCAAGGACGGCACCGAGGTCACGCGCGGCCATGGAATCTTTGGCCCCGGGCCGTCGTTATGCGCTAATCTCCTCGGATGGCGTGCAGATTCCACTGCTTGGATCGCTGTCAATTCCATGTTTAATCGGGATTACCTTTTTTTAACACGACCCCGTAACTAGGGCGGCGTTAAATTGGTAATTTAATCGGACAAGAATCACTGTCGAAAGTAAAATCCTGACGAGCTTGCTGGAATTACGTTTACCATATCTCGAGTTTTATCCTATATATATATATGGGTAATTAGAAAAAATGGAAGGTATATGTGCTTGGTTCCTACTATGCGATACAGATTTTCATGTATAGCAACTTAGGTATTCTCCCTCAAAAAAGATGTATTGCAACTTGCGCGACCATGAAAGGAACTGTTGGATTTACTGAAGTTTGCACAACGTCGACCTCAAGGAACGGGCCCATATCCATTTGCAGTGATATTTTCTCAAGGATTCATATGCTAATGAAAACGAGATGCCCATGGTCTGCGTGTGATTTCAGATTTAATGTCATTAGTAGTAGGATCTGAACAAAGTTGAAGATCTCAAACACCCGAATCTCATTTGCATGTCAGCTACTGTTACTGTGTCCTTTCATCGCTGGACACATGGAGATTCCTTTTACCCCTCATTTTCAGAAGCTGAGATAATTGCAGACCAAAAGAATCTATGATGCGCGCTTGCATTGCATCCCTTTCGAGCTTCGACCCAGCAAAGAACGTCACGGAGCACAGTGCCACTTCAAGACGTCATTCCGTCAGGCAACAGCCAATCAGAATTAGCCCAACATTTGAGGCTTTTCTCATCCCATGTTGGCATGTTCCTAACTGTGCTGTCAGTATCAACAAGTTGCAGGCGAGGCACACATGAACAAGCTAGTAGCTGGCATGCTTTACGCAATCCTTCATTTTTTTTTCTTCTCTTTTGCAAATAAACATTCGTTCTAGTGCAGGTCAGTCAGCAAAAGGGAAATCCTCGCACACATGCAACTTGTAAAGAAACAAAGAGGAACATGAAAAAAAAAGAAACTGGAAAAGAGGCAAAGGAAACTTCACGATGATGCCGGCTGTTGTTTCCTAGAATGACGCCATGCGTGAGGGCAATGGCGGGTGAATCTTTCAAAATCAACCCGCGATATATATTATCGAGCAGAGGCAGACAATATGCTCGAATTGAAGGATTAGGTTGGCAAGTTGCATTGTGCGTCGAGGATCAATTAAGTGCGCGCTAAAATAGCCGGGCATTCACACCAAGGTTAGGCACAGGACAAGTTCATTGCTTGGTAACAGTTGCTGTCGATCTTTCAGTCTCCTATCGAGGTGTCCCTTCGTGAGCGCTCCACCCACTAAAATTTACAGGTTTTATATGTGAAAAAAGTGAATTTTACAGTTTTTCATGTGAGACAAGGTGAAATCTACAGCTCCGGAGTCTGGTGCATCAATCTTTCCAGAAAGTTTATACTGGCAGCAGACGGTAATTTTGGATGCAAGCATCGGGTGCACTGAACTGATCACAAGCTAACGTTGGGCTAGTTGTTTTCTGCGTCCAGGAAACCCTGAGATCAAGCCACGACCGCCATGGAAATCCTGCGAGCTCGGCTGTGGCCGACACGTTGTGCGGGTATTCCAACTTGCAAGCCCTTTTGCCGCGACAACACGAGCTGTGCTGTGGAGGTATCTGGTACGAGTAGTGTACAGCCCTGCGCGAGAGCTTTTGAATCGGGCACCGGGCGGTACACGAATGCGACGTCCACGGCTGCGCTGGGCGGCATGTACAGCGCGAGGATTGGCCGATTGCCAAGGAGAGAGAACACGAGGTGGCTGCGCATCTAGCAGCACTGGCCCACCTGTCATGCATGCAATACGCTGCTAGCATAGTAGCATCCACGGATTCGGGGCCCTGGCTCCACCGTGGGGCCGTCGACGGCGGACCATGCTTGAAAAGGTGAAAAGGACACGTGGGTACTTTCTATCTCCTAGTAGTGGTGCTGCCTTTACTTGAGTCACCTCCAAGGCTCCACCTGTGAGCCGAGGAATCAAAATCCTAGTATCCGGCTCCCTCTGCCTTTAAATATATACCCATTAGGACAGACTAGTTAGTTAGTTCAAAAATATTATAATTAGTTTTGAAGTAAACATCACATATTTACAGACAGAACAAATATGTTTTTTTTTAGATTCACCTCGGAGTAAAATGGGTATACAGCTGGAGCATGGGGTGATAGTAGGGTTAAATTGGGATGCCGTAGTTTTGCGTTTGCCTATTTTTACCTTACCAGCACATGTCCATTTAATAATAGAATCGTTGAGCTGGTATTGAGATCCATGTTGTTGTAGAAGCACGGGGAAGAGAATGAAGGAAAACAGACGCCAAGAGTAAAAACATAACATATACGCACAAAGATTCTCAGAGGTTGATAGGATGTGGTTATTGTTCTTTTTTCACAGCGCGGAGTTATCCCAACAACAAAGATTTTGAGTTTTTCATTTAGTCTCGTTTTCACGTAATACTGATGGTCAACGTGCTTATGCAAATTCAACGGCTCATTATTTCCAAAAGATCACACATCCATGGTTGTAGTTGCTATTGTTTTATGCCGAGCTCACTCAGTTATAATGTGCGAGCCCCTTTTACAACATGGCTAGAGATCTCTGCCAAACAAAGCTACACAAGAGCAACCATTTTAAGATTTGCACCGTGTTTAATTTTCGACTGGCAATAATATAATTCAACCATATATAGGGACATGCACCAACACCTTGTCACTGTTTGCAGCGTGTGATCCGTGTATTATGCTCTCATATCGATGTGCTAGTACGACTTTAGATGGGGCCACTGTTCTGAAAAATATCACATGTCTGTGGTTGTAATTAGACATATCCTACATCGAGCATACAGATTGCTAATAGTCATTTCCCTTTCAATGCTACAGGCATGGCCGTCCTCTTCTGCACTAAGTATGTTGTCTGACATCTCCGGACTATATTCAGAATAACTATTTGCATCTAGTTTTTGCCCAAAATACGTCGCCAGCTTGGCACTGGAGAATAGCAACAAAAACCACTACATCAGGGACCAAGCCGCTTATCTTTCTAAAATCCTTGTGTGTGGCGTGCATGGTGCCTGCACAGAGAGAGATGCAGCGGGACAAGAGGGTATCCATCACCCCACAGGCACCTTGGAATCTAGAGGGCCGCGTCGTGGGCCCACGTAGATTCGGATCTTGGAATATTTCAGTGGCGTCCACGAACAAACTTGTGTTGCGTTGCTGTGGACAGCAGGGGGTTGGTTGGGGGGGGGGGGTGCGCGCACGTGAGGCGGAGCGCGCAGCTTCCGGGCACACGACGAGCCCGTAGACCCGATTGCTGTCGAGCGTCGAGTGGCGCGGGACGCTGACGTGTGGGCCATAGAGCTTGCGGCGTTGGCTGACGTGTGGGGCCGAAGCATCTGGTGCCACCGGCGAACACGGACCGCCACGCGCAGCGCAGGCCCTGCCCCTAGCGGCGTCCAACAGATCACTCCCCGTGGGGCAGGGCCAGTACGGTGAGAGAGGCAGCAGCCCTTGAGCGACTCCAGGAGCCAGAGATTACGACCGGATTAACTGGCCGGTTGTTAAAGATCTTTTACCCCCAGTAACTTTAACTAGAATTATTTTCATTTCATACAATCTTTGGCTACTCTGCCAAGCTTGTCTTGGAAACATTATTAAGCATAACCTGGCTATTCTTACCTAAAAAAAGTTTGAGCTGGACAGCTAGTGATGACACCACTTGTGAAGGTACTGCTCCATTAAGCATTAAGCTAGTGAAAAGGAGGTACGCATTCGGCACGGGGCATCATGCTCAATGGATCCTACATCCCCGGAGCTGAATATAAGATCGGCATTTCTTCAAAAAAAGAAAAGATCGGCGAAAGGGACAAGACAGACAGCCGCCTCTCGCAGCCATGACAAATCCGAGCAGTATTTAATCTAATCACACCAGATTAAAAATGGTCAAATGGGGCAGGCTGAGCTGGCGCCACCGGAGAAAGCACTCTGCCACTACGTCCTTTTGATTTTTTGAACGGTGGCACTACTGTGCCGGGTGCGCTGAACACTGACTCCCATGCAGGCAGTCGTACTGCCGTATATAGTGCCACGTCAGCAGAGTTGGCCTACGTGTACCATATAAATAAGGAGAGAGAAGGTTGCTGTCTAGGCTCTGGCTCGTGGCGCCCAGGCAAAATTGCCCATCAACCTATCGTTGTACGCCAAATAGGCTGTTTGTAGACAGCCAAATAGACAACCTAAATACCAGTCGTCTTTATCACTGTTTTTTCAAATCAAATAGACACCAGCGGTCTACACTGTTGTACGTGCTCTAAACCCGGTTGTTTTGCCCTAGAGCAAACAAGCTTGGCGACATTGTGGTCGTACGGGAAATGTTTAAATGCGCTTAGCCCGCCGCCAATTTGTCTGATAGTGGACCGGACAACAAGACTGCACGAGCTCACGAGCTCGACCAATGGCTGACTTGATACTGGAGTGGTGCAAATGCAAGCACTGCCGTCAGGCAGTACTTAAATCCATCCACGTCACAAAATAATGCTCTGAGCCTCTGACACGCAAGTTGCCTGTACAGCTGATGCCTTGACACACAAAAGATTCACCAACAAGTTGGCCGTAAATTTGGCCGGCCATATTAGAGTGAAAGGCATGGGCTGGCCATGTTAGGTGGTAACTCATGACCATGTTCCTTGTGGCAGTGCTGTTGCAGGAACCAGGAAGCATTTCCTTGTACTATAGCCGGACTGTTCAGAGCTTGAGATCCACTAGTCCTTGAGTTGGAATTCACACCACTGTCAAGTCTCACTTGCACCACAACCAATGTAGCTGCTGCACGCACACACGCACTCACTGAAAGATACAACGATCCTATTCCAATGCAGAGGCTACAGCCTAGTAGAATGTACTAGCAGTAGCGCCGCATCAGGAATTCATCAGCAAAGGCACGGCCCGCTGCGCGACACCCAGGGCCGCACTTTTGTATGGGGCGCGGAACATGCCCGGCACATGACGCGCGCAGGCAGGCAGGCAGGCAGCAGGAGCGGCCGCGGCCGTCCGTTTGGGCTAGGCAAGCTGGCCTAGTCGGCCGGCCGGCCGGCCGGCGGCGCAGTGGAATGCGGCCACGGGAGTCGCGGCGAGATTCCCGCACCCTGCGCCGGCGCGGTGTGTGTTGGTGGTGGTGGTCCTGGGGCTGGGGCTGGGGCTGGGGCCTTGGAAGCCGTGCGCGCGGCTCCCGAGGGAGGTCGGCCCTGTGCCCACTGCTGAGATCCTCCTGGATCCCCTCGTCAGTTCTGCTGGCCACAGATCACAGTGCGGGCTCGGTGAGTGCCGAGCAAGGACAAGGAAGGCTGGCTGGTTGGCTCTTGGCTGCGCCTGAGCCAGGACCTGTCCGTTGCTGCGCCTGTGCTGGATCTACTGGCCCGGACTGTTTGAGGATCCACGGTGGGTACAGGCTTTGGTAAAACGGTAAAAAACCTCCTCAACAGGAGAGGAGTACCAAGAATTTAGAGCGTGGTTCATTCCGCAGCATGAAATTCTCGAGCCATCCGCGGAAGTTGTTTTTTCGCGTGAGAGAAGTAGGGGATCGGGCGTCGTCGCCACTTCAACACGGCAAGCCCACCTCTACGGAAGACGACGATTTCAACGTGACACCGATGCCGAATTGGGTCGGAAATGAAGTATCTGCTCTGGCAGTAGCTAGGGCCTCGTTGTTCAGCATCGTCACGACGGGAACGCACGCCGGCACGCGCCGTGGCCGTTGACAGGGGCGTCACGTCAAAGCATACTACTGAGTACTGACGCAGCGTAGGCGCAGCAGCATGGTTATCGACAGGACTGGAGCGAATGCACGGCAAGCAACATCTTTGCCGCAATCTGATGGGCCCTAAGCACGCTTGCTCATCACCCTGTCTGACCAATGACGGAGCAGGAGATAAGGCTACTAGACCGGAGGCGATAAACTATCTTCAGTTCTGACATCCTGAACGGACACGGTGATGCTGGGACTCGGCTCCGACGACTCCTGTGACGTGGGCCGGATATGCATGCAGGGTCAGGGTTGGCTCCAGACTTGGATTGCCTGATTGCCTCACCGAGTGTGGCTGCCACGCTAGACACCCATCGTGATCCACGTACACGGCTGCTTGCATTGTGGAGCTCGTGCTCGCCAGCTTCAGCTCGTGTCTGCTAGGCGTTCTGACTTTTTAGATCGCGACCATTTCTTCCAGGGAAGCCGCTATCTGGCCAGGCTCGAGGCGTTAAAGAATTGGGAGCACGCGCGGCCGAGCCTAAGCAAAGGTCGCCGGTTTTCAGATGATGATGATGCGCCGGCCTTTCGGTGGTGGTGCGATCTGATACTCTGACCTGATGTGGTGTGGTCTGATCGTGTCTCTGACGTCGGAGGTGTGGCTCGTCGGAGGCTGGTGGGTTTGGAGTCCAGCTCAAGCACCAGCCACCAGCCACCAGCCACGGCTTTGCCTGCCACAGCCGGGAGGCCGTGATCTCTAGAACGCTGCTGACTCGTCGCCTCCCCTCGAGCTGCGAAGCGTCGTCACGGGAAAGGAAGCGCAGCTGGAGCGCGAACGGCGAACCCAACTCGTACTAGATCACCGCGATACAGATTACATTAACGCCCTTGACAAAAAAGATAGGAAAGAGAGATTAGGATTGATCACCTGAAAATGTGTACTGATCCAGCCCAAAGATCATTGGGCTCTGAGTCAAGTGTTCATGCAGAGCAGATGCGCGCGGTTCACACTTTGAAAAAAGCCCGTTTGGAAGCTGCCATGGCCCTTGTGTGAGCCCACATAAATACTTCTTCAATCCAGCCGAAAATCAGAGCGGCCCACCAAGTCCATGGTGGGCCCTTGAGTTACTAGGCCCACATAGTTAAGAGATGGGCTACACGGTCGAGACGAAGGGTTTTTCGCGGCCGTTTTCCCGTCCGCCGAACCCCGACCGCCGCCGCCGCCGCCGCCTACGCGAACACGCGACCGCCGCCCGTAGCGGCAACCTGCCGATAGTCCCTCCTCTTCCCCAAACCAGCCACTGCTTTTAGTTTCCGTGCCGTCGTCCGATGGCCAAGCGGCTCGCCGCCGCCGACAAAGAGGTACGACCGTCGCTAGCATCAGCATCCAGAGCCGAAGGCAGGTCTCCTTGTTCTGCTCAAGACTCGATTGACTTCCCTCCATGCTAGGTGCTAGTTGAGGTCGTGAGGTTCACCCAGAAGAACGGGTTGAAAGGCTCTGATGGGGGGTGGAAGGATTTCCTGTCTCGGAACGACAAGAAGTTTGGTGATTCAGTAAGCGACCCAAGGAAGCGCTCAAGGGATGTGCTGCTCGCCTTCCTTCAAACCTTCTCCAAGGATTTCCAAAAGGTACATCACTGTTTTTCATTCAGTTCGGTCTGTTTGATTTCACTTGCAGCTAGCCTTTAAGCACATTGGTGCTGCTGGAATTTGAAGCCTGCAACCTTTTGGTACCAGTACTTCGGCAAATTGGTGAAGCGTCAAAAGGAAAGAAGTGCTGTTCAGCAGTATATGAACGATTTTCCTGACAAGGTTTCTCCCGAGCAGGTAACGTGTATTCTAGACCATGACTTTGGATTTTCTGGGTTCGAATTAAGTAGAACCTACATCGTGGGTATCAAACATCAACTGATCAGCACTTGTATTGACCATGCAAAATGCAGAAACTTGTTCAACTGACAGCAGAGCACCCAGAGTACAGGAAAAATTATTGCTTCCCATCATACCAGGAGGTACCAGCTTTACTGTGCTTATGCTATTCCACAAATGATGCTTAAGCCCCTTCACTGATTCTGCACTTTTCCCTGGTGATTTTCCTTGTTATAGCTTATTTATGATTTTGTGCCAAACTCTTAAATAGTTTAGTCCAATGTCTTCACGATCGTTAATACTATGTCTGCACTTGCAATTTGTCTTGGGCTCTTCAGAAAGACATGGTTTTGCAAGTCAAAATTCTAAATCAAAACACCAATCTATGCTCTCATCTTCATATTGTATGAATCATCTGTGTTTTCATATTTCATAGTCTGAATAAGAAATTTGGAACTTCTCCGTAACCAGCTATTACTGGTATTTGCAGGGATGGAAAGTGTTGCGGATAGGAGAAGTCTCTAGTTTGGTGAGCTCGAGTGCTATGTTAGCAATTGACTGCGAGATGGTCCTTTGTGATGATGGCATGGAGGCTGTGGTCCGAGTATGTGTTGTAGACAACAATCTTGAGGTAGTTAGACTATTCTCTATAAGAAGCTTATTAAGATTCGTAGAATTATCTGGTGCATTAATTATTATTCACAACATAGACCATGGCCATCACCTTGTTTTTCCTAAAACTGCTGAAGATCTAGTTGCTGTAACTTTTGCCCTTCGATAGGCTCTATCAGTGAAATTCAGGTTGGGGGGGGGGGGGGGGGGGGGGGGGGGGCGTGCTCAACCCCCGCCCGCCCCGGTGACCCTCAAAAAAAAAATTCACAACATAGTGCTTCAACAAAGTCTAATCACAGTGCTGTAAAGTTAGCTGGATTTATAAAGTTTGTAATCTTGCATAATTCATATTTCCTTGGGATGTTCTTGGTTTTGAATAATGCCAGAGCTTTCCATCCTTGTTTTGAAGTCATTAATCTCTCCATTTTCTTTTCTAGGTGAAGCTGGACATACTTGTAAATCCTTCTAAAGCTATTACTGACTATAGAACACACATCACTGGTGTATCTAAGAAGGATTTAGAAGGAGTCACATCATCGCTAGTTGATGTTCAGGTATATTGTCTTGAACCTTAAGCATTTTATTTGATTTTATCTCATGGAGGTTATATTCCTTCTCTAGAAATCGCTCAAGAGGATCTTGTCCAAAGGAAAGATTTTGATCGGCCAGAGCTTATATAGAGATTTATGTGGTAAGGTGTGGTTTATTTCGTTTCTGGTCTATTCGATGTAACTATTCAATGTGTCCTTTGTGTTTATTTGTACATGATTCAATTTTTGTTGCTCAGTAGCAGTTAATTCAATTTCTACCGTGTTTTTCTCTTTTGCAGCCTTAAAGATTGATTACTCTCAAGTTATTGATACAGCATACATCTTTAAGTATGCAAATTTACCTACTACTGCATCAGCTTCTTTAAACAGTTTGTGCAAGGTATTGTCGATGACATCATAGCATCTGCTTCTTATCTACCTCTTTTTCCATAAGAACATTTCTTTGTCAAGTGGTGCCACTTAAACCATTAATCATAAAAGGGCCTGCCACCCCACTTCGTCTTCCCTGTTCTTTACCTGATCTTTTAGAGTTAGACGCTCGTCTATGCGGTGTATTTTTTTCATAGTTAACCTTTAGTTTTTAATGGGCTTATTTTTCATAGATACTGATGGTATGTAACTATGAATAATTCCTTAATTTGTTGATTTTTTTGAGGGAAAGCTTTAATTGTTTATTCTTTTTCCTTCTAGTCTGTTTTAGGGTATTCTGTTCGAGAAGAAGGGGAACCACATAATTGCTTAAAGGATGCAGAAGCTGCAATGAATCTAGTTCTTGCAAAGCTTAAGCATGGATTTAATGATCCCATTGAAGTTGCTGCAAGCAGCGTAAGCGCCAATAATAAGAAGAAATTCTTAAAGCTCACCATTACTATTGGTGATGCCACCTGACTTCTTTGTGATGATTTCATAGGTAACTGAATCTGATGCATTGAAGTTACTTGCTCATAGAATACCAATGCACCTGCCTTGCCAAGAGCTGTGCAAAGTTTTCTCTGGGAACCCCAGTATTGATGACAAGGTTATATAAAAGTGTTGTTATTTGTTCACCAACCATGTACCCATGCATTATTTACTAACACCTTTTCTTTCCAGATTGATTCAAGGATTCGAGGTGAATTTTATTCGACATGTATTTCGTTCAATGAGATAGATGAGGTAGAGAAGGCTTTTGAAGCACTGGATGGCCAAATGACCAAGGTACAAATAAGAGTTTGACAACTCAATCATTTCAATTCCAAATTAGAATGGATGAGGAGCATACCACCTGTTCGTTGGTTTTCGCTTGCCATCTAATATCATCGTTAGGCAATTAACCATCTGCTTCCTTTTACTTGACTGGAAACCTGCAGGACTCCGGTGGGCGGCTTCAAAAGTATGTGCTGATGAAGCGCGACAATGGAGATGTGGTGAGTTTCTACGTCCGGAAGATGGTATATGGTTGCCAGCCAAACCAGTTCGAATTTCCAAAGAAGAGACCACAGCCTACTGAGGATGCGGAACCAAAGAAAGAACAAGCCGATGGGGATCAGCAAAAGAAGAAACGAAAGAGTAAGAAGCACGTGAACTAGGCAAAGGTGTCGGTGATTGAATGAAGAATTCCGTGCCAGATGCTGAGATCTTCTGGTTACAGATTGATGCTGAAAGATCGTGAGGTGTATGGAGGGAACAGTTTGGTCGGAGGTTGGCGAAACCAATTTTGGAGAAGGGTGCACGAGAGAAATAGTATCGGTTTGTCTGGTTGCTTAGGGGGGCATTTGATTCTTCAATTAGACTGACGTAGTTGAGCATGTGGCTTGCCAAAGTATGCTTGTCGTTAGTAAATTTTATCTGTAATTCTGTATGCTCTCAGTAACCTAGCGTTTCAGTCTTATGGAAAAGCATCGTGTTTACTTTGGAGTTGGATCACAATGTTCACTCTCGCCAGCTGACGCCGACGCTCTTTCTGCTTTCGTCTGTTCCTCCCCCGCTTCTCATCTTCACTACCGAGCTCTATTTAGTATGCTGCTGTGAGTACATCGTAACAACACAGATCCATATTGCATTTCGTTGCATGAACTCAAGCGGAATGAATGCAAACACATGTAAAACCATTGCCTATGTGTCTATGTCTTGTCAGACATTAAAGCTTGAGCTAGCCATCAGCTCTTTAGAAAGCAGTCCCTGCCTACCTGGTGTTGTGACCGAGCCATGCTAAACTAGATGGCCAATTTGGAACTTTGACTATAGAGGCCCTGGTTCAGCGTCCAGCCGTCCACATGTATGCTCGATGAATTATCACGTCAGACAAGGTCGCAAAAGGACGATGTCCTCACTTGCAGGAGGCAGGCGATGGTGAACCAAACATCCAATAAGCAGCCCAGTTCTTAAGAGTTATAAGACTTCGACAATGTGGCATCCAACTTGTCTGCGATCATTGCGATCCATGCCTGCAAGTGAGGACAAGTGGATGATGGATCACTCTCCAATGGCAGGCTGAACTTTTACAAGAATGCAGTCTACAGCTAGCACAGTTCCCAATTCTCGCAAAAAACAAAGCAGAACAGTCATTGTTTCAGACTTCAGAGTACACTGCTGCAAACAATACTGGAGGGGGTTTGTTGCAGGAAAAAAAAAGGAACTAGAGTATTTCACACAGAAATCCTGAAGGCTGATATCACAATAAAAAAAAATGACGTACCTGATCAATACTAGTGAACCCTCTTATAGTGTCACCACCAACAATTGCAATTCCTTTATCACCAACTGGTTGTAATATTAGTGCCTATAGAACAGAAAAATGTGTTAACCCCTCCATCTGAATTTTGGATCCAGCTTCTGGACATGAAAAGAAGGCTTTTTATACACTCCAATCCATAAATTAATACATTGTGCATTCAGCTTTTGTTTTCGTCTGGATAATAAGAACCAACTATTATGATAGAGCGAGTATCAATTGCTTGAATATATGCTTCTATGTAACATCATTTCTAGACTAAAGTGAATCAGCACCTGTGTGTTAGCAGGCAAGAAGGGCAACTCAGACCTTCCAGGATACAGAGCAAGATTTGCCAGATAAGATTCTGCCAGAAGATTGCCGTGAAATTTCTGAAAACAAATGGAAAACCTTCCAAGTAAAACAAGAGATACTCACGTTTCTTGGATTCCATTGCACTTTTGTAAAGAGAGCCCTGGATGAACTTTTGTGTATCCACAGTAATAGCATTACCATCTTCTGGAGATCCCGCAGCAACACCGATTTGAAGAATGCAATTACCTCCATACACAACAACCAATGATTTGCAACAAGTTGCAGTAGTGAGGGAATCCCATGTCCTATTTGTAAGAAAAAAGTAATAGCTAACTTCACAACACAAACCCTTTGTATAACTGCATATATAAGTCGTGGATTTATGCAAGTCGGTGAGTACTAATTAATGGTAACCAGCACAGATGTAGTAATCTCCAATATATTTCAATTAGTATAACTTTATAACTGAAGCTGTAATCTCAGGCTGAGTACCACACAATTATCAATCACCCAAAACATTGCTTTCACTAAAAGGTGCATGCAATTATTCAGAGTCCAAACTTGAACGGCAGACGACTATTATTAGCACATGGGGGTATTAGGTGAGATTTTAAGAGTTACTACCCTAGTGAACCATCGTTGCTTTTTAATGGTAAAATAGGAAGAAATTATGTGTATCAGCAGAGTAGTTACCAAAGTAGTTCGTGAAGAGCATAACTTGACACACCAGGACCAACTCGTTTGCATTCGACACCTCGAGGAACCACCTATAATCAAATTTAGAATTGAGAAATCACTCAACAAAATTAGAACACGGGATTCAGCCAATAGGGAATGTGTGGTACAAAATCTTAATTCTGACCGGAGAAATGGATTTGGGACGGATGGACAGCCAAACGAGGCCGGCAAGAATGTCAGTTACGGAGAGAGCAAGGGTTAAAATGTCGGCCCTCGACTGCGAACTAAGATTATAGGATATGGAACAAACGATTAGTGTACAAGCGAGGCAACAAGCGATTTCATGGCTATGCAGATGCGGGCAGACCTGGAGGCGTCGGCGACGGCGGCAATTCCGGAAACGGCACGGTTGAGGAGGACAGCGACGAGGGAGGCGCCGCCGACGAGGATGGGCAGGCCGCGGACGAGCGTGTCGTTGCTCCGGACCCAGCCCTCCACCCACTCCTGTGGCGGGCGCAGCGCCCTGCTGATGAAGCACCCCTGCTCTCGCTGCAGAAGACGAAGGAGAACCGAGTCGCTGAACCCATCACCGCAATTTGTGCCCGGAGTTAACGCGGACCAAGCAAATGGAACGGAAACACCCACCACGTGAGAAAGCGGTAGCGGCGGTGAGAAGGCTCCGAAGGGATGCCGGCGACCGAGGCGGGGGGCGGGCGCCGTCCGCAGCGCTGGCTGCGGTAGTGGAGCTGAGACAATGCCTCTGCTCAGCTCCATGCCGTTCGCTCAGCGCGGTCGAGGGGCGAGCGCGAAGCAGCCGCAGGCCAGGACGGCGACGGCGACCGGAGGACGCCGGTAGTTGGAGATGAGCAGGATGACACGTTTCAAGTGGGCCCGATTTGTCCACGGATCCTACTTCGGCCCATCTTCCATTCGGGCCGGACAGTCAGTAATCTCGATCCAACTGCCGTTCCAAGTGGATGACGAGTCAACTCGGTCCACCACATCGCTCGCATTTCCAAGGCTAAAGGCTTCGCCAGCGCCCAGAGGGCAGAGGCCAACCGGCACCACCGCTCTCAGCGCCCATGGAGGCGGCAGCCGCACCTACCCCCGCGCCGCATGTGCTCGTCATCCCGTTCCCCGCGCAGGGCCACGCGCGGCCGCTCCTCGACTTCGCCGCCCTCCTCGCCGCGCGCGGCCTGCGCCTCACCGTCGTCACCACGCCCGCCAACCTCCCGCTCCTCTCCCCTCTCCTCGCCGCTCAACCCGCCGCCGTCCGCCCGCTCACCCTCCCGTTCCCTTCCCACCCTTCCCTGCCCCCGGGCCTCGAGAACACCAAAGGCTGCGCCCCGGAGGCCTTCCCCATCTTCATGCACGCGCTCGCCTCGCTCCGCGAGCCGATCCTCGCCTGGGCCAGGTCGCAGCCCGACCCCGTCGTCGCCGTCATCGCCGATTTCTTCTGCGGATGGGCGCAGCCGCTCGCTCGCGAGCTCGGCGCCGCGGGGGTCGTGTTCACGCCGTCCGGCGTCCTGGGCACCGCCTTCCCTCACTCGCTCTTCCGCCGCCTCGTGAGGCGACCTGCGGGGTGCGGCGACGAGTTTAACGTCACGTTCCCCGCGATTCCCGGCGAGCCGGCGTTCCAGTGGAGAGAGATTTCCATGATGTACAAGTGGTTCTTGGAATGCGGAATCGAGGATAAGGTCCGCGAGTCGGTGAGGCAGAACTTCCTCTGGAACCTGCAGGAGAGCTGGGTGTTCGTGTCGAACACGCTCCGGGCGCTCGAGGGGAGGTACCTGGACGCGCCTCTAGAAGACATGGGGTTCAAGCCCATCTTCGCGGTGGGCCCTGTGGCTCCGGAGACGGACCCCGCCGGCACGCGCGGCGGGGAGGCGGCCGTCGCGGCCGCCAATCTCAGCGCGTGGCTCGACGCCTTCCCGGAGGGCTCGGTCGTGTACGTCTGCTTCGGGAGCCAGGCACTGCTGACACCAGCAGTGGGGGCGGCACTGGCCGAGGCCCTGGAGCGCAGCGCGGTGCCGTTCGTCTGGGTTGTGAGCGCCGGGAACAGCGGCGGCGTCCCTGAAGGCTTCGAGGCGCGCGCGGCGGCAGCACGGCGCGGGCTGGTGGTGCGCGGGTGGGCGCCGCAGGTGGCGACGCTGCGCCACGCCGCGGTGGGATGGTTCATGACGCACTGCGGGTGGAACTCGGTGCTGGAGGCGGTTGCCGCCGGGGTGCCCATGCTTGCGTGGCCCATGACGGCCGACCAGTTCGCGAACGCGCGGCTGCTCGTGGACGAGGTCCGCGTCGCGCTTCGCGCGTGCGCGGGGGGCTTCGGGGTCGCGCCGGACCCGGGCGAGCTCGCTGCCGTGCTGGCCGACGCGATCGGGGAGAAGGGGGGCGACGTGAGGGGGCGCGCCAAGGAGCTCGCGGCGGAGGCCGCCCGAGCGGTGAAGGAAGGCGGGAGCTCGTACGCGGATTTGGAAGGGTTGGTGCAGGAGATTCGGAAGCTTTGCTGAATTCAAGCCATCGTCCTGGTTGAACTACGGTTGTGTGTTGATTTTTCAGGAAACTAAGCAGATCCTGGTGTTTAATTTGTTGAGAAGAACAAAATGTTAGGGTCCAAAGCTACTAAGAGGAGCGCAGCACATTCTTTAGCTTTCGTTTGTATCCACAGCATTTGTAAATGTACTTGGCAAGGAACGCTTTCAAAATCATCAAATGGGGGCAATTTCCTTCTCTTTTTCCCCCTGTGATTTGGAATCTATGAAAAGATTTGAGGCATTAGCAAGTTGCCCACTGGCAATTCCATCTCACAGTTTTGGGGTGTGTTTACAAAGCAAAGTTGGCCAGCTGACGGCACATGCAGAACAGCAAATTAACTGAGGAAGCAATTCCGATCACCAGCATACAAGTAGTACAGTAGGTGGTCGAAGCGGCACCCGAACTGGCATCTTCCGATTGAACCAATGGTCACTTTGAGGTTGTTTGGCCGCCGTTCTTGCTTTCACGCAGATTCCATGGCACACGTAACATACAGTTTGATCAGACATGATTACGTGAAAGCTAAGGTCTTAAAGACCAGCGTGGCAATGACAACGAACCAAATCAATTTGAACACTACCAAGTACCAGCTCAAGTACCCAACTGCTCACTCTGTGAACTTGCGAAGACAAATGCAATAGAAAACATTTCATCTGACCATTTCACGAGAAGAATTAGCGAGGCAGCAGACCCGTGTGTGCCGGCTATGTGGGGCGAGCGTCTGCCTGCTCGTGAATGGGAGCCGGTTTAGGTCTTTAGGACCTTTCTGATGACCCTTTCTGGCCATTGTTTCAACCAAAAGCAGAGCCGCAGAACACACAACGTTTTGCCGTTGGTTGTTGGAGTTGATTTGGGAAGCATGTAGTAGGGAAACTACAGGAAGCGCGAGTCATTGGGTCATCAGGGAGCTGCCAGCGAGATTCCTGAAGGTAAACTGCGGTGGGCGTGGGCAGGGAAGAGGAGGACGGCGAAGGGCTCACGGGATTTAGCTCAACTTGGCTCACCTAAGCTTTCTAAACAAACTGAACATTTGTATTTATATGTTAGCTTCCGAACCAGTGAAATTTGTGTTGAGTGGAGAAACATCTACATCCTATGTATTTATATGTTATCATTTTGGATAAAAAACAATTTGCTTACATAATACTGTGACTTCTTATCTATACTGAAACACCCATACTCCCTCCGACTATCACTATAATACTATATGGCGTATTTTGGTAGGAAAAACCTTCCTAACTAGATTTTGACCTTAAATTTCTCTAAAAATACCATCAATTGCTACGAAATCAACACCATCGGTAAAAGTACTTTGAGTATAAATTTATTGGTGCAGTTTTTAGAAGCTAAAGATGCTTTTAGTTTGATGAATGGTTAACCAAAACTTTAAAAGTTTCACTTTACCAGCACTTTACATTGATGGACTGAGAGAGTGTCTTACTACAGAATTTCAGTAATTATAAATTATAATCAATGCGGATTAAAATAGTTCATTTAAGCTATTTTTGAACATTTAAATAAGCAACATTATAGACTATATATACTCCTATATAAAAATATAAACAGAGAGTTAGACATGATAACATGAACTTCATGGTTCTAACTAATCATAACTTTGATGAAAAAAATAATCTAAATGTGATTTACTACATTTACTTCAGATGAATATCTCATGTAAATTTCTCATGTCCTCAAAAAACAGGTTATGTGCTCATGGTGGTTTAGGAATAGGAATTATCCATCACTCTCACTCTAGCTGTGCCACACCTCGTCTCTCCCCCCGGCACCGTTCACTCAGATCTCAGCCAATCAGCCATGGAGGCGGCACCTACCCCAGCGCCGGCGCCGCACGTGCTCGTCGTCCCCTTCCCAGCGCAGGGCCACGCGCTGCCGCTCCTCGACTTCGTCGCCCTCCTCGCCACGCGCGGCCTCCGTCTCTCCGTCGTCACCACCCCAGCAAACCTCCAACTCCTCTCCCCTCTCCTCGCCGCGCACCCCGCCGCCGTCCGCGCCGTCACCTTCCTGTTCCCCTCCCACCCGGCCCTGCCCCCAGGCCTCGAGAACACCAAAGGCTGCGGTCCGGGGCAGTTCCCCACCTTCATCCACGCTTTCGCCAAGCTGCGCGAGCCCATCCTCGCGTGGGCCAGGGCGCAGCCCGATCCCGTCGTCGCCGTCGTGGCCGACTTCTTCTGCGGATGGACTCAGCCGCTGGCCCGCGAGATCGGCGCCGCGGGAATCGTATTCTCGCCGTCCGGCGCCCTCGGCACCGCCGTCATGCACTCGATCTTCCGCCGCCTGGTTAGGCGGCCTGGGGACAGCGACGATGGGTTCACCGTCGCGTTCCCTGCGATTCCAGGCGAGCCGTCGTTCCAGTGGAGAGAGCTCTTGATGATGTACGCGAACTACATGGCCGGCAAACTGGAAGAGCAGGTCGGCGAGTCGGTGAGGCAGAACTTCCTCTGGAACCTGCAGGAGAGCTGGGGGTTCGTGTCCAACACGTTCAAGGCGCTCGAGGGGAGATACCTGGACCAGCCGCTCGAGGACCTGGCCTTGAAGCGCGTCTGGGCGGTGGGCCCCGTGGCTCCGGACACGGACGCCGCCGGCGCCCGCGGCGGGGAGGCAGCTGTCGGGGCTGCCGATCTCATGGCGTGGCTGGACGCGTTCCCGGAAGGTTCGGTCGTGTACGTGTGCTTCGGGAGCCAGGCGGTGCTGACCCCGGCCGTGGCGGCGGCACTGGCCGAGGCCCTGGAGCGCAGCGCCGTGCCGTTCGTGTGGGCTGTGGGCGGCGGCGTGGTCCCGGACGGGTTCGAGGCGCGCGTCGCGGGACGCGGGCTGGTGGTGCGCGGGTGGGCGCCACAGGTGGCGGCGCTGCGGCACGCGGCGGTGGGGTGGTTCATGACGCACTGCGGCTGGAACTCGACGCTGGAGGCGGTGGCCGCGGGGGTGCCCATGCTGGCGTGGCCCATGACGGGCGACCAGTTCTTCGACGCGCGGCTGCTCGTGGACGAGGCCCGCGTCGCGGTGCGCGCGTGCGCGGGCGGCATCGGCTTCGTCCCCGACGCGGGCGAGCTCGCCTCCGTGCTGGCCGACGCGACCGGGGAGAAGGGGCGCGACATGAGGGCGCGCGCCAAGGAGCTCGCGGCGGAGGCCGCGCGCGCGGTGAAAGAAGGCGGGAGCTCGTACGCGGATTTGGAGGGGTTGGTGCAGGAGATTCGGAGGCTTCGGTGAGCTGAATTCAGGCGGATTGTCAGGACTGGACTAACACATTGGCATTGTTTCAGCTGCAACTATCTTCAGGAAATAAAAAGCAGATATCGGTTGAGAAAAACAGAAGGTAAGATGGAGTGCTCTAGAGCAGATACTTGAACTTTCAGTTGTTCTTGCTTGCAGCTCTCATAAGGATTATTACCTTCAGAGAGCATTGGCAAAAGCGCAAAATCGCTGTGGCCTGCAGAACAATCAGAGGCTTCAGTAACTACCATTTGCCATGACTGCGGACAAATGATTGTCTTCAATTTCGCACTCAATAGTTTGGCTGTATGTTTGCAAAGCTGACCAACTAATGGCACATGCTTAACTCCCATCTACCGCTCGTCCTATACCGTGCAGAGCAGCATGATTAGCTGAGCAAGCTATTCCATCACCAGCACATTAAGAGGGGGTAGTTGAAGTGGCTCGGCCCTTTAAGCTGCAGCTCGCTTACTGAGGAAGCACCCAAACTGGCATCTTCCGATTGAAAAACAAGTTACTTTGAGGTTAGCTCGTCATTGTTGCTGCCCTTGAAACAGATGCCATGGCGCTGCGCAAGACTGCAAGTGCTATCGAACCTGATTACACATAGTTTTCAGTTTGATTCGTATGCTATCTAACTTGATTACACCGAAAGGTAATGCCATGAACTCACCAAATCAGTGTTGAACGCGACCTACTCAACTACTCGCCACTCTTCCCAGTTCCAGATGGCTACTGGCTTTGTGAATGAAGCTGTGAAAGGAAAGAAAGAAAAAGAAAAACAGAGGAGAAGCCGCCATCTCATGAATACGAGAAAAACACGCGGTGTCCGATTCCCATACGCCGACGTTTGACTCGACCAACCCCGTTGTTTCATGCCATCTGACGAGTCATTTCGCGAGAAAAATTAGCGAGGCGGCAACCCATGTGCCGGCCGGCCGGCATTCTGGGGCGAGGAGGAATCTTCCATCCCCCTGCTTTTAAGCGTCTGCTCGTGCATCGGCGTCGATCAGGACCTCCCAATGACTAGCTGTACCAGTACCCTTTTCTCGCCATTGTTTCAACCCAAAGCAAAGCCATGAACCTTCCTGAACTGAAAGTCTGAAACCCTGAGAAAGCAGTACAGCTCGGGGCAGCTGGTCTCTCCCCTCTCCTGAAAAACTTTTCGCCGCTGGATTTGCCTTGTGAACCATGTGGGGAATTGCTGGGAGCACGGGCCATTAGGTCATCAGAGAGCTGGCGGCAGCTGAACTATTACCCAGTTATCTTGCACTAAAATTAACATTCTGTTCTGTCTTCAGTCTGAATTTGTAAAGGTAAGCTGCGTTTTTGATACCTACTGCTCAAGTTATTCCTTGTGCTTTCACCACTATTTCCCGACCGACAAAATCTGATTAGGATCTGCAAGTCAAGATCATGCAACATGATCCGAACAGAAATGAAATGCCCAGCAAAAGAGGAACATGTAACGTCAATCCAAAGCTTAGGTCTTCAGTGGCCTAATGTTAGGGCCATGTTTCTGCACAGCTGGAGGTTTGGCCTGAGCTGCCATTAAGTCAAAGGAGTTGGTTATGGGCTCAGCGGGGGGTACTACGACCCCAAATGATTGCTGTCCTCTAGTTTTATGCTGGTGGATTGTCAAGAAAGAACATGAACAGGAACGAATAAGTGCATGGTTTGATAGTGGAGCTAAAGCTTGATGTGTCCCTTGATTAGACAAAAATTGGAGTTATTAGTCAGCTCTAATTGTGCGCCGATCATACCAATTGTTGGAGCATATGTACAGAAAAGAAAAGTGGAGTCTGCTCAGTGCAACGTTGGCATTCACCTTCTACTTAAATGAAATACCAGCGCTCCTGCTTTATGTTCAGAAAGGAAAAGAAAAGTGGAGCCTGCAGTTTTTACCTTGCATGCATTTGATTGAACTGATGGACACTAGCAGCTAGTACAGCAGCGAGAATTTTTACAGCAATTTCAGTAAAAAAAAAGAAATTTACAGCAGACGAGTCACCGAAGAAGGTCACAGCAAACCTATCAGACTCACAGGCACTGAATTCGGCTGTTTCTTGAAATAAACTGGTATTACTGTCAACAATGTCCCTATACTTGCAAGCAAAGTATATTATCATTATATTCGATTGAGTCCCTTCATTATCACTTGAAAATGTAACTAGTGATAGTTTCCCATTTTTTGGTGCGTCTGATCAAACTAGCAGTTTCCATTTTTGGTCCAACCGCATGAAACGGAAACACACCAGTAAGGAGGATTGAAGCTTAAGCATGGATCATCGGAGCCTTTTCTTACAAAGTCTACAGCAAAATCGCATCGCAAAAGGATGAAGATTACGTGATGATTGCGCACGGTACCAGAAAAAATTGCCAATTACTCATGGAATCTGGACTGGAAAGTCCCTTTTTTTCTGAACAAAAACAAAGGTCTTCAGCCACCAATGTACTGTACTAACATACAGAACTGTCCATGTAGACGAGCATACATCGCCCCGTTTTCTTCCTCCCCAGGGCCCAGGGTGTCACTGTAGCCTAGTACTGCAGAACGCGCACCACCGCCACAGTTTCAGACACATGTGCAGGCTCAGTCAGAGCATGCGATCAGTACAGAGAAATAGTTAACAGTAGTTAGCGACTCGTTTCCGGATGCAAAGACAGGCAAAAGGGAGGACCAAGTAACCGCCTTTTCTGCTGGGGAAACACCACGCTCCTTTACGATGATTGCTTGAGCGACCTGTATGTCCCCGCTGCCTCCCTTCCCTGTCGGCTCCTACCGCCGGCAGCTGGTGGTTTTTACCCTTACCTTCCGTTGCTTTGCTTGTTCACTTCGGCTCCCCTTGCTGCCTGCCCGTCCTCGCAGTAACTGTAACTACACGGCAAAGAGTTCCCAGTTTGCACTGCACACGTAGGCTCTTGAGCCTCCTGTTTTGCCCTGTGTCCCTTGAGGTGAAAGCATTGCGTCTTTGCGATGGATCTCGTGGCTGGGCACGGCCGGCGTTTAGCGTAAGCGAGGACGCCCCAACCACTGCTCCAACCCAGTGGCGCCTAAAGAAGGTAACGGGGATTAGTTAATGCTTAAAAGCATGGAGATCAGCAGCCGCGGCAGATCAGGGAGGGAAAGAGAATGGAGACTGCAGAAAGACTCCACCTAATTGCAACCCAGACGTCGCTTTTTCGTCAGGAAATGATTAATCCCATTCCACGAGCTAGCTAGCTGTTTAGCCAGTAATTATGATGAGCACTCGAGCATATGGCATCTTAAACAATTAAAAAGATGCGAGAAAGGGGAAGGGAAAAGAATAATGACTGACGCATGCTCCTCATGTGCATGGTCATACTCTGAATTGTATTGCGCAAGTGATGCTCATGTCCTATGTTCACGTTTCACCGAACGGTCAGTACGTCAGACTAGGCAGAACAAATGTTCATTCAGACTTCCACGCAGAAAAGAACTGTTCAGACCTCGAGATAGGACAGGAAAAGGAGACCCAATTGGTACCGGATCAAGAATAATGCTCAGCGTGCTGGTCTACTCCTACCACGAATTGTTTGTTAGACGGAGGATTGGTAGTTGAGATGCTGTATTCACCAACGAAAGCCTTGGGCGGCCGGTGAGCGCCACACCAAGCGCGTAGGTGTCGCATGGTATATATCCATCCGAAAGACTGAAACCTGCTTATGTCATCTGTGTTTGTTAGCTCGTTTAAAAAAATGTGTTTTTGTTAGCTGATGCATGCACATTGGCATTACAGGTTTTGTCTGTACTCTGTACTATATACCCTGATGGAGCTGGTGTGTTATATACCATTGTCCGTTGACAAGCGGTCGATCAGATCAGACGCGTGTGCGAGTGCAAACAGTCAGTCCTTCATAACTATGCCCGGACTCAGCTCGATCTATACCGCCCGAGCTTTCGTTTCTTCAAGCAAGCTCCCATGTCGTCTGCACACAGCTCGTCCTTCGGTTTCTCACATTATTTTTTAGGTTTCCAGCTACTACTGTCCTGTACTACGGAGTACCCATTCCCAGCTGTTTCTTGCAAGAGATCCATCCATTCATCCACTCGTCGTACAAGTGGTTCTTCTGAAGAAATGAATGGAGCGGCAGTTCCCCTGGCCGTGAAGGTAAACTGGATTCTGTCTGGCTGTCTCCCGGAATGGAGATCTCGAGATGTTCTTGTTTCCGGAAAAAGAAAAGGAAATGAAAATGGGCGACAGCCTCGTCCGGGCTTCCAGCCAGCATTGAAACCCGAAGCAGATCTTCAACCCCGACCGGGGAAAAGAAATGGGGACTGGCAGGGGAATGGTAAAGGACTCGCAGATAATGCTACAGTTTGCCATATTTATACTTAAATCCAGATTTGGTGTCATGGGCACCCACGTGAATACCATCTCCCCTGTAAAGGCCACAGGGCAAGCGACAAGGAAGTTCCCGCTGCAGTTTAAAAAGGGCACGCGGGTCCTAGCAGTTTACAGTATTACAAGTAGCACAAACAAGTTCCGCCACTGCAGTAGCAGCTGATCACCAAGCTCTATCCACGTCGAGCCGAACGAACGATTCAGAAAAGGTAATGCAGCTAGCCATTCGCTGACCGTTTTCATCAGAGCCTGACTGTTCAGGCGCGGTAAATCCTGGAGTCGGAAAGGAGAAGCTGGGGATGATGGGCTCGTCGCCATCCAAGGTCCAGGATCTACCTGACATTGCGGGCGCCGTGTCTAGCGCGTCCTGTGTCCTGGGCGGGTCGAGCTGCTTTTACGCTTTTGCCATGACCTGCTCCTGCAAGTCTGCTGCTCCTCCACGTACTCCGCTGCTGCGCTGCAAATGGTGCCGGTCGAGTTCGGCGGCAGGGGCGGGGGGCGCACGGTACGACGACGACGCGGAATACTGGCCGGATTTATTGCGATCAGCGCACCGTCGGTTCGCGCGTCGCTCCAGAAGAATGAAGAACACGGCAGCAGCAGCGAGCAGCTGCCACCGCATGGCGCACATTGATCACAGTACCAGATCACTGCTGCCGCATGCTACATCACCTCGCGTCGTGCCCTTTCCACCTGCTGTTCTCCACTAACCAAGGATAGCAAAGCGTTAATACAGTAATGACACCTTGCCTGCAGTGCAGTAACCACTTCTGGAACTCATGGAGTTTACCCTTTTTACAGTAGGGTTTGAAAATGGCACTGAAGTAAATGGCCTTTTTTAAGACGGGGGAGCTGTGGACGAAAGCGTGTTTTCCTGTCAGCGGCAGCGCCCACGCTTCCCAAACGGCCGAAATATTCCGACGCTTTCTGGGGGCCAGGGCACCGTCACCCAACCCACCCACTGGGGTGTCCTTTTCCCTCCGGGAACCCCCTCCCCGCCGCGCCAATTGCCAATTCCCAGGGGCGGGCGGGGGCCATCGCCCATCCCCACCTCACCATCCGCCACCAGCCGCTGCTCTGCTGCCCTTTCCTCCCCCCCCCATGCTGCCGCGCTCCTAATAATTAGCCTAGCCCTGCCTAGCAGGACCGGCAGCGCTCGCGACAAGTGAACAGAGCCACGCTTATATCACCAGCTGTCCGGCTCGCTCCCCGCGCCACCCCACCTCCGCCGACTCCTGCCACCGCCCGCTGGCATAGCGCGTAGGCCGCGAGAGGAGCACCGGCGGGCCGCAGGTAGGGGCGGGGGTGTGGGAGACAGGGAGGTGAGCGGGATCTTGGTGCGCGCGTTTGCGGTGCAGGCGGCATGAAGCTCCCGCTGCTGCGGCCGCTGTGGCCGGGGCTGGCGCCCGCGGCGGGGCCGCCCGACGCGGCGCCGGAGCCGGCGAAGCCGTCGCTGCCGGCTGCGTGGCTGCTGCTGCACGCGCTCTTCTGCGCCACCTCCATGGCCGTGGGGTTCCGCTTCTCGCGCCTCATCGTCTATCTCCTCTTCCTGCCGACGCCGCCCATCAACCCGGCCGCGCACCTCGTCTCGCTCGTGTCCCCGCCCGTCATGCTCGCCGGCGGCAACGCCACGGCCACGATCACCACCACGACGACCACAACCACTACCGTCACCACCACCACCACCACGGTGGCCGCTGAGATCGGGGCCCACCCGCACCACCACCACGGCCCCGTCTTCGTGGGGCGCCACCCGATCCGCGTCCGCTCCTGGCCGCACCCGGACCCCAACGAGCTGCTCAAGGCCCACCGCATCCTCGCCGCCGTCCAGAACGCGCAGCGCAGCAGCAAGCGCCGCGGCGCGGAGCCGCCGAGGCCCGTCATTGCCGTGACCCCGACCACCACCTCCGCACTCCAGGTGCCGTCCCTCACGTCCCTGGCGCACACGCTCCGCCTCGTCGACGCCCAGCTCATGTGGATCGTCGTCGAGCCGGGGCACCGCACCGACGCCGTCGCCGCCGTGCTCTCCCGCTCCAACCTTGACTTCCTCCACATCACCGGCCCCGGCGACTCCACCGCGTCCCTGCGAATGCACGCCCTCAGGTACGCGTCCTCGGATCACGAGATGGGATCTCGTCGCACACTTCTCATCACCTCTCGCTAATTAATTCGCACAGTTCCTCATAATTTAGATCCGTCATTAACGCACAGGGAGATTCGGGCGAAGCGAATGGACGGCATCGTGGTGTTCGCCGATGAGAACAGCATCCTGCGCACGGAGCTGTTCGACGAGGCGCAGAAGGTGAGCACCGTGGGCGCCGTGCCCGTCGGCATCCTGGGCGAGGACGACGGCACCAGCGAGTCGTTCCTCCAGGCGCCGTCGTGCGACGCGGCGGGGAAGCTGGTGGGCTACCACGTGTCGGAGGAGACCGTGCTGCCGGCGAACCGGAGGGACATGCTGCTGTCCAGCAGGCTGGAGTGGGCCGGCTTCGTGGTGAACGCGCGCGCGCTGTGGGAGGACGCCAAGGAGCGCCCCGAGTGGGTGCGGGATCTCGGCGCCATCGACGACGCCGACGCCCGCGCCGCCAGCCCGCTCGCGCTCGTCACCAACCCCGGCCGCGTCGAGCCGCTCGCCAGCTGCGCCCAGGCGGCGCTCGCGTGGTCGCTCCGGTCAGACAGTCTCCACGAGGTCAAATTCCCACACGAGTAAGTTCCCCGGAGACCTGTCCTGCTAGTTTGGAATTTGAATTTTACCATTGCCTCTGCAATTAGCCTGATAATTAACTGCCCATGCTATGCTAGTTGCATACCACTTGCATTCTATCTTTCGAAAATAAAAATTGCTAGTTGCATGCTTAGATCAAAGGTTTTGCTTCGAGGTGCGACACGAGGTAGGTTTGGTTGCGCAAAGTATGGTTGGAGATGATGGCCATGGTGTTCCTAATTGGTTTGGTAGGGTGGGGGAGATCCCTTGAAAGCAATTCGTGTAGGCCTTAATCACATGCCGACCGGACATAACAGGGACATTTTTTAAGAACACTGCCACAAGAGTACCCTCAGCGCTGTCACAGAATACTCTCTGTGTACAGACTACAGACTGCGAGTTGTGATCTGTCTATCTCAGTCTCGGCTACCTGACCCCGCCGGTGGTTGCCATTTTCACGAAACAGAGCTTGTGTTGTGTCGGTTCCTGTTTCTTTAGTCTCTCGTGTCTTCTTCTCGTAGCCTGGCACATGATCTGGCTTAGTATTCCCTAAATCCAGCCATAATATTAGGTTTCTTTTAATATAAGTGGAACAATGACCTGTAAGATCAACAAGCAACAAGAACATTTTCTTGAAAGAAAAAAGAGATTTCCAATCAAATCATTTCATGATCTTCGTGGTGCGTGTTGTTTAACTACAAAGGATTACATTATTGCGTTCACCTTACTTTCTCCAAAAGGCTCTCTATTTGCTCCACATGGCCACCTAATCTAGCTGTCCTATGCGTTGTGTCAAAAGCCGAGCCAGGTCATTCTAAATATTCATAGCTATCGCTTCAATTAACATAACTGATGGAACTTCTTTAGACCAATACTACTCCTAAGTAATATACTACCTTTGTTGCATCTGCAGAACCTTTCTTATGTATTATTTTTGTGTGCATGTAATTACTAATAACTTTGGTGTTTGGTGGACATAGGTGTACACTAAATCAGATTTTAAGATTCAGTGTGTCTAGGGGAAGACTACGAGTTGTTGTTGACATCTCTGATTGCCACATTAAAAGAGTTTTGAACTTTGGTCAACACACGCCTAATCGAATTGAAAAGACCAAACAGTTTTGAATTTTGCTTCAGGGATCACATATGTACCTAACTATGCTGAACTGTCAGTGTTTTTCTCAAAGTAGATGTTTAATTGCGTGACATTTTGGTGCAGATGGAAATTCGATCCTCCACAGCTGAGTACAGGTTCCAATCAGCAGAGTGTCAAACCAGAGACGACACAAACAACTCTAGCAAGCACTGAAGATCAGCACTAGAGGTCAAATTTTCGTGGACACTAGAAGTCGGAGCAAATCAGGCAGCTGTTGCTCCCAGGATTTGTCAAAAGTCTCCAGTTCCCCACTGATGCATCCGTCTATGCGCCGTCGGTGCCAACCTCTGCCAGAGTAACAGAAGCCAGCTCAGATCAGCGCAGCTCATTTCTTTGGACTCTACAGATGAAGTCACCATCAGTACATGTAACTTGGATCCTTGTTCATCTAAATCACTCTGTACCAACGTATAAAAAATAGATAAACGTTTAATTATCCGTACCTCCAATCCCCTTCATATGTAGAATAGCATTTTAGGCATATTGTTTTCGTGTAAAATAGATCAGAGCAGGGACTTGCAGAAAGTCTTGTGGTTTGGGAATCAAAGCATTGGTTGTACACTCGTATGAAATAATGATGATCCAGTTTTCACTCTATTACGTTTTTGTTTGTTCCCGTTGCACAAATTGTCTGTCGGTGATGGCCAATTGATCTATCTGTTCCTAAACTTTGAAGATTGGTCTTCAGCTACAAGCCACCGTTGCTTCTCTGAATCTTGCTTTTACCTTCTAGTATTTTTCACCGTCAAAGGCCTCCCAGGCAGATTGATGTCTACCTCACACAACTCAATTGCTCTGTTGTTAAATTCATCTTTGACTTGCATCCTTCCAAAAGAATTCCCTTCTGATAGCAGCCCTAGATTTTCTAGGAGATTGCAGAATTAGCGACAGCTCTGATTTCTGTACTCCGAAACTTCATTTTCCTTTTAGCAAACCTGAACTGATAGCTCAAAGATGTATGTGATGCACGGACCTGGGCCGTATAATCTAGAATACTCAAGGATGCACAGACCTGGGCCGTAAGCTTTCTTTTATTTTTTTGAGGAGTCGGTCAGTCGGAGGAGAGGCTGCTGCCATCGAGAGGGAGCCCAGCAGAAAAGCCTGACTACGCCCGCAAAGGCCCTATATCGTTGTGAAACGAGCCCTTAAACATCTTGGGCACATCATCAGCGGTCACCCAGGAACGCTCAATAAATCCAACAGTCTACTAAATGGGCCAGTAATGGATCGACACATAGCAGCCCACAACTCACCATTTACCTTTTTTTCTCTCCTTTTTTCTATTTTCGAATGGTTATCTAACCTTTTTTCGCAGAACAATCAGTCAACGTCATCGAAATGGTAAGGAAGGAAAAAAAATCACAGAATAATCTCGAGACGTGACTTGGCTACACAGTTGGCAGCATGTTAGGTCTAAACCTGACTCCGGTGGAAGAGTGCAAATAATAACACCAGAAAGCAACAGGAAAAAGTGCTGGTAAACCCATACTATGACGTTCCGTGCTGAAAAAGCAGATCTTTTTTCTGTCATGCTTGCTTGGCTTTATTTTGGCCGTAACTCAGGTATCTTCAACCTCAGGCGGGTTCACATTCGGCACTACTGTTTGGGCTGGGTTTGTACGCTAGCTACCCTAGTTAGGCTTCGCAACTACACAACACATAACACACTGGAGATTCTGGACTTACCATATTGTTAGAAAGAATCGGTGTTAGCTTGATCGCTGAGTGAGCTGGAGGATTTTTTTTTCCCTCCCTTCAAATATTGACCGTATCGACTCCCAGGCCTTATCTCGGTCTGACTTGAGTTGTCTGGAGTCCGGACCGTCCCAATCTGGACACGGCCCGTTGTAGGTGGGCTGTGTTTGACCACGTTGTTGGGTGGTTAACACTTCCCAGAGGCCAGAGCTTGCCTCTTTTGGGCTGCTGTTGATTGATTCTGTCCAAGTCCAATACTCTGCATCGGGAGTTCTACTATGCATGAGCAACGTCACTGATTCCGTCAGCTCACACTCCCAAGCCTGGCAACCGGTGCAGCACCGGCCAATCGCTGTCCAAAACTAGAACGGCAGTAGGAAGCACCAAAAATATCGGGCCGCCCGCGAAGATCGAGTCGGTCAGGTCCCCCGTTGCAATAATGAACCGAAGGGGTCGCCAATTCACAGAAGCGACGCAACGCAGGAATCGAGTAGGAAGAAGATGAAGCCCGCCAGCGCTGCACCATGCTATCGATAGTTGGTGCCCATTCCGCCGTGCCGTGAGATGACGAGGCTGCGGGGAGCTAGCGGAAAACCATCCGTTCCGCCCTGCACGACGACGGCTCATGGTCATGGGGTCTACCGTTTCCCTGATGCATCGTCGGAGTGGCCGCGAGTGTTTGACCCCGGATCGGACGCAGGGACACGGTACGCTACGGCACCAGCGGCGGCCGTTGTTACACATGATCTGCACGACGGGTTACGGCTCTGCACTGCATATGATTGAAGTAACATGGCCGCTGTTATCTTGGTCAGATTCTACCGGTGCCGATCCGTGTCATCAGTTGTGTCTAGAGCTGGTAAAATTGCTCGTAATTTGTTAGCTCGCTCGACTCGCAGCCGGCTCAGCTCGATTCAATTCCTAGCGAGCCGAGCATAACTTTGTGCTCGTTAGTATAATAAGCGAGTTCGAGCCAGCTCGGGAGCTGAACGAGCTATGCATGCAACATAATTTTCACCTACGTTACAGGCCGTCTAGAAGCCATGACTCAATATTTTTCTTTGTGCCTTTGTACTTGTCCAATATCCATTGAATAGACCGATCAATTTATATATTTGAGAGATTAAGACTCAGTATTTTATAACCTTTTGGCTTATGATAGGCTAGATTATGGACATATGCTATGCTGGAACATGTACGGTTGATGAACCATAGTATCACCTATGAAATTGTATATGATCTTGAAAGTGTGAAAATGGAACCATATATTATTCTAATATTATTTTATTTGATCTGTATGGATGTATATCATCTAGAAGAGTATATGTCAGTATTTAGCTCGTGGGCAGCGAGCTGAACCGAGCCGAACCGAGTAGATTTTTATGCTCATTAGGATAATAAATTGAGCCGAGCCAGCTCGTTATCTTAGCGAGCCGGAGCCTCTGGCTCGATATCCAGCCCTAGTTGTGTCGGGGGCACATGCATTTTTTTTTTGACCAAGTGCCCGCGCACATGCCTATGGACACACGGGCGTTCCTTCTCGAGGGACAACCCGATACGTTCAGGCCCGCAAGTTCCGTCGTCTTTCCGCGCCACCTCCGTCCCAGTCGGGCAGCCCCAGTGGATCAACGGGATCGGATGAGACAGGCAGTAGATAAGCTGCAGCAGTTGCATCAAGTGGTAGGCATCGGCCCTCCGTATGCATGGGTGATCTGTAAAGTCTGTATCCTGATGCATGCTTTCTCAATCCTGAACTCCATACGGCAGCGGTAGCGCTAGCTTGTTTCGCAAGTGGACAGGGACGTCAGATAATACGCGCTGCAAATATGAAATATCTAGCGGAAAACTGCTCCCGGCTATTCCTGGCTACTGATAAGCAGCTGAAGAAAGCTTATCAGTGACGTAACCCAAAAATCATGCTGCGCCGTCGAGCAAACGTGACACAAAAAAGGATTGATTTTTTTAGCAAGGGCAACTGCTACTGACTGGCATCATTAGCGCCGTCAGGATGGATAATTAAGCACAAACAAAAACCTGTGCTCTGTAGTGCACGAACATTCATGATACAGGGCCATTCCTCCACTGGGTCACTGGGCAGGCGGGCCCACACGCGATCAGAGTCCATCCATCACCGGTGGGACGCGCACGGTGGCGTGCGTGCTTTGCTGGCTCGCTGACTCGTGTTCGTCGCCTTTCACGGCTGGGGGGGATTTCTAACTTCTCACGGTTCCGGTGTGCGGGGGCTCCACGCCTCAGCCAACCGGTGGACGCCGCCGGATCCCGACGAACCGGCACTGCCTTTTGTTTTTCCACACCACGCCCATGCGGAGGCGGCCGCATCGTTTGTTTAAAGATTCCACGACGTGCTTCGTTGCGGCACTACGGTCTGTGGTCGCTGCTGTTGCCCCGAACTTGTACGGTAAAGTTTGTACCGTACTTGATCCCAGTCATGCAAACGCAGCACGGACGCGCACGGCTGGTCTGCTGCGTCTACACCCCACCGCAGACGATCGGATGACGAATCCGTGCCTCGTCGCGTGTGGGGGCCGGCGCTCATCTCCTCTCCTCTTGATCTTTTTTTTAAAAAAAGAATCTCCTCTTCATCTTCAACCACCGGATCCCCTGCCATGCCATGCCCCATCCATCCGGAGGCCGGCACCTCCGCTCCCTACGCTACAGTGGTTAGCACGTCGCGTTCCGGGCCGCACACCCGGGGTTGGCTTCCTTGCTTGGCCCTCCTCCCTCCACTTAGCCGCCTTCTCCTCCATTCCTCCCTCCTGCCATGCCAGAGCCAAGTAGCCGTAGGACCATGCCCTTACCGGGCGTTGCCAGGGCAGGGCATGTGACCTTGCAGCGAGCAGTTCAATGTGTGCAAGCCACTCCGACGTGCCATACCACATCAGGGACGTTATTTTTTTGGACGTTGTCTAACCGGTTTGCTCGTGGTGAAAAGACTTTCTGCCGACTGCCGTGCAGTACGCGTCAGATCAACACGAAGAAGTGCAGTCCGACACGGATCGGTGCTACGCTTCGCGGGTCGTTCAGCTAATCCAGCCGGAGACGACCCTCGCTTTCTCCTCGTTGGTGTATCCGGCAAATAACTGCTAGCAAAAGCTTTAAACTATGGCAGCTGAAACATGAACGGATTAATAAACTGGTAAAAACAAATGAAACAGTGGGCACAGTCAAAATCATCCACCTCCACGTTGCCGCCTCGTCACTACTCTTCTCCACTCCTCCGTGTCTGTATCCACACGACACCCCCCACGTCTCTAATATTTATTTTTTTTAAAAAAGCTGACTAATCTCGCATTACCATTTGGACTTCGCTGCTAAAACATTTCACTGCAACACGCCGAAGAAAAACTAGTCTCGCCTACCCTGGTAACTAACAAAAAGATAAGAGGTAAAGAGAAATTATTGCTCGCCTTCAATTCAATCCAGTCCAACCTGTCCACGTCCGCGCCACCCCGCGGCCCCACCAGCAATAAAAATCGAACGGAAACAAATATCCTTCTGGTCCAGTAGTTAAAAATAGCCAAAATGATAGACGCAGAGGGGAAAAAAAAAACAAAGGGATCGCGGAATCTGGACCCGCCACTCCGGTGCCCCCACTTGTATAAAGCGACCCCGCTAGCAGCCCGTCATGGGAAGAAAAGGAAGGCCTCCACCTCCGTTCCTCTCACACCGCAGCTCCCATCCACCTGCTCCTCTTCCTCCTCTTCCTCGGCTAGCCGTCTTCTCGGAGCTGAGAAGATGGGTACCTCCACCACGGCGTCGCTCGCGGCGGCGGCGTTGCTGCTGCTGGTCTCCCTGGCCGCGGCGGCGGACATGTCGATCGTGTCCTACGGCGAGCGCAGCGAGGAGGAGACGCGGCGGATGTACGCCGAGTGGATGGCCACGCACGGCCGGACCTACAACGCCATCGGCGAGGAGGAGCGCCGGTACCAGGTGTTCAGGGACAACCTCCGCTACATCGACGCCCACAACGCCGCCGCCGACGCCGGCGTCCACTCCTTCCGCCTCGGCCTCAACCGCTTCGCCGACCTCACCAACGAGGAGTACCGCGCCACCTATCTCGGGGTCAGGGCCAAGCCGCAGAGGGAGAGGAAGCTCAGCGCCAGGTACCAAGCCGCCGACAACGAGGACCTCCCGGAATCCGTCGATTGGAGGGCCAAGGGCGCCGTCGTCGAGGTCAAGGACCAGGGCAGCTGCGGTAAGCTAACCGTATCCATTCGACCATTTGTTAATTATTACCCCCCCCCCCCTCTTCGTCCTGCTGCTGCTGCTAAAGCTGCCCTCCATGATTCTAGAACAAGACAAGAGTTTCCGGTCTTGCTTGTTTAATCCTCTATTAATGAAAAATCGTCAAGTTAATTAGTCAACTCGCAGTATTTCTAATTAGTATCTAGCTATCTGCACATGAACATAAAGTAGGAGACTTGTATCTTCTACCTGAAAGGTCAACGGCGAGATCATGCATACACTACTGTACTAGTCATGCATCAAAGGGATGGAGTTTGCAAAGATTAGGATGCTTCTAAATTCGAACTCAAGAATCACGCCTAGTAAATAGAAGTCTTCAAAATTAAAAATATTTTATTTTGGATGCCTGGGCCCATATGTCAGTGGCAACGTCACCATGAAGTCGATCATTAGAGGAACCTCTCCCATTCTACTATTCTAGAGATGGGATATTGCATGATTCTTTGTAACCTGCAAAATTTGTCTAGCTAATTTCATTCTTACTTGCCTATTGCTCTTGTCTGATTTACCATAACTTGGTGCCGTGTCATGTGTGCGACTAGTATTACTCTAACGATGTACGGAAGGAGGCAGGAGGGACCGATGTATTGTATGGATCTTTATGGTCTTGCATGAAAGGGGCGAGATACTAGGGAAGTAGGTTCATCGAACGTGGACTCCACTGACCATTGTCCTTGTGAACTCCAGTGACCTTGCTTGAAGGAGCAATCGAGAAAAAAAAAATCCTGCACTAGTAGCGGTCGTTGTCAAGCTGATAAGGCTGATGGATAGTCCTTTTTTCTCTTATTCGCCAAGCTCACTTCATGATTCCAGATGGGCTCTTGGAAACAACTTTCATCACGGCTCTTGTGACCATTTGACGTTCCCATTGGTCACCTACTTACCTGTCTCCCTCCGTTCCCTATTCATCAGAACCAATTTCTTCTTTTACTAAAAAAATATTATGTGCATAGTAAAGATATTTTCCATCGTATTGTGAGTAGCCTCCACTATTTTTATTTTCCACCTTTAATTTGTGTGATTATTTGGCTACATTTTTTATTGATTGGTAGAATAAAAAATGATATTGATGTCGAAACTTGATCTGTGTTTTTTCTCTTCCAGGGAGTTGCTGGGCTTTCTCAACAATAGCAGCTGTGGAAGGCATCAACCAGATTGTTACGGGCGATCTGATCTCTTTATCTGAGCAGGAGCTTGTCGACTGCGACACCTCATACAACGAGGGGTGCAATGGAGGTCTGATGGACTACGCATTTGAGTTCATCATCAACAACGGTGGAATCGACACGGAGGAGGACTACCCTTACAAGGGCACTGACAACCGGTGTGATGTCAACAGGGTATTTTTCGCCTCCTTGGATTTCCCTTGAGTTTCAAAGGATCGCCAACCATTTTTTTTCTTCTTATCGTTGCTTATATGTGTCGGGTTGATCGCAGAAAAACGCAAAGGTTGTTACCATCGACAGCTATGAAGATGTACCGGTGAACAGCGAGAAGAGTCTGCAAAAGGCCGTTGCAAACCAGCCCGTCAGTGTTGCAATTGAGGCTAGTGGCAGAGCATTTCAGCTCTACAGCTCGGTAAATGTCACTAATCTTGCTGTTGGATTCATCTGCATGCGGTTAAGTTCAGAGATGAAATCATCTAGTATCTGATTGTCAGTAGGCAGCAGTTGGTTGCTGGTATCTCCGTGACGGAGAAAGAAATCAAGTGCATCTGCCTTGGACAAGACATGCACATGTTAGGTCGAGTCACCTAATTGATTTAAAATTGTCTCCTTCATGTCGCTTTAGCCGAGATTATTTTCACAAGTAGGAATAATTCTGCTTTCACTCTGCAAGTCGCAACAACTACACCAATTATGAAACCTTGTCCATACCCCTGGCTTAGTTTTATACAATCCGACAATAGTTAGACAACTTTTGGCATAGAATAGTTCTTCAGTGCCCCACCACTCCACACAAATCATGCTCCTCCGTTTTTTGGGAGGCTGTACTGCCCTTTTTAATGGTTAAAGATGAGTACTTTCTGTAAGTACCGTAGTGGAGGAAGTGGTGTGAGCTATCATCAACTTCCAGCAAAGTTGAACAGAAGATTCTGAATATGTCTTCCTTCTGATAAAGTTACATGGGCATTTTCTGACAAAATTCATCGGCGGCGAAGATCTTTTATTTTTCTGTCTCATCCTTCATTGCTGCTGCTGCCATTTCCATGAACCATCTGCCGTGTACTGATCATCATTTCCCGATCTCCCAGGGTATCTTCACCGGAAGCTGCGGAACAGCGCTAGACCACGGTGTCACAGCCGTCGGTTACGGCACAGAGAACGGCAAGGACTACTGGATCGTGAAGAACTCGTGGGGCAGCAGCTGGGGCGAGGCCGGCTACGTCCGGATGGAGCGCAACATCAAGGCGTCCAGCGGCAAGTGCGGTATCGCCGTCGAGCCGTCGTACCCTCTGAAGAAGGGCGCGAACCCCCCGAACCCCGGCCCGACGCCGCCGTCCCCCACCCCGCCGCCCACCGTTTGCGACAACTACTACTCCTGCCCGGACAGCACCACCTGCTGCTGCATCTACGATTACGGAAAGTACTGCTTCGCCTGGGGCTGCTGCCCGCTGGAGGGCGCCACCTGCTGCGACGATCACTACAGCTGCTGCCCCCATGACTACCCCATCTGCAACGTCAAGCAGGGAACCTGCCTCATGGTAAATGCTCGGATCATCTTACAGAGTTGTCCTTAACTTGGCTATGAAATCATTGTAAATTTCGTTTGATTCTAACTGGTGACTCGCTGCTTGACGAACAGGGCAAGGACAGCCCGATGTCAGTGAAGGCTCTGAAGCGCACCCTGGCCAAGCCGCACTGGTCTTTCTCTGGCAACGCAGCTGACGGCATGAAGAGCAGCGCTTGAACAATCTCAGCACGATATCAGGCCGCCAACAGCCACGGTGATCAGAGCTCCTGCAAACGATCACCCGGTGCTTAATCGACCAAGAAAAAGCGTGGCGCGGCGGCCGCTGCTTAAGTGTATCCGTATAATAGGTGCTCCTGTACATAAGCCTGAAAAAATGGGTTCAGTTGTTCACGGAACTGCTGCCAAATTTCCTTTTACATATTATATGTAAGATTCAGCTAGCTCTGCTAAGCTCCTCGCCGCGCAGTTCGGCCGAACTGCGATTGGTGTTTATGGAAATTGATATTGGAACAAGAACCAATGATTATGCTGTATTCGTTCCTTTGATGTGCGCACTATTATGTGTTGATGGTATTCTCCAATGGTTTTTTTACTGACGGAGTGAACAATAGCTTTTGACATGCTCTGAGCTCTCTCCTCCATGCTATGATATTCAAGTGCTTTCAGTTATTTGGCCATGGCGTTGATACGGTGTTCTTCGTCTCTTGGCTAGCATTTCCTCACTTCCCCAGCTTTCCTTAGAGTGTGGCAGAATTTGAGCATGCGGCAACGATGCAGCAGTTTCAGAGCTTCAGTTGGCAACATGCGTCGTCGTCGCCTTGCCCAGTAAACTCGAAAGGCTCGTTGCAACCGAAAAGCCCAACTAGGGCCCGTTTCGATCCAACCAGATCGTGCGTGCACTCGCACGAGCCGCACCACCAGCAGCCCGGCGCCTCCGCCATCCAGATTCTAGACCCATCATCTTCTCCGCTCCGCCATCCAAATTCCAGAACCATCATCTCCTCCGCTCCGCCGCCATCCGCTGCAGCAGTGCAGCACCCTCACCCGCCTCCGCGGCTCGCCGCACGATGGATCGCTATGAGGAGCACGACGGGAACACCTTCTGGGGTGCCAGCACGCAGCCCACCAATCCCTCCGCCATGGATTTCTTCGGCGCGCCGGCTACCATTCCCGGCTTCACCGCGGCGGCTTCCTCCCCCGGCAGCCGTGGCGTCCCTCTTCAACGCGGATCCGCCAGAGTGGAGGTGCTGGACCTCAACTCCCTACCCTCCGACCTCCATCTGGGGATGCCCTACGGCGAGCGGTTCCGTTCTGCGTCGGCCGGAGCGGTTGGGGAGGTAGACGTCGCCGGTGGTCCCCGAGGCGCCGTTCCTTCTCGCGCTGCCAGCGCAGCCCGTGCCGCTACGCCGATCCGCGCCGGGTCGGGCGGCGCTCCTGCTGGCACGGCGGCGAGGCTGCACCGCGCTCTTCGACCAGCCAGAGTGGCAGGAGGACCTCCCGTTGGTGGGCGTGGTGGCGCTGGTGGAAGCGCAGGCGTTGCGGCTGGTGGCCCATACGACGATGATGGTGCTCTTACTCAGGAATCCCAGGTGAGCTGCTCATGCCTAGTGCCTACTGTGTGATTGCTCATACCTAGTAGGTCTGTGGTTCCTCATCTGATTCGTATGATCGCGCCATGCCTAGCCCTGTGATTATTCATGTTATTTTTTAGCTCTGGTCTTCTACTCTTCTTTGCTTCCTGTAGTAAGCGATGGGATGGGCTTGACTCATTTAGACATTTGGTTGCTGTGGGGATCCCTAAGATTTAAGTGTGTTCAGAGAGCATACAGAAAATACATGCTAGTGAAAATACTCAATGGCTGTACATTTCTTTATCACATCACAGATTCACAGGTCATTTTGTTATCACTATTTATCACCTATCAAGTACCCCATTTTGTTATCAATATTTATCACAGGTCATTTCCTTGTCATCCCCCACCCCCCTGCAAAGAAAGAACAAAACAATGACTTCATTCAGGACAGACTATTTTACCAATGTGTGCTTGCTTTTTTATCTGCCATGAACCTGTTGTTGATAAGTGTATTGCAAAATTGAACTAGAAGTTGTTTCAGCAAGGGTAGTCGCCCTACCTTTTGGCCTTTGGTTTTCAGCAAAGACAGCAAGTGAAAGGCACACTAATATCCGTGACCTTTGGTTTTCGGGGACATGCCGATTGGAGGAAGCTAGAAAATGGACCCCCAGAGTGTGTAGATGACCCTGAAGTGATGTTTGAGGACACTGCTGCTGATGCATCATCTTGTGTTCATGGTGGACACATTGGTGAAGAAGGTAACAACGGAGGTGATGAGAGTGAAGATGACGAAGATTATGAAAGTGACGATGATGGAGATTATGAAAGTGTCGATGACGATGATGGAGATTATGAAAGTGTCGATGATGATGATGAAAGTGACGACGACGGAGATGATGCAAGTGATGACGACGAAGATTATGAAAGTGATGCTGGAGGTGATGAGGGTCCTATGAGTAGCACTAATCTGAAGAGAGGTAGGAAAACTATGTCAAGTGCTGGCCCGAGGAAGAGAATAAAGAGCCAGATGGTCAAGATAATGAAGGGGATTTTGGAGACTATGCAAGCCTCTAGTGCTGTAGCCCGAAAGGTGATGCTGGTGGAACATATGGCTGAATCCATCAAGCAAGTGATGCGTTTGACTGTGGAATGTGGGGCAGCTGAAGGAAGTATTGAGCATTTCATGGCTACCAAACTCTTTGTCAAGGCTGAATATCGTTGTATGTTCCTTACCATTTCCACTAATGAAGCCAGGCTAGCTTGGTTAAAGAGGTGGTGCCAAGAGAAGCAGCTATATAGGCCCTGTTTAGATCGGCCCGTAAAGGCAAAAAAATTTCGCCTTTACAGCCTTTTCGCGTTTACGCATCTAAACGGGCCGGTCCGTGAAATTTTGCGTTTGGGCATCGGGCCGCGTGCATTCTCTCCTGCAGTGCTTTGGAGCTCCCCCTCGCCGCGCCCTGCGTCCATTTCCACTCGGCCGCTCCGCGACTCCGAACCCTATCTCGCTCGCTCCCCAGTCGCCGCGTCCCCCTCCCCTCTCCCCCGCCGCCGCCCTGCCGTCCGCCCCTCCCCCGCCGGCGCAGCCAAGCTCCAGCACCGCCGCCTGCTGCTCCCCGGCCGCCCCTTCCCGCACCCCGCCCCCCCCCAACCCCCCCCCCCCCCCGCCGCCGCCGTGCCGTCTGCCCCATCCCTTGCCGCGGCAGCCGAGCTCCAGCACCGCCGCCTGCCGGTCCCAACAGGGCCCTTCCCCCACCCCCCTCCCCCGCCGCCGTGCCGTGGACGACTACCTGCGCACCTCTGCGGCCATGGACGACTACGACGCGGACGCCTACGATGCCGGCGGTTACGGCCTGGAGGACGACTGCAACGCCGGAGGCAACGGCAACGACGACCTTTTTGGCGGCGGCGGCGGAACCCGGGACTTCCTGTCCATGGGCCCGGGGTCGTCCTCCGACGGTGGGTACGGCGGCTTATCGGCCGGCGCCTACCCCACAGCGGATCGAGCAGCCTACGGCCGAGCCGCCTCCACTTCGACGGCCTCGACCTCAACGCGGAGCACGGGTGGTCAGAGGTGCAAGACCTTCTCCGCGGCGACGAGGTCCAAGGAAGTGACCGTCCTCGTCCCATTCGTGTTCCTCCACGGGGCCAGAACCGAACCCTCGGTCTGCGCGGGCCACGCAGCGTCCGCGGAGGAGGCCGAGCTGGGGCCAGCGGTCGCCGCAGATCAGGCACCAGTGGAGGGACCGCACCTCCATATGCACAAGGCGGCGGGTCTGCACCCTTTGGCGCCGCAGACCTGCCTGCAGGGTGCCGCCCCCCTCGACATGAAACGTCGGCATCCGACGAAGCAACCAGAGGCGGTGGCCGTCGCCGTCGTCGTGCCGTGCAGGTAAATTTACCTTTGTCATCACTAATTAGGCGCTGTTTTTACGAAATTGTGGTGCAACATTAGTCCGGACTGTTGATTGCCCTATGTACGTTATGTTTATCAATGCTTTTACTAGTTTTTGGTGCGCCAATAGCGAGGGTTTGTTGAGTGCCCAATGCACGTTCTGTTTTGTATTGTTTGACTGATTTTGGAGCACCATTTGCGCGGGTTGTTAGTTGTCGAATATATGTAGGTTTGACAGGGGAAGTACGCGTGCATTAGCATTACAACCAATTTTGATGTATAGTGCCCTATGTAGGTTATGTTGTTCACTGTTTTTACTAATTTTTGGTGCACCATTAGCGCGGGTTGTTGGCAGCCCTTTGTAGGTTCTGTTTTACATTGTTTTTCACTAAATTTCGGTGCAGCACTAGCGCGGGTGGTTGACTGCCCTATGTAGGTTGTGTTTGTACCAATTTTGGGGGCACCAGTAGTCCGGTTTGTTGATTGCATTACCTTGTGCGTCACTGCGTACATTCCGTGCTAATAATCGCTTCGTTTAGGCCGATACCAACAGGGCTGCATGGAGTCCAGAACATACCCAAGCCTTTTGCCGTATTTACTGCAGCCAAATCGATAACGGAAACTGCGTGAGGGGTGTGATGAACAAGTATGGGTGGAAAGAGATCCAGTCTAGATTCTATGCTGCCACTGGGTTTTGGCATGACATTGAGCAGTTTGGGAACAGATATAGGCAGCTCAGGGGTTTGTGGTAGTTCATACAGCAACTGCGCACTGATTCAGGGCTTGGCCGCCGATCGGATGGATCTGTTGTTGCCACGGAGGCTTGGTGGAAAGCGAACACAATGGTACTTCTCCTATGCAATCTATTAATTCAAGTTTCTGGTACTGCAAGAATGCACACACTGATTTGACACTAATGATTCATATTGCACAATGCAGGGCCATCCTGAGTGGAAAAAACTGCAGTCCGGTTGGCCTATTTACCTTGACGAGTTGAACCGCATGTTCATGGGTGTTGCCGTTGATGGGTCGAGTTCATATGTGCCTGGAGATGAGGATCCTGTGGACGTCACCCCAAATGATGAAGAGGAAGATTCAGAGGACGATCATGGCCTCCAGACCCCGCAGAGCACAGGAAGCAAGAGGACACGCGACAGCTCGCAAAGCCTACGCAGTACTGCTACGAGCCCCAACAAGTAGACGAAGAGCCCCGCAGTCCGAGCCATGGTGTCCCAAATGCAGCTGCACAACGAGATACAAACCCAAAGGAATGCAGCCATGGAAGGTTTCATGGCGAAGAGGCTGCAGGTGAAGCAGGCCGAGGAAGCAAAGATGGAGAAACAGTTTGACACCATAATGGAAGCGGCAAGGGACTGTGGTGTCACCGAGGACAATGCGCAGCTGTGGATTGGTGTGCTCAAGATTGCTCAGGACAAGGGTGCATCTTACTTTTTCCTGCGCTCCCTTCCGCATGGAAGGAAGGCTCTTATTGAGCACTACGCTAGGGTCGTCGACTAGACCCTTCTATCTTTGCATTGTCTTTTGAACTTTGTGGTGTCTGTGCGTGGATTTCAACTATTAATTTCCATGAATGTTGTGTGTTCGGAGATATTTATGTGGATGCTGTTTATGTGGTCGGTTTTTATGTGGATGCTGAGTATGTTGATGGTCTTAGGTCGATGGTACTTATGTGGACGATGTGTTCGTAATGCTACCTTTGCTGAGCTGCATGTGTTCATTATTTGTACCTTGGAGACTGATTGCTTGCAAATCTTTTGTTGTTGCAGGAAGGGGTTCATTGCTCAGAAGAGGGAAACGAAGCTGCAGATTCAGATGAGGAGTTTGAAAACTTCATGATAACACAATTCATGGATGATTCTGCAGACATTGGTTTCATTTACGGTACGTTTCAGCTAGCTACGCATGTTGACACCTACTGCTGTAGAAATGAGTATAGGACAGTACCAGTAGGCTTCAGTGGTCTGCAATGGGTAGAGAGGGTCCTTTTGAATAGACAGAAATGCTACAACATGTTTAGAATGCCCCCAAATATTTTCCATCGGCTTCACGAACTTTTGGTAGAAAAATATGATTTCAAATCTAGTGCAAAGTCAACCTCCATAGAGGCTTTAGGCATGTTTCTGTGGATGGTTGGAGCTCCGCAGTCAGTAAGGCAAGCCGAGGACAGATTTGAAAGATCCATGAGGACGGTTCACAACATGTTTTACAAAGTTTTAAAATCTTTACTCAAACTTGCTGCTGACATCATTAAACCTAGAGACCCAGAGTTGAGAACTAGGCACCCCAGATTGATGCACCATAGGTTTGATCCATTCTTCAAGGATTGTATTGGAGCAATAGATGGAACTCACATTCCTGTCGTGGTGCCCCAACAGCTTTTGGTCCAGTACATGTGTCGTAAGAGCATCACAACACAAAATGTGATGGCAACAACACAAAATGTGATGGCAGTCTGTGACTTTAACATGATGTTTACATTTGTTCTCGTGGGTTGGCCTGGTTCGGTACATGATATGAGGGTTTTTGATGATGCAATGAATAAGTACAACAATGCATTTCCCCATCCCCTCCAGGTACACTTTTAACATGAAGCTCCATTTGCAATTCTAACTGCAATTTCTTGACGCTTACAGGTGTTTGGTGCTGCAGTCAAATACTATCTGGTGGACTCGGGGTACCCGAACCGACCGGGTTACTTGGCTCCTTACAAGGGTAGCAAGTACCATCTCCAAGAGTTTCAAAACGCCAACGAACCTCAGGGTAAAGAGGAGATGTTCAACTACGCACATTCGTCCCTTAGAAATGTCGTAGAAAGATCATTTGGAGTTTTAAAGCACAAGTGGCGCATGCTCACCAAAATACCCTGTTATCCAGTACAAACACAAACACATATTATTGTTGCGTGCATGGCTCTGCATAATTTCATCAGGCAGAGTGGGTTTAGGGATAAAGACTTTAGACGCTGTGATAGTGATGATAACTATGTGCCTGATGAAGCCTATGAAGATCAGCCAGAATGCGAGCCTACCCCCAGTTATTTGGAATGTCCACATATGAATGGCTTTCGTGATACAATTGCGCTCCATATGTTGCATCGAGGTTCAGCTGTGACGGGACTTTTACTTTTTATTACTTTTTATTGTAATTTGTGAGGACGTGTACTGCTGCGGCTTTTTAATTTCGAGTTGTGGTTGTCTTGAAAAACTGTTGTTGTACTGTTATGCATATATATGTTTTGTGTCAACTTGTGTGCTCAAGGACACTTTCCTTCATCAGTGTGTGCGTTATTGATTCAAAAGTTGGTGTTCGTATGTACTGCTCACATCTGAGATGCAAAATGAGCCATCCAACTAAACAGCTGTAAACGCAAAAAAGCTGTAAACGCAAAAATATGGCCATCTAAACACCTGTAAATGCAAAAAGGTTTAAAGTTTTACACCTGCGTTTTTGCGTTTACACCTTTTTGCGTTTACACGCGATCTAAACAGGCCCATAGTCTGTTTGGCGATCAGTGAACTGCTGTTCCTGAACCTCAACTGTGATCTATCACTAGCTCTCAGTTTAGATGGCCCGAATGGCAGGCAGCCATTGTTCTTTTGCAAGAGAAGTGGGTTTTGGCTGGTAAAATAGAACCTGTTGGCTACATGCTAGATAATTTTCTGTAAGTATCGAGTATTTTCAGTAGTAGAATCCCGTGTTGTGGTGGCATTTACACGAGACAAGCTATAGGCTGATGAAACATATCCCTGACCAAGTTAGTGCATAATCTATGTGGCCTGCACAGGTGGTCGACCTACCGTTGTTAGTGCAAACATTTGCTTCCTGTGAAACACCCGCTTGCTTGTGGCCATCAGTTTGCATATTGTTTCAGAGTTTCAGTAGCACACCGTAGTAGGCTAGTATCAGCACACATTAGCACGGTGCCATACACAGGACGCAGAGGCAGCGGCAAAATACAAGGGCACCGTACGCATTTAATTTTAAAAAAATTGGCAATTTTAACAATCCAACATATACACAGTCCTGTTCCACAATATACAGTGGATCCAAAACAGGCCCTAGATATCTGGGCCTTTTGCGAGGGCCTTCTTCTTCTCTTCTGTACGAACATAGTAGCAGGCCTTATGGAGGCCCAATTCTGTCTTTCCGCCCCTCAGCGTAACTCTACGGCCCAACGAACCGTCCACGTGCGGTCGGTGCCGCTGCCGCCTCCGGGCACCTCACCGTCCGTAACCGGGCGCCACCCTGAAGTCCGATCCGTCGGCGGCACAGGCTGATCCGCGGCTCCACACCGGCGGCGCCGAATCACAGTCGCCGTCTGGAGCGCATACAAGTGAAGCCGGTTCGTGGCTTCGTGCCAAGTAAGCGTCAGCCGCGCACCCGCCGGGCCGAAGCCTCCTACTACGTGGGGTCGGCGACCTCGGGCTGCCTGCGGTGCCCTGCTCGTGGCTCGAGCCGGCCTCGAGGTAGCTAACCGGCTCGCCCGCACGGCGCGACAAGCCCGTGGTTTCAGACTCCCCGAAGCGGGCGATCGGTTGTTCGGTTCCCTCGCCAAGTGCCCAAGTCCACAACGAGGCACACCGTAGATGCATCAAGTTCGTCGGTTTGACAGTTGAAAATGGGATAACTGACTCGGTCGCTGAGCAAGTGAGCAGCCATTGAGCGTTTCGTTAAGAAAAAGTCAGTTGAAGCTGCCTCTCGGCCGTCGGCGTCACATCGAGTTCAGTCGGTCGACGCCCAACAACTGAAGCTTTTGCAACCATTCCTAGGTATTTCCTCTTGGAGACTGTACCCATAAACTATCGAGTTGGTTCAGATGGGAGTATGGGACTGAATTAAAATACAGCTCAGAAGAATCATGCGTTTCTTTTTCATGAACTCACTGACAAACACGCGCTCCTGATGCATAGTCCCTGTCCAACTGATGGTCACCACTCGTTGACCCAGGGAAGCATCAAAACTCCTTCCCAATACGAAGAAACTCGTGTGTGTTTCTTTCTTTGAGGAAAAAGTCTACTGCCATTTATTATTCAAAGTGAACTAACAGTAATCAGCAAATTTTGATGTCGGAGACATTTCTGTATCTGTTGAATAGCATTTGGTTTCATGTATCATGAGCAATTTCCCTATTGCCAAAATCAGGAAAGGAGCATACGAGTACGACGGATCTAGCTCCATCCAATTAGGAATACGTGTCGTGGCAGTGCCATATTTTTGCACACAAGGTCAAGCTGTGGTGTTTCCTGACCAGATAATAAAGCCGAAAATTTCGTTCGGTGACGTCAGTGCGTGAACCAACTGATAAGGACTGACAGGCTGAATGCAGTGAAAGTAAACCGTGGTGGTACGATACCCGCACACATCGGGCACGTCCATTTCTAGTTGGGCCTCCTCAGCTAGCTCAGCTGGAAAAGAAAACAAATCAATGGCACGAGATAGTACTACATTACCAGCTAATCCTACGGACCTACCGATCAACTATCTGTAGGTACGGACAGAGGTACCTTCTGATAGGGTGTCCAGCTATGGCGTGTGCGCCAAGCGCATCGTGGTGGACGCACTCCACCATATGCTTGGCCGCCTTTCCTCAATCATCGCCAAGGAGCCGCTCAACGACCGGAACGTCATGGTAGTCCGCTACGAGGAGATCTGCCTGTCCGCGGGTCTCGTCCATCACTAAGTCGTCTGACAGAGTGTCCAACCTGATGGGCGCAAGATTATCCGTGACCTCGCTCTTGCCCTTTGGGTGACAAGGCGTATAGTCCGGGCTTGACAGCTGGGATCATGATCTTCGGACCTCCCCCCGTGCTCTTGTGGGTCCGGCGCCTCCACGTACCCATAAGGATAGGGTGCCTGGGTATGGCCTCCACAGGTCCGGACACCCCTGGGGGGTCCGATGCCGCCACGTGTGGGGGCCAGACCCCTATGAGCCAGCCCACCCGGACTGGCCTTGGGGGCCCGGACCTCCCTTCCCCCGGGAAGGAGTCCGGTGCCGCCACGTGCCACCAAGGTGGTGACAACTAGGCGAACCCTGCCACGTGCCCGTGGCAGAAGGTTCTTCCGTGGGGCGCCAGCCCAACTACCGTATTAAATGCGGGTAGCTGGGCTGCGCGTGCCCAAGACAGGGCATGGCCTGCCCACTGACACACTGGGCAGGTATGCTGACACCACGGTAAGCCCGCCTATTTCCAAGGTGGCGCGTCGCATCACTGTGCACTTTGCGCAGGCAGGCGGCGTACAGTCATCTCACAGCGCCGCACGCATGAGCAAGGGGTGATGATGGTCTGCTGCAGGAGAGCTGAGGCGTGCGCTCCCACAGTGTGCACGGAGGCGACGGCGCGGCAGGTCAACGCAGCCCCTTCGCCTGTCAGAGGGTACTAGCCCAACAATGACTGCACGTCTTCCACTGTGCGTAACGCTGACAACAGGCACTGTGCCGGTAAGGCGGCGCGTGACCATATCCTGGCTGTAGATATGCACATCAACTTCTCGATCGAGAGGACTACAGGAAGGAGCTGGAGAGGAAGATCTCTATATCTCTCGCATTACAGGCTTCAGGTTGTGCATTATTTAATGTATAGCCGGGCTCACCTGTCGGGGCCCCGCTCAGTGTATGCACTCCCCTTAGCCTATAAAAGGGAGAGTGCGCCCGTTAGAACATAAGGCAAAACAAGTTCCCGAGTCATTTTCCCAAGCTTTCTCAAGCAATACAACTCACAAGTGGACGTAGGGTATTACGCTCAGGCGGCCCGAACCACTCTAAATCCCCGTACCTTTTCCGTGTTCATCCACCCTTTGATCGAGCGTTCCTAAGTCTCACCCAAACTCTTCCTAAACTAGGATTAAGCGGGTGCATTCCGCCACCCGGCTGGAGATTTCCTCCGACACCAACCCTCGCCCTAACCTCGTCGTCTGAGGTTCTATTTGAATATGAATGCTAATAGATGAAAATGCTAAACTTTAGCACTAGTCCTAGTCAATTCAAGCAGAAGTGCTAATGGGGGACTAATTTTAATAAACTTTAGCACTCAACTTTAACATATCAAACAGATCCTTGGAGTAGCTGTGTACTTCTGTAAGACTATTCATTATACTCACATAATTTGCCATCAACATTAATCGACTCCATTTCCTCTTGTAGGTAAAAAAAAAATGTCCCACTCTATCGGCAGGTACCTCGTACCAAAATTTGACAATGAAACTACCCCGGTATCCGAATGCGGTGTGGCATCGCAACCATTTCCGTATTCTACTTGATGAGAGGACCACCCTTTTTTGATGAGAGTACTAAACTCTGTTTTCATAGGCTGGTAGTTAGTTCGGACCTCTGTCGCTAACTGAAATTCTGAATTGCGCCTGTCAGTCCAGGAGTAACTAGAAAACTGTTCGCGTTAGGCGTTTGAGGAGGTGGGGTGGTTGGCGTGTCACCGGACTTGCCTAAAAAAAGTCACCAAACGGGTGGCGGGTGGGGCAGCCTGTAATGTAACGTCGCTCGTTCCTACTCACCCAAATCCAGTTTATAATTGTCCTGTGAGTAGTTCCATTCTACTACTACTAGCTTAGGAGAAGCCTAGCCACTGCCCAGTGCCCACTGGAGACAAGCAGCAGCACATCTGATCTGACGAGGAACAGCCACGGCCATTTTGACGGGGTAATAATGCAGCCGCGGCCGCGCACAACGTGGTCAATCGATCGTCATCGAGCTCCAAAAGGCTTTTCTTTTTTCTGAAAGGAAAAGACCTGGTCGTTACCGTGCGATGCCAACTTCGCCCGTCGTCCGGTCCGGTCAGGGCCCCCCGCCCCCCGCGCGCGGTGCCCCGTCCGTGTCTCCAGACGCCGGCGGCGGCTTTGCGCTGGCAGAATCAGGCGCAGCCTTTCGCCTAGGACTCCATAGTCCATACACAGGAGTCGCAAACCACGGTCAGATTCTGCTGCGAGCTTGCTTACAAATCGCTCGGCAGGTTAGTTGCAGGCTGCAGCAAGCAAGAGGAGCAAGCAGCTTGACAAGAGAAGACAGGAGAGCGAGCTGCTTGACAAGAGAAGATGTCAGCTCCGTCCGCTCGCTGCCGCTTGGGCGACGCAGCCACACAGGTGCCCCATTCGGGGCGGATGAGATGAGCACGAGTTGTTGGGGGGTCGGATCAGACGTTGCGGCAAAAGACGGCCAGCTTTAAACTTTTAACGAAACCGCCGGAGCGCAGCGCACGGGTACAGGCAAGTGCGCGTCCGCTGATTTCAGCGCCACAGCGCCTGGAGTATCTCTGGCGACCCACTCGCTCGCTCCCTGACGCCGATCCGAAACACATGCGGCATCAGAGAGATCAGGCGAGTGAGACGAGCCGCGATCCGGCGATCCCCTTTACCGGCGACCCACTCGCTCGCTCCCTGACGCCGATCCGAAACACATGCGGCATCAGAGAGATCAGGCGAGTGAGACGAGCCGCGATCCGGCGATCCCCTTTACCGCCTGGCATCGCCAGGCAGAGCACGCAACTTAGCGGAGGAAAAAAAAAAAAGAAGAAAGAAAAGCCACTGGATTCACTGGGCTGAGATCCAACCACCTCGCAGCTGATTTGTTCGTTCGTTCGTTCATCCTGATCCTCCTCCTGGTTGCCGATTGCCATCTCCCCCACTACCACCAGCTACCAAATTGTTCGTACTCTCCGGTCAGATTTGACATTGCATGATCACATCTTTTTCTCTGCCAGTGATGTGTAAAGCTCATATTTTTCTTTTCATTATCACTTCTCCTTTTTTGTCATGGAAGGCAAATCACTTTTTCAGGGTTTTTTGTTACAATTATTGCCCCCAAAACAACAACGAACATATAATATATGCAAAGAAAAATGGAAAAAAAATTAACAGCTGAGGAAGAGAGGAGGAGGTGGAAATTAGCCGAGAGGAGAGGCGGCTAATGGTTCCGTGGCGAGGTTGACTAATTTACTTGCGGCGGCGGGTCTTCTCTCCCGATTCCGACGAGCCCTCCTCCTGGGCGGAGCAGAAGGCGTCGCTCCTGCCGCCGCCCCCGGGGATGACGAAGTGGCCGAGCGACGGGGTGCCGCTGCCGGCGACGCGGTTCTCGTCGCAGAGGAACTCCTTGCTCAGCACCTGCTCCACCTCGAACTGGAAGTCGTGCACGAGCACGTCCGTGGGGCCCTTGGCGGCCGTGGCGCCGGAGCGGGCCAGCACGGCGGTGGTGAAGATGGACGGCATCCGTCCCGGCGAGTTGGGGTTCCAGCCGGAGGGCCCGTCGATGAGGACCATGTCCCAGGCGACGTCGTAGAGGTCGTTGGGCAGGTCGTTGATGGCGAGGCGGCACTCGGAGAAGAGGAGGTTCTGGACGGGGCGGCACTCCTTGGCCCGCGCCGCCCGCGCCGCCGCCAGCAGGTCCCGGAAGTCGCGCACCTTGGTGGTGTAGGAGACGTCGTAGGCCTCCAGCCCCGGGTGCCGGGGCTCCAGGTACTTGACGTAGAACTCGTTCTCCTCCAGGAACACGGTGCGCCCGCCGTGGTTGAGCGCCAGCCAGAGCGGGGACTCGGCGCCGAGGCCGAAGACGAGGAGGTTGCAGGGCGCCCGCGCGCGGAGCACCGCGGAGACGGCGCGGATGTCCGTGTCCGGCATGCGGTGCGTCGCGTTGGAGATGGAGGCGTAGTGGACCAGCGCGTCGAACACCGGGAGCGGCAGCTTGGTGGACCCGGAGTCCGATACGCTGGCGCCGCCGCCCCCGGTGACGGAGGTCGAGGACGCGGAGTCCCCCGCGGCCGAGCCGGAGCCGGACATGGCCGCGGACGTGAAGTGGGAGGTGGTGTAGAGGAAGGTGAGGAAGGTGGCGAAGGCGAAGCAGAAGGCGAAGACGACGAAGAGGGCGCGGCGGTGGCCCGACGCCGCGGACGCCGCCGCGAGCTTGTCGCGGCTGCCCATAGACTTCATGCTGGTGGTACCCCGGCCTGTCGCGGACGCCGCTGAGAGATTTGATGGCTCGAGGTCACGGCGATGTGATCCCGCGGAAGCAGACGCGGTCGGTCGGAGCTGGACTTGGCGAGGAGGGAGGGGATCGGTCGAGCAGGGAAGGAGCCGAGGGAAGGGGAGAGGGGAAAGGTCGTCGGGGACTCTGTCCCAGCTGGGGAGCAGGTCAGCTGGATTAAGGAGGCAGGAATCGGGGTGGGGAAAGAAAGACCGAGGCGAGGAGGTTTGGAGTAATAATTATGCTGTGAGTGTGGGTGATTAGCTGTTTTTGCCCGGTCCTCGCGTGGTTTGCTGGCTCGGAAATCGTCTGCCGCGTCGGGTTCGTGCAGATCAAACATTCGGCCGGCTGCAGATTGTGGCCCAATGGTGACTGCCGAACTGCACCATGAGTAAGCCCACAAGGCCTTCTGAGTAGACGGGCTGCCTTCTGAAGTTGCACCCGTAAGCCCAAAAGGCCCAGTAAAGGACCTAGCTGGGCCCCCTGTATGCTCGACTAATTGCGCCGCTCAAGTCGGGTTTTAACTTTTACGCGCGTGCAATTCTGCTGCTTCCGCACGCAACAGGAAGCCATGGGCCGTCAGAGCAGGCGCACAATCACATCTGGGATGCAGGCAGCACTGCTCCATCACATGCTGTAATAAAGAATGGAGAGGCCTGAGGTCTGGGTCTAGCAGGTGCTAGGATCTGAATTGAAGCACATGCTTGCCACACAATGAAGCAACCGATGACGGCGGAATGAGCGAGCCTGTCGTGAATTCTTAACAGCTGAGAGCCGGTTGGCTCGTCCCTTTTCACTTCGTCCCGGCTGCTCCGGTTTAACTTTTGACCACGAGATGTTCGGTCGTTTCTGCGTGGAACTGTCCGCGGGGAATCAGCTTGGACATGAACCGATCAACAGCAGTAACAGCAGCAGTGGTCTGACGGAGGCTGATGCTGCAAGAGCAAAGAAGCAGATGACACATGGAACTGTATCGCCTTGGATCTGGCCGGGGAGGCGTTCCGCTCCCGGTCCCGGACATGAACAACATCAACCAAGACACCAAGGTGCATCAGTCATGAGCAGGGACAGAACCGCTGCAGTGCTGTCCGAAGGCGCCAAGACAAACCGTAGCATGAATCTTCAGAGGGCTGTCATGGCTTCGGTGTACAAAACCACAGTAGAACTTATTATGATGGTGTCCTTTACATGTAAAGTACTTATGAGGTAGCATTTGGTATGGTGTCGACTGTCTAGCTGCCGTGTTACAGTGTCGTGAACGATCTTACGGGATGATCCTATTGCTCCGGGGAAATGTGTCTAATGATGCGCATCGCTGGCTTTTGAATAAGTGAGCGTGACAGAAGTGTAGGGACCAAGACTGACGAGATGGGAGTACCAAAGGCTTCAGTCTGTTCCACTCGTGGGCCCCGCCCGCATGACTCCAAAAGAAGCTCCAGGAGTTCACGTACCCGGATCCCTCGCGGCTACTTGGGCTGGCACTTGGGCGCGCGTATGCCAGAATGCGCCCGCGTTGTGGCAAGGCCGGCAGCTGCTCCCATCACGAACAATCCTGGCCGCGCACGTGACGCCGCGCCTCTTTCCATGGATGCCATGCCTTCCTGCCTTTACAGCTGAGAGCTCACGGCCGCGCATGGGCAGGACAGACGGCAGGCAGACCATCATGGTTCGTTCCCGGTGCAGCAGTACCAGACGGGCACCTTGGCATGGATCGGTAGGAGGCATGGGCGCCAACGGCCTCCGGGAGCAGGGACGTGTCCCGCCGTGTAGTAGAGTAGCTTCCATCTCCAGCAACAGCAACACACTTCATATCTGCTGCGTAGTAGTAGCCGTCCTAGCAGAGTACAGTACTAGTCTACTGCAGTAGTACGGAAGGGTACGCTTGGGAGCCAAGGAATACAGGACGAGGGAAAATGGCGTCGCAACTCGCGATGGATCGGGATGACCAATGATTCTGGTTGCGGCGTTTTTGGGCCTCGGAGGAGAACGTGCAGCCCAGAGGCCGCTCTCATCGTCGGCCTCTCCGGGCTCCGGCGGATCCGTCATGCACGGGGTGGCACAGAGAACGCCAGCTCGGAGGGAGGAGGAAGCATTTCCCGTCTGCCGACAAAAGTAGGCGGATGGGTTTACCACGGCCGGCAGCAGTCACGTGGGCCCCGCGGCCTGATTCAATCGCGGCGGGTCCCATCCACTGTCCTCCGGGGCCCCTGACACAGGTACAGTAAATTTTGCATTGATGTAGGCGTACGGCGGTCTTAAACAAAATGGCACCAGCGGCGACAGCGGGCAACGGCTCCATTTCAAACATTCCCCCGGTGCAAATCCGTTGCTTTCTGCTCCTATTTCGGCCGTGTATTTTATACAGTTACACTAAAATGGCAGGAATGTTTATACTTGAGTAGGAGTTTAAAAAAGAAACAAAGACACTCTGGGCTCCGATTTTGCTTTCGAAGTTGTTCGCCATCCGAACTTGTAGCGCCAGCGACTCGTGTCGTGTCTCTCTCCGTGATTCGCGTTTAAACTCCATGGCTGCGGGCGTGCTTTGTTGTCCCCGCTAATGAGTTTCGTACGCTTGGCCAAAAAAGCACGCTAAACTCCACGTACCGCCCACGTGCCGCCGCGACCACCCTCTGACCCCCCTCTCCCCGTCCTGGCTCCCACTCGGAGCCAGCCCATCTCCTCCTCCTCCTCTGTACATGCCGCTCCACTGAAATCCACCACCCTCACCCCCCCCCTCCCCAAATCCCCAACCCCAAAACCCCCGTACACGCACACCGCGCCGCAATGCCGCACCGCCACCACCGCGGCCTCCCGCTCCCCACCCTCCTCCTCCTCCTCCTGCTCCTCCTCGCCACCACCGCCTCCGCGGCCGGGGTGGCGGCCCCCGGCGCCGCGTCGCACTCGCAGCCGACGCTGCTACCACCCCCGGTCCAAGCCGCGGCGGCCCCGCCCGCGGCGCCGGCCTCGAAGCCCCCGGCCCCCAGCCGCTCGCAGCCGACGCTGCCGTCCCCGGTCCACGCCGCTTCGCCCCCCTCCGCGGCGCTGGCCTCGAGGTCGCCGGCCCCGGCCGCGCTCCTCGCCGCCTTCCTCGCCAAGGCCGACCCGTCCTCCCACCTGCGCGTGCCCCCGGCGCCCTCCCCGTGCTCCCGCCCCGGGATCACCTGCACCGCGTCCGGCCAAATCATCCGTCTCGTCCTCGAGTCGGTGGGGCTCAACGGGACGTTCGCGCCGGACACGCTCTCGCGCCTCGCCGAGCTCCGCGTGCTCAGCCTCAAGTCCAACGCGCTCCACGGGCCCGTCCCGGACCTCTCCCCGCTCGCCAACCTCAAGGCGCTCTACCTCGCGGGGAACCGCTTCTCGGGCCCGTTCCCGGCCTCGCTCGCGACCCTGCGCCGCCTCCGCTCCATCGACCTCTCCGGGAACAGGCTCTCCGGCGAGCTCCCGCCCGGCATTGAGGTCGCGTTCCCGCATCTCACGTTCCTGCGCCTCGACGCCAACCACTTCAACGGCTCCCTCCCGGCGTGGAACCAGTCCTCGCTCAAGGTACTCAACGTCTCCTACAACAACTTCTCGGGCCCGGTGCCGGTCACGCCCGTCATGACCCAGGCGGGCGCCGCCGCGTTCGCGGGCAACCCGGAGCTCTGCGGTGAGGTGGTCCGCCGCGAGTGCCGCGGGTCGCACCTCCTTTTCTTCCACGGAGGCGGCAGCAACGGCACCGCCGCTCCCCCAGTTCAGAGCGCTGCCGCCAGCGACAGTGACCCGCAGCGAGAGAGCCTGAGCATGCCGGATTCGTCCGCGCCTCACGCGAAGAAAGTGAGGAGGAGGACCATGTTGGCTGTCGCGGTTGCCGTGGGGACGGTCCTAGCCGCGCTTCTCCTTTGCGCCATGATTGCGATGAAGAGGAGCAACAAGCGGAGGCGCCCGAGCTCCGCCTCGTACGCAAGCCCCAACCCCAAGAAGAACGCGCCCGCGTCGGAGGTGAGCAGGGACAATGCTGACATTGGCTACGTGGAGTGCGTGCCCGATGAGGAGACGGCCGCGATTATGGTGCCGGAGGAGAAGGCGCGGCGGCTGGAGCGGAGCGGTTGCCTAACGTTCTGCGCGGGCGAGGCGGCGAGCTACAGCCTCGAGCAGCTGATGCGCGCTTCAGCAGAGGTGCTCGGCCGCGGGAGCGTGGGGACGACGTACAAGGCGGTGCTCGACGGCCGGCTCGTCGTGATTGTGAAAAGGCTGGACGCAGCCAAGATTGGCCCGGCGGCGCTGGAAGCTGAGGCATTCGAGCAGAACATGGATGCAGTTGGCCGACTGCGGCATCCGAACCTTGTGCCGCTCCGGGCATTCTTCCAGGCTAAGGAGGAGCGGCTGCTCGTGTACGACTACCAGCCTAATGGCAGCCTCTACTCTCTCGTCCATGGTACGTTCCGTGTTCTTCCCTTACGATCTGAATGATGAACTTTGTAGCAGAGTATCTTATCAGCTGTTAGTTGTGTTGGACAGACTAAACTGATTGGTGCTGGGAACAATTCTAATGTTCACCTTTACATCTAGTACTATGGTAGATTATTAGTGATCTAGGCTAGCATCACCTTTTCAAAGTAGGCATTCTTCATCCCAACATAGCCATGAATTGAAATTAAGCAGACCTGGCCACGTGAAAACCTGGCAGCAGAATGTGGACGCCACTAGTGGGTGCTTTTCTCTGAGAACCCATTAAACAAAGCATACAGGCATTCATAAGTGGCCGCTTGTCACCTTTTTAGATTCATGGAAGGAAAACAAAGAACATGGTTGCATTTTATCTAGTGTTTTGCTGATTAGTAATCACTGCCAACGGTATTGTATTGCTGGATGTTGGTTAGATAAGTTATGTAAAACTATTTAGAAGTAGCAAGGTGTAATGAACTTAGCGGACAGTGAAAAATGTCAGTCAATCTCTACACTAGACTGATTGTTGGGAAGTGCATACTTGGGGATTTCTGCTTTCTCTTTCCTTTTCTTTTGATGAATCAGAAATTTGGCGCTAGCTCTGCCTATGCAGTTGTGCTGCATCTGCATTTGGCATTCTTATATTTTTTTTAACAGTGATATGATTATATATTTGAGTTTTGACATAGTACCGATGAGGCTTTGTAATTTGTGGAATGCAAACATTCTATTTACACTCCAGCTAAACCTACTTGTTTTAAAGATATCACTACATTTTTTATGCATTCATAGGATATTTTATCAATTGTTCTAATAGTTCTAAACAAAACTCTTCACAAGTTGGGCGTTATGTTGTTGCACGGTTCTAGTGGCGGAGGACCAGCATGGCCATGTATGGCGCACCATACCTCAACTTTTTTGCAGTCACCCACACTCAGTACTCTGTGCAGAAAGACTACAATTAGCAGGGAGCCTAAGCAAAACCTGAGTGGCAATGCAACATGTAGCATGGGATCCTAATGCATAGCAAGCGGAGTGACTGCTAGCCTGATGTATCATTCAATTTGGAAGAGCGGCAACCAACATGCTGCGACAGCCAGCGGGATATTCCGCCATACGTCAAATTTCATCTGTCCTCCGCCACTGCACGGTTCCACCCCCTAGACTAGCATCGTTGACTCGCCCACAGGGCAGGGCCTTTTCCCGGTGGCGGCGCCTATTGTCCTGTCTCTGCTCCTCCCTTGCAGTTTCCCATCCACAACACATGCAGCGATCTCCATGGATGGGCAGAAAGCAGTGGATGTAAGAAGAAAGATGGGTCTTGGGGAGGGAATATAAGTAAAGGTGGGCCAGTGATCAATCCTGAGTATTGATTGATACATGGATGGCAAATGTTAGTGCTACTGCTTAAATTGCAAACAGTAGCAGTAATGACGGCACCTGATCCCAGTCTGATCCATAGCCAAGCATACCTTCTTCAAACTGGATACTCTCCATTCCAATTTAAATTAAGAGCTAAGAAGACTTGACCACGTGAAGATTTGTCACAAAATGTTGACACTTATCAAATCCATATATGCGATGCTTTTATGGGTTGATTGCTTGGATTTTTGTCTTTGTCCCAATAAACGAAGCATATATGCACTCATAACTCATAAGTGGTTGCTGGTCACATGTTGTGGTCATCTGACTAATGATTTGTTTAGAAAAAAAGAACAAGGTTGCATGTAATGTTTTACTGATTAGTAATCATTGCCAAGAGTATAATGGATGTTATTGCTTATTCACTGTATGTTGGAATGATAAATATGCAGCACTTATTGGGGGAATAACAGAGGTATAATTGATTTTTGTGATCCATGAAAACATCATTTGACCTCTACAGTAGAATTTTATGGTTCATGACTTCTCCTTTGTATTTTCCTTTATTTTTGAAGAATAAATAATTAGTGTCCAGCTCCACTAGTGGTGCACCTGTATTTAGCAAGGTCTGGATTTAGTACCTTTTATAACAGTGGTATGCTCATACTACTTGAGATGTGGCATGATATTGGTCGGTGCTTAGGAATGTGCAGATGAGATGAGATGTTGACTTGCTTATGAGCATTGATTACTAGTGCAATTCACTCCAGCTTTACAAAACACTTGTTTTAGATAAAGAAAACTCTTCAAAACTTAGAACATATCAATATAGCAATACGTTTTATGCAGACAGTAAATTGTATGAAAAGATTTCTTTCCAGTTGTGCTTAATAGTTCTGTTAACTTTTGTGAGATGCAGGTTCAAGGTCATCGCGGGCAAAACCACTTCACTGGACATCATGCCTGAAGATAGCAGAAGATGTTGCACAGGGCCTTGCTTACATTCATCAAGCATCTCGACTTGTCCATGGGAACATCAAATCTTCTAACGTTCTGCTTGGTTCAGACTTTGAGGCTTGCCTTACAGACAATTGTTTGTCGTTCCTCCTGGAATCATCAGAGGTCAAAGACGATGCTGCTTATAGAGCACCAGAAAACATGAAGTCCAACAGAATGCTAACTCCAAAATCAGACATATACGCTTTTGGTGTCCTCCTCCTTGAGCTCCTTAGCGGAAAGCCACCACTTCAGCACTCAATCTTGGTCGCAAGTAATCTCCAAACCTACGTTCAGTCAGCGAGAGAGGATGAAGGAGTGGACAGTGACCGCATCTCAATGATTGTCGACATAGCCGCTGCTTGCGTTCGGTCCTCACCAGAAAGTCGGCCCGCTGCCTGGCAAGTACTTAAGATGATTCAAGAGGTGAAGGAAGCAGATACAACTGGCGACAACGACAATGACAGTGATCTTACCAGCAACTCCTAGTTGCTGCCTCTATGGGTCCATGTAGTGGATACTTCGAAGCAACCATATCGACGCCAGTGTAGGAGCTTGTCTACACAGGTTCTGGCTGGATGGATGTAGACCGGATATTCAAAGTGACGATGACCTCTAGTGTAGGAGAAGGCAATAGAATCATGATCTCTCTGGTTGGTATCGTTTGAGCTATGGATGCTGTAACATATTTAGGATCAGTAATGGCAGCATGTTTGCTACCACTAGCAATTTTAGCTCAACTCTGTTCTGTGAAAGTTTATTAGGCTTTATAGTAAGTCAAGTTACCAAAGCAGTGTGTTGAGCTAAGATCTTGTCCTAAATTCTATTACTACCAAGCATTGTGATGTTTTTGCGTATGGTTTAGTTTGAGGAATTGAATGGTGAATGGACCATTTCTTTCAGCTCTCAAGCTAAGCCGCTTCTCCAACGTGTCAAGTGGCCGAAAGTCTGCATGTTTACCAAGTGGTAAGAATAATGTGCTCCACTTCATACATGCACGAGAGGCTGTAAAGTTAACCCAGGCTGCGTAATATCACACTTGGCTGGTTGCAGCTCGACAAGCCTAGCTTAGATAAATTTTGTAGTTCGCTATGTTTAAAAGTTAAACCTGCATTCTTTTGATAGCTGAGAATTTACCTAAAGTAAAATAATGAAATCTTCATCTTCTCAGAATCGACAATCTGAGGATATTTTACCTAGTTGCTAGGGCTACTTGCGAAACTCTGTGCTCTTTTTTTTCTTTTTGATGGAAAAGAGCTTTCCATTAACTGAGAGACGCAGCACGATCGCTGGTCACACGTGGTCACCGTTTTCTCCGGGTGTGTTTGGTTCAGCTGTGGATTCCTGAAAATTTGATTTCTGGAATCAGCTGTGGGAAAGCTACTGTGAGCTCACAGCTGTGGAAAAGTTGAAAGCTGTTTGGCTAAAACAACTGTCAGCTGTGGATTTCTATAAGAAATATCTGTTATGCCCCTAAGATCCCATAAGGCTCTTTATATGCTAATTAATCGTATGGACATGTAGATGACCGTTTTGAAAAGAAAATATTCATGTTTGTTAATATTTGACATATATAATAATTTATACAAAATATATATCCACGTTATAAAAATAATTGAACAATTTCTTTTTTCTTTCATTTTTTTCTCTACATTTCTTTCCTCTTTTTTTCTTTCTATTTTTCCTTTCTTCTTTCTTTTTTTTTCCTTTTCCCTTCTCCCTTTTCCGTTCCTTATCTCTTTCTCCTCTATTTTTCGTTACCAGCACGGGCGGCGACGGGCGGCGGCTGGGGGCGCGTCAGGGGGAGGGGGGGGGGGCGGGGGCGTCGGGGCGCGTTGGGAGGACCTGCAGCGGGCGGTGGGCGGCGCGTTGGGGGGCGGCGGGCGCCGAGGCGGGGGGCGCGTCGGGGGGTCGGCGGGAGGACCTGCAGCAGCGGGGGGCTCGTCGGGGGGGCGGCGGGAGGACCTGCAGCGGCGGGCGGGCGGCGCGTTGGGGGCGGCGGGGGGGGGGGGCGGCGGGGGCGGCAGGGGGGGGGGGGTGCGTCGGGAGGGCGTCGGAGGAGGGCTGCGGCGGGACAACCTGCAGCGGCGGGTGGAGCGGATAAAGGAAAGACAAGGTCACGGGGTAAAAAGAAAGAATGATTCGATCGCATAACCAATGGCAGGCGGGTAAATACCGCTGAGAAGCGGTGAAATCTGGTGTGCGCCCCGATTTCGGTTTACACAGGCGGAATCGGTAGATTTACGAGAATCTATTCTTCCCTAGGAACCCTTTGGTTGGGAATTGGACTTTTGCAACGTGAATCTAGGATTGGAAGCTGAACCAAAGGAGCCTCAGACTTCAGCTGCAGCGTGGCCTCGTGGGCGGCGCTATCGCTAAATGATGAATTTTGGACCTTGCTTGATGCCCGTGGCCACAAATACCTTGGGCTGTACTTGTCCGGATGAAGATGACGACCCACACACACTTAGACTGGCCCATCTGAAGCCCAAGATGTGGAGTTTGGGAAGCCACAGTGTCAGTGAGCCCATATAGAGTAGAGGCCCGTATTCTAAGGATTTTATAGAGTTGCGGCCGAATCTAGTTAGACTTCCGGGCCGTTTGGATTAGCCCGGATTATGGTGCGGATTTCAGAAGCCTGATTTTTCCGATTCTCAAAATCGGAGTAATAGGAAACTTTAGATTGATTCCTACATAATAAAGTCCAGTCTTAACTAAAACTTTTAGTATAATTTTCCTTTCAATCGGGGAGCAGGTGCCCCGTAGCCGTACCAGGCCGCAGGCACAACTGGCCCGGTCAGATGAACTCACCATCATCATATAGACTCATAGGCCCAACGACATCAAGGGGCCCACCGCCAGAAAGAAGGGCCCTGGGCGGCTGGCCCACCTCCCTCCCGCACGGAAGCCGTGACCACACCGCATGCATCTCTCCACTCCAGTGCCGTAGCCCCACCGGTCGGAACAACGTGCCGGAGCGGGGGGGCACGTCACCATTAACCTTCCCGCAAATGACATGCCACGCCTATCTGGATCCCTCACGAAAGATCTCCCGTCCTCGTCCGCCCAGCCGGCCCAACAACTGGTCGGTCGTCCGCGCCCGCAAGTCGCAACTGGGGAAGGCCGCACCCGCCTCCCCTCCTCCCCGGCGCCACCGGCAACTGACACTGACCCCAGCGAGGGCGAGAGCAGCGACGTTGCCGTCCTCTTCTTACTTAGCTCAATTCCTTCTTCTCCAGCTGAGCTGAGATAGGCGAGCGACCAGGGGCGGCGGTCTTCTTCTCGTTGCTGCGAAGATAAATACTGTGCCTGCGCGCCCCGGCGGGTTTTGATTGGATTGCGAGATTTGGTCGATGGGGATCCACCTGCTGGCGTTCGTGGCGGCGCGGGGCTTCCTGCAGGTGTTCCAGGTGTCGGCGCCGCTGCTGTGGCCGCTCAACCTCTGGGTGCCGCTGGCGCGCCACCTGCCCGAGGCCTGCGCCGCCTTCTACGGCGCGCTCGTCTCGCACGCCGCCCGCCTGCGCGCCGCCGTCCGCAGCCGCCGGCGCCGCGGGGAAGAGAGCCCCCTCGACGAGTACTTCCGCAACGCGCTGCTGACGCTCTCGGACTGAACTTCCGAACCGAGGCTAGCCCCGGGGCCCGAGCCAGGCGCCGCGCCGTGTAGGCGCTCTTCCCCAATCTGTGAGTAGCTAGCTAGGATTTGCTGTCTCCCTTCGTTTTCTTTCTTCTCTCGCTCTTCTTCCTTGCCGTGCTTTTGCGCGCTTAGCTAGCTAGCTAGCATCTCAAATTCCCAGGAGTGAGAAGCTCTGTGCTGTAGAAATCATGATCTGTAACTACAAAGCCATTGTAATCGGCATCGAGCTTCCATCAGGTTTACATGTGGTTTCCCTTTCACATGCCGATCGATCAGTTGCGAAGAAAAGAGGCAGAGTTTACAGTGACGGCACGAATGCCGTATCCGGCCAGTGCAATCAAGGAGGAAAAAAAAACAAAACTGAGTGTGTTTTCGCGGGCGTTGAGATCAAATCGTCACCAACTAACCATGCGTACGATCGAAATCGCGTTGAATGAGAGTGCCCGCCGCTGTCTTGTCCTCGAGAGCCCAACTCAATCACGATTTGGTTGCGTTGATTCCTAGATTTGCAAAACCAAACGCCAACAACAAGACGATCCGCGGGTAAGCGTCAGCCGTCAGGCACCCTCTTTCCGTGGTCCGACAGCTTGGCCCAGCGGGCCCCCCGGGGCCCATCTGGTAAATGGGTCCAGTAGTAATTCCGTGTGGAGTAGGCATGGAAGGTTTCTCCAGATCATCAGCAGACCGTCGTAGACTCGGTGGTGGTGGCAACTCTAGAGCTCGCTAGCCAGCATTTCTACGTAACTTCTAAGCGTAGGGATCATATGGTCTGTGTGGGATGCGAGTGAACTGACGCGACGAATAGCAGCAGGACAACGCAGCATCGAGGCGGGCCCCGCATGCAGTCCAGATTCAACCATTGATCGTAATCATCATCGTCGACGTACCGGCAACAAAGAAAAGTCGTGATTCTTTGCGTCCTCGCCGTGCGTGCTCTTCTTTTGACAACTGACATGAGCGGATACCAGGTGGACCAATGTGTGTGTGTGTTTTTTTTTTGCGAAGATTGTCCTCCTGGACGATTCGCCGGTATATTATACGAGTATTGCCTACTACAGTAGCTCGGACGTCGTCATAAAATACTGACCCCTGGACGATCCAGCTATCCTCGCCAACAGCAACAGCGAAAAATTCAAAAATGGTCAACGTTTCTCGTCATTTTCGGCTGTACCTTTGACCCCTGGACAGCACACGCATACTCCTATATAGTAAGTACGTTCCTCGAAGAGAGTTAGCACTGCCATCGTATCTGCTCCCTCCGTCCAAAAATATGAATTTTAAATTCTAGAATAACTTATTTTTTAAAAAAATTTAATATATAAAGAGAATGAGTCAGCAAGGCCAACGCCAGAATGAAGGAGCGCGGAGCGGCTCCTCGGGGCCGAGAAAGGCCATCGACAGGGGCCAGAGTACGCAGGGAAACGACCTCGCGTGCCGTATGATTGCTCCAGGAAATGCGGGGCCGACGCCGCTACTACCTCGCCGCGCATTGCTGCGTGTTGGCTCCAACTTGTGTGTGAAGAAGAGGACAAAAGGTTTAGCGGTTTGTTTATGCGCTCTCCCTCTCGTGCCGCCGCCGTGATCTGGCCACCGTGGCATCGTCTGAGCTGCTACCTTATCCATTGCTGAAAAGGGCGTCGCTCTCGTTCCCATCCGCAACAAAAATGGAACGTCCTGTAGCGGCGCAAGTGGTGAGCCAGCCGTACGGCAGCGATCGGTCGGCGCAGCTGACCGACCGGGCCACTTCGAAGGCCCACCGCACCAAAGATATATATTAATTTTACTGGAGGAAACGGCCTGCCGGTCCACGCTATAACCATCAAAGCATACAGGATTTGCGATTGCGAAGGAACAAGTATGAGAGGCAAACAATAACTTGCTCCATATTTTTTATATCAGGAGCTCTATAGATGTTATGCTATCTGCAGCGATTAATAAATATCAGGTAAGGCACGAAAGGTCTACACGCTATATTTTTATAGAGAAGACTTATTAGTTGTTAGTTAAAAACTATTATAACACTCGAGTCTTATTTTCTAAACTGTTGGAGATGACGCAACAACGTTACATTACAACAGGAGCAAAAATTCAGGTAGGTAAAAATCTATTGCATCTGTACTATCTCTAGAGCAAACAATAATTCCTTGATCCGTTAATTGGAATAATTCTGGTTAGAATCCGAACAAATCAATGGGAATGGGAGTCGGAATCCGGACAAATTAATTGGAATCCCAGTCGGAACCCTACGCGATTACGGCACGGCATGTACAAAGTGAAAGAGCGTAAGACTGATGGTCTCGTGTAAGTCCGGTTAACCCGTAGCAATGCACGGATAGTGTACTAGTATTGCGTTAGATACAATGTTTGCAAACTGATTTTTTTTTGCACTTACATATTTAAATACAATGTACAAGCAGGGCTACCCACACGTTCCTCCCACTTTCACTTCTCCCTTGCACTGTTGCACACCTGCACATCACTCGTTCACAGCTCCCTATAGCACACGCCAACTGACACGTCAGAAAAGTTAGTTGCCATTTATTCCAAATCCTATGAAAGATCCCGGCCCCTTGTGCTACTATACTAGTCAAGCCGTTGGCTCGTTGGCGCTCGCAACCGGGGAAGGCCACAACCGCAACCCCCTGGGTCCCTGGCAAACCACACCAGCGTGGCAGCGACGCCTCGCCGTCCTTTGCTTACTTAACCCGCCATGGGACACCCGCATTCTCCAGACGAGACGACCTCAGATAGGCCGCCGGTCCGCCCTGCTTCAGAGAAGAAGCGCGCGGGAGAGAGACCGAGAGAGGGCAACGCTCTCCGTCGCCGCCGTTAGTTGTTGCCAATCAAGAGATCGCAGGTGCGTGTGCTCGCCGCCGGCGGGATTGGTGTTGGCTTGAGGCTTCCCTTAGATGGGGCTCCACCTGCTGGCGTTCGTGGCGGCGAGGGGGCTCATGCAGGTGTTCAACCTCTCGGCGCCGCACGACCTCCGGCTGCCGCTGGCGCGCCACCTGCCCGAGGCCTGCGCCGTACTGTACGGCCTCCTGGCCGAGCACGCCGCGTGGCTGCACCAGGCCCTGGCGCGCGGCGCCGTCCGGAGCGCCCACAGCGGGCGCGGGGGCGGCGTCGACGACTACGTCCTTCACGCCATGCTCAGCATCTCCGACTGAGCACCGCCGGCGGGCGCCCACCAGGCGTGGCTTCGCGCGCGAGGGCGCGGCGGCGCTGCCGCCGTCGTGGCAATTGCCCTTTGCTAGTGGTTTAGTTTAAAAATTAGGAAGTCTCTCCCCCGCTAGCTTGTCCATCCATCCGCTCGTTTGGTTCGGTGTTGTTCTTGGTACAGTTCAATTTTGGCTGGCATTGAAAGAGCTGGGCGATTTCTGTTACTCTGGTTGGTAAATACAATCGATTTTCTCTGAATTTCTCATCGGAGATAATGATGATGCCGACGTCCATGAGCAGGCGAAGAGCGGCTCCTCCGACCAAGAAAGGGCAACACGTACAGGGGCCTGAGAGACGCAGGGACACGACCGCGCGCCGCCCGTATGATGGACTGAGAGCACACGGACAGCGAAGTTGGTGCTCCGTGGAACGTTCCAAACTTCATCCATGTTCCGACAGTTGGTTTGTGGGGCTGGGGCTAGCTAAAAATCTGATCCTGCACTTGCTTAAAATCTGACAGTCCTTACTTGCACATGATTAATTCAAACCTTACTTGCAGTATAGTAGATCTGTACACCAGCTTTATTTATGAAGAAAGCCAGACGCACGGGCCCCGTGGAGTATAATTTAATCACGCATCTGAGATGCTGCCTTATCCATTGTTAACAGAGACCAGTTGCAATTATAAAACCACCCCAGCATCGTCGGCTAGCAAGGCATCCACCCTTCCTTTCCATGGCTGTTCGATCGGGTCTTTGGTAGCCAGTCAACGCCTCGTGCTCGGCATCGTGCACATGGTCATCGCCTCATCGATCGCAAACCAAGCCTAGATGCAGGCAGCAGGCGCATGGAGTAGTGGTGGTGCTGTACAGATCAGCTCGCAGAGATCTTCACATCCATGGCGGTTCCCGTGCTGCTCCTCGCCGTGCCGGCCGCGGCCGGCGGGTTCCTGCAGGCGTTCCACCTCGCGTTCCTGCTGTGGCCGTTCAACGCCGCGCTGCCGCTGGCGCGCGACCTGCCCCGGGCCTGCATCGCGCTCCGGGGGATCGCGTCCTTCTACGCCGCCGGGCTGCACGCCTACGCCAGCGGCGCCCGGCGCGGCGTGCAGCTGCTGCAGGCGCGGAGCCACCGGGACGCCGGCGGCGGCGACGACTCCTCGGCCGGCGGCGTGGTGAGGACGCGCGAGGACGCCGTCGCGCACGCCATGATGGCCTTCGACGACATCTACTAATTAAGGCACGATCCCGCCCGTCCCGCGCGCTCCGGTGTTGTTGCCGGGTGATCCATCCATCGTCGACGATCTGATTGATTCCTCTGGTTTTCGCCGCGGTCATCTTGGATCGGTTAGCACGCCAAAACATTTTCATGTTGATCGATCGATCGAGGGCCAGGGGCATCTGACAGCAACTGCAACAAGCAACACAATACACAAGGCAGGCTGCATGAACTAGAGATCCCCAAGTTGTCAGACAGATCGAATGTTAGATTTTTGTTTCCCCTTTGTTAGTCCAGGTGGAAGTTTCAATTGACAAAATTGAACTGGACATTGACCGCCCCTTTCTTCTCTTTTGTTCAGTTCAATGAAGTTCCTTCTTTCTTTTCGTTTCGTTTCCTTTCTTACAATCTTGTAAATGTCTAAACTGTGTTCTCCTATATAAATGAAATGAAATGACAGGGGACCTTTCTTTCATGAGCTTGCTAAAGAGAAAGTGGATTTTTCATGAGTTTCTTCATGTACCTTCGAAATCTCAAGGTGAAATCTTCAGCTGTCCGACTTTAAGCTGAAAGAACTTTTAGATTGACATCGCTGCAAAGTCCACTTCTCACAATATCCCCGCAATCATATTTGAAATCTTCAAACTGCGGACCGGCAGGCACAGCGCGCAACTACCTCGTCATTTGAAATTTCAAAGACCCAAAAGAATGGCCCACATATATGGGTCCCAGAAGGAAGCTGCCGTGTACGGCAACCATGCCACATCGGAACAGCATGCCAGTCCACACGGGACGGGCCACGTCCGCCGTTCTGGTAATGACGTGTCAGAACCAGTCTTGGCCCACACCATCGAGGCATCAACCGGCCAGTGCGTTCCCCGCTCGCGAGTCGCAACCGGGGAAGGCCGCAACCCTCCGTCCCAGCAGGTCGCAGCGCTGCGCCACCCGGCAAATATCACGGCAGCGAGCGGCGGCGACGTCGCCGTCTCTCCTGGTTAGCGAACCCCACCACGAGAGGCACCCGCAGCAGCATTCACTCTGGAAGAGTGTGCGATCATCTGCTCGCCGCCGGCGCAGGGTGCCATCAGCCCGGTGGCCGGTGCGCGTGCTCCGGCGTGATCGGGGGCGGCTCCATCTGCCTGCCTGCTGGCGATCGCGGCCGCGAGGGGCCTCCTGCTGAGTGGTCCAGCTGTGGCCGCTCAGCCTCTGGCTGCCCGCTCGCGCGCCACCTGCGCGGCCTTCTGCGGCGCGCTCGCCTCGCACGCCGCGTGGCTGCGCGCCGCCTGCGCGCGTGGCGCGGTCTGGGGCCAGCACCGCCACCGCCGTGGGAGCAGCGGGGGTGCCCGGGTGGGAATGGCACCGACGACCACGCTCGCCGTCTCCTACTGAAACCCGGACGACGACACCATACATCGCTGCAGTGACACGTACTGTAATCGATGCGTTCGGTGCCCCTTGATTCCTTTCTGCCCCCAATAAGCATAGCCGATGAGCCCTTGTCACCTACTCCACGCATGCTTGCTTGCTTGTACGTGATGCCAATTCGCCATGATCGACGCTGGCATTGTCTCTAATCATTGCAGCCAACACCATTCCGGACGCCCCGTTCTAGTCGCTGCCGCGTCCGAATGAGACGTGCACACAACGATACGAGCACGCACGATCCACCCTCGAGATTAAGCTAATCACAACCACCATTCCCGTGTCCCCATCACACTCGACCGTACTGATCTTCTCGTGGAGCTCAATTCCATCACATACTACTCGATCATCTGTCCTACATTGGCGTTATGCGTGACCGGAAAAAAAAATACAAAATCTTGCACGCTGCAACCTTATCCGATCCACATGGATATCCTCGCACACTCATCAGCAGATCGTACTGCCGCTAGCTGAAACCCGGTCGATGCCAGGATCTCCGAAAGGCCGGCAGCTCCTGGAACCGAGAAAGGCCGAGGCCAGGGAATCTGTGGCGAAACGACCATGCGCCGCCTGCCCGTATGACGGCGACGAGGCCGATCGCGCAGCCTGACCGAGCTCATGGAGGTGATGCCAGCACCAGCACCAACTTCTTCTTCTCTGTGGGGCTCAATCCTCTCGCAAATATCTCTCTCTGATCGGTCGTGCTCCTGACGAGCAGCCATGCACCTGCCACGGATCATATTAATTCCAGCTGTATCTGGACACGAACCATACACGATCACTGTATCTACATGCATGTGTGTGTATCCGAGGACCCTCCATTTGTAGGTTTATCCGTTTCCGAAAAGGGTGCTGTACTGTTCCCGGCTGCAGGAATGGAACAACGTTCGCTTCTTTTTCTTGCAGAGGTTGACCCGTTCCAGAAATAGCTAGCCGGAGGGACGGACGCGTCACCGCTCGCCACTGGGCCCGGCTCGGTTGATGGCAAGTTGGCAACCGTAGGCGCGTAAAGCCAATCATCCGGTTTGGACTTTTCCAGATTTCAAGCAGGAATTTCAGATTCAGATTTTCGGGCTTTTGCTCCCGCTAGCGGCTGAGCTCAACTGGCCAATGCAAGACCTTTTCCTTTCCTTTTCTTTTCTCCTTTTGCATACCATGACAGAGTTCACTCCGTCGTAAACAGATTGTGCTTCAATTCGACCAAATTTCAGAACCGCACGATGGTTACCTGATACTCTGAATACTCAATCGCATCGGGGGATACAGGTCGTCTACTATGCGTGATGCATCTGAAGCTGTTGGTGGCTGCAGACTCAACGCAGTAGTAGTTGTTTAATTATGACCGAAACAAAGACGTGCTTACAAAACCATCATCAAGCAAATGCCTCGCTCTAGTCTTTCCCTATCGGCAGGTTCAAAGATCAAAGCAAAACAAGAAAAGTCCTCCTGCTCCCCACAGGGAAAACGACGACGTGCCACTGGGGAATGAATTCAATCGGTTGGCCCCGCGCTAGAATCTGCCGACACAAAAAAACGTAAGCAAAGGAACGAACGAGCCGCGGCCGCCCGCCCAATAATCCGCGCACAGCGTCGGGCCGGCAAGCGGGGTTAACGGATGGACCCCGATCACAAGCAGCTGCTAAACTAATCAAACAGTCAATGGTGGCGGGTTTCAATTATAAAACCCCTCGCCATTGTCCACAAGCAAGCAACGTATCTCTATCCTCCCTCCGTCGTCCACGGCTACCACCACGCAGGGGTAGAGGGACACAGACGCGCCATCTGGCAGCAGCGAGCGGTGGCGCGGCCGTCGATCATACTAGAGCTCAGGAGAAGGCGGCGGGCGATCGCGACCGATGCCGGTTCACCTGGTGCTCCTCGCCGTGCCGGCCGTGGCCGGCGGGTTCGTGCAGGCGTTCCACTACGCCTTCCTGCTGTGGCCGTTCAACCTCGCGCTGCCGCTCGCGCGCCACCTGCCGCGGGCGTGCGCCGCGCTCCGGGAGGTCGCGTCCTTCTACGAGGCCGAGCTGCGGCCCTACGCGAGCGGCGCGGCGCGGCGGCTGCCGGCGCCGCCGGGGAGCCAGCAGTACGCCTCGCTCAGCGGGGTGCGGCAGACGGCGCCGCACGGGGATCTCGTCGCGAACGCCATGATCGCGCTCGTCGACATCTCCTACTGACGACGCCTTGGATGCGTGCCTGCTGCCACTGCGCACTGCCGGGCTACATACCCATTGCGTCCTCGGGTTGATTTCTTTTGCAGCGATCCTCTTGGATCGGTTAGCTTTGCCGTTAGTCGTGTAAATAGTCAGTCTTCTTCTTCCTACGTCCATCACCAGAGGTTTAGTCATGTTAATCACTTCTTCTTCCTAACTCGTGCATGGTTTTGGTCATCCATGTCCTCTTTCTTAGCTAACACAATTTTGCAGCATGTAGTGTGCTGTATGGTGCGAATTGATTTGAACTTTTAAATCAGTTTATTTAGTTTAGCTCTCCGTAGTAAAAAAGTTGGTGAGCAAGAGACTCTCTATATCTTTTCTCTCTATATCTTTTCTCATTATTGGTCTTATTATTGGAAATAGAGATTTTGAAGAAAATACCTCCAACAGCTTCTACAAGTGGTTATTTGAATGTAGCTATCCTCCATTTTATATTTCTCGCTAGTTAAAGATAGATAATAAAAATAGTTTTCTAGATTATACACAATATATAGAAAAACTATTTTTTTAGTGAAAATATATACAGTCCGCTGTTAGCTAACCACGCTGTTTTGCTGTTAGACGTGAGATCGGGACCGGGTTCGCAGGGCAAGATGAACTCTGGTTGGCGATGTTGTGGACCCAAGTCCCTAGGGTTTAGTATAAATTCGAATTAAATTCTACAAATTTATTAGATCAATCCTCCCCTTCCAAACGTCCTCAGAAGCACAGAAAAACTTGTACTCTGTCTAATCTAGAATAAATGATGTTTAGGACTTAATTTTTAAACAATAGCACTTTAAACTACTCCCTCTATCTCACAATATAGCTACTTCTAAAGTTTTCCAAACAGATTAAGGATGGAGAGTTAAAGTCTAAATTACCCTTCTTTAGTTAAAAGAATAATTATGGCTTTCCTATTTAGCTTGCTTGCAGATTGCATACCATAATTAATTTGTATGCATGGAAGGGTATTTTAGATCTCGCATACAAAAAAATCGGCTTGGAAACTTAAAAGTAGCTGTATTATAAAATACAATTTGAATACTAGAAGTAAATATATTTTGGAACGGAGGGAGTTAGCTTTGTGCTGAACATAATTCAATTAAGAACAGCGGGAGTACATATGATACGAAACAGGGAGTGAGGGATCGGCGGATGGACCTTAAGAACAGCGGGAGTATATATGATACAAAATTATGATAACACAAAGCACAAGAGTGTAATACCACAGGACCTAAACAATGAACAGTTATGACAAATGACACACGCAACACTGCACAGTTAAATACTGGACACTACCCAAATAACAAAGTGATTATAACATATGCAACATTGCACAGTTAAATATTGGATGCTATCACATCTATAGAATGACACCGTCTACAAGGCTCCCCAACATTTATCTTAACTGTAGAGGGAACTCTTTCCAGGATGTACCTTTTGATGACCCCAACCGCTTTATGTGCTTCTAAGATCCAATCCCTGCTGATGGACCAGCATTCACCGCTTTTCTTAACAGCACACCTACTAATTTTATCATCCTCCTCCTCATTATATACAGTGTCCACCGTCAGACTTTCAAGTGATGTTGCTACCTCCAGAATATGACATGTTAGCTCAACCATGCCCTTTGCAGAGAAGAATCCATTGATGCGCACCTTCCTGAGCCTGCAATGCTTGTACTTAGGAATCTGCCTCATGTGTGCGTCATCCCCAGAATCATGCTCCATATCACCCAGATGTCTAATCTACACAGGATCAATATTGAATTAAATGGCTACACACCAGATACTAGATATCTTTGCAAGAAGAACAGTAACTTACACTTAAAAGGAAAGTCTCCAGTTGAGGAGAAGCATCCAGAAACGAAACCAGTGACAAAAAATCATAGGCTGGGGACCAGCTGTCATAAAGGATAGAAAGAAAAATCTTCAAGTGCTTGAGGTGGAGGAATTTGTCAGCTACCATTGGTGTATCAATCATCTGTACAAAGGTGACCCGAATGAGCTATATTCGTGAGCATGACAAGCGTATATGTCATCACACTGGTATCAATATTGTGAAGTTTCAAAGTATACCTCACTCATCGAAGATAAGATAAGAGTTTCAAGATGTGGAAAAACAGAAGGGAGCTTGGTAATAGCATAACTAAGAATGTTGGGCTTAAATGAAAAGCCCACATTTAGGTTCTTCACTTGTGATGATATTCCAAATGACATTTGTACCGGGTCACCAATTAACTTAAAAGTGGAGAGGTTTGGAGCTGCACTCTCTATCACTTGCAGCATTCTGCACCAAGTCAAATACACGAAGCTGAGCCGCTCCAGCCAGAATGGTATTTTTAGACAAATTAGCTCATTGCATTGTCCGAGCATCAACTTCTCCAAAGCAAAAGTATTGGAAATAAGACACCCTAACTCATCCCCTGTAATAGACACTTTGTACAGATCTAGTTTTGTCAGGCTTCTCAAGCAATCAGATCCGCTTGTGGGCCGGAAGGCGCAGTAGGTAAGGCGAAGATAAAGAATTGAGTTCCCACACCCATTATGTAAAATTGAGCATGGGAAGTTGTACTCTTCCATATATTCTGAATGCAGTGTAAGATTTACTTCTTCAATCCCTGGTGTGATAGCATTCTGGAGCCAACTAGTGAGATGACAGCTGCTGACATTGCGATAAAGAGGGACTGCAAGCTTGAGTATCTTCACGCCAGTGCCAGAGTGATTTTTCAGAATGTGGTCAACTCTGTTAGTGAAATCCACTCCTGTCTTTTGGCCTTCCATTTGTTTCAAGCCCAGTGCTTCCTCAGTGAATGTGAGCTTGGGGTAGCGCCTCCAAGAATGTAGAAATGTGTAAGATACACAAGCAGAACGGGCAGAATCTCGGAGTGGCAACAGGGAATGTATATGGCACCAGATATCCTGCACAAGTATTGAAAGCACCGGTCAACTCTGGTTTTTAGTGGCAACTGATTTTCTTCAATTCTTTTTTCTGTTAAAGGATAATGGAGCCATATGGATTCAAATTCTAGGTGATCGTCCATGTTTGTGCAAAATGTGCTGCATCGCAGAGGAAGACAAATGCACTGGAATGCAATTTTGGTAGGTAAGTTCAGCATGTGTATAAAACTTCCTTTTTTTTCTTGCGGATGATGTGTTTCTAGAACGTCCCTTAGTAATTAGTACGATCAACTAATATCACTACGTGGTCAACAATATTGGTTTCTTTTCTGTAATATATTTACACCTGAAGTAGTCAACAGTACAGGGTTTTTGTTCATCTGTACCAACCAAGAAATCAGGGATCAGGCATTACACAATTGCATGCAATAAATAACTAATCTCATGTAGCGAAAAGAAAAGGAACTATCATTAGCTTCCGCATTGGTGCAAAATATTCAATAATATTTAAATGACCTTCCTAGCAGCTACATACATGGCATAGAACTTGGTAACCACCCCCCAGTATGAGGTCATAGACATTAGAACACAAAAAAAAAATCCTGAACACTAGAAATGCACACAGTAAGCATAATGACACCTTATTTTCTCTTGTGGATACAGCACAAGACCTCAAAACTATCGTGAGGTAAGTAAGTAACTCTCAAGTTCACAATTGATCCCTTTCCCATCAATACACACACGACCATGGTCTCGCTCACTAATACAGCTAGCCTAGTCTTGTTTGTTGGCGACAGTCTTATGATAGATTTCCTTCAATTTTCGCATGAGGTCATGCAGGCATTGTGGAGAACAAGGTAGGAAGGTACTTTGGCCCTGATCAAAAGGATATGTGCATACAGAGAAAAGTTTCAAAAATAGCTCTTTTACTAGGCTACCAGATAGTGTTCACATACTCTGTATGACTACAATACTTTGACGATAAGTACAATCTACTCTTAAAACTGGCTACTCATAAGTAGGCGAAAAGAAAATGTTCCATGTTTATTGCAATTCTGTTATAGCTTAATAGAATAATCAAGTTCCTTGGAAAACATCTGTAAAGTTTACTGGTTCAACTAGAAATGCTAGGCCCATTTTCTGGTATAAGTAATAAGAGAAAGGTTTCATGGGGAAATGATGAATTGAGCAATCAGAATGCAGAAAGGGAACTACAAAGCAAAGCCGTACTACTCCTTGACCATGTAATCAAGGACTGTTAAAGTACTGCCAGGTTAGCTTTCAATGATTTATGACCATATGCCAGGTAAACTCTATTTTAATGGTTACCATGTAACTAAACTCAATTGGTTAAGAAGCTATAGCATAGTCTTCACTATAGCAGTAACAAACATGTAATACCTACCATAGGCCCACCAATTAGCAGTCATAAAAAAGTTCTACTTGCAATATAAGCTTTGCATTATCAACATGTTATGCCATACCTCAGGAAGGTCTGGCCCTGAATATCTCGACATTTCACCACTCTGAGATTGATCAATTTCTTGGCAGAGTGATTCATTTTCTTGTGACACTGAAGTAATCAATCCATCTGCAGCAGAACATGCATGTTACTGAATAGCACAGATAATAAAAGAAGGAAACAACCAAGTCAAGTATACAAACTCACAGGCAGCAATCCGATTTATTCCTATTATCAAAAATTTGCAGGAACACTAATTTATTTACTAAAAACCCACATCGTTCGAATTCAAGAAAAAAAATTATAACCGACCATCAATATTATGTGCAAAAATACTGCAAACCCGTCAAGCACAAGATGGAGGAGCTAACCAGTCGGTGGGATCAACCACCTTCACTCTCTTCCCTCTAAGGCTCATCTCATAATATATTTCTGCTAAACAAGGCATTGGCTTCCCAGCTACCTTTGGATGGTGAGCTGTTAGCCCACCGTGCCTCAGCTGCTTCTCAAATCATGAAACCTTCACTGCAGTGCTGGCTTTTCTCGATACACGACTACCATTACGAGAACCACCCCACTTTTTTTTATGAGAATATTATCTTCTTTAACTTCGGAATCACCTCCCACCCCACTATTTTTTATGAGAATATACACATCTGAACACAAAATGAGTGTGGTTGAAAACCGACTCTACTCAAAACAGAGAATAAGGAGCAATCATGGCTAGTCGATATCCACCAAAGTAAGGTTTTGGGCTTTAAAAAGAAACATAGTAAGATATTAAGGTCAAGTGAACTGCTGATAGCCGGCTTATACCAATCTAATTGACCCAGTTTGCTCCTCCTTCAGAAGGTTTTTTTTTTCTACCAGCCGACACCATAAAAAGATAATCTTTGCAAGGAAGAAGCGTATAAGCAGCACCAGAGGCTCGTTCCATAGGTTAATGGAGCAATACTACGCAGATCAGACTATATTTCAATTCAGGCCATGGACACGGCGAATCAGAAGAGGAATAACAGAGTGGCAGAGGAGGTGGGGGCTGAGAGGTGACTTACTGCGGACTCGCCTGCGACGCCTCCGCTCCTTGTGCTTGAACATGAGGCGATTCAGCGACACCATCCCCATGACACCGGTACGGAGGGCACGAAGGCCGCAGCTGGCCGAACTCAGTTTGCCCGCCCGTCTCTGTGTGCGGGAGTGTTTGTGTGCTTGTTCCTCCTCTAGATCTATCTGTCCCGCCCTGTCGCGCGCTCTCGTTTTCGATTCGAAATCATCCGAAACACGGAAATAGCTGAAGAGGGCGCGAGGTGAAGAATCGAGTTGGAGCCGCCGGGGTGGGGAAGGAGAAGGGTAGGTCTTCCTTTTCTTCTCCTATGGCTATGGGCTATGGTGAGTCGGGAGCAAACCGGGCTCTGGAATGTGCCGTCGAACGAGGGGACCAAACCAATCCAACGTAATCTTGAATGGGCCACCATCTGTTGTGTGGGCTCACTTGTCTCGGCCAGAACAATCTGGTGGGCTGGGCTGGCTATCTAGTCGGCTTCGCGTATGGACATTATGGCCGACTTGGTGCTTTTGTCGAGTCAGGTCGGGTTCATCGCTAGGCCCACGATAAGATCAAGGTTCCACGTTACCATCCTTCTCTAATATCACTAGTCTTTCTTTCTGTATGCCACCACTGGTCTTCTACTCTATCACTCCACCCCGCGCTCTCCTGCTACTACCTGGCTGCCGGTGGCGAATCCAGATATTAATAGACATTATTTTCTCTTGTGGATACAGCACAAGACCTCAAAACTCACCAAGAGTCGTAGCCGCAGGGAAGATCAACATCGTGTTGAGGCTGAACGGCTTGGCGGCGAGACGAGTGTTGGCGATGGAGCCCTCGGCTGGCGTGTGTTGCAGATTGATGCTCGCTCGTTGGCGGCGGTGGCTGCTGCTCGTTGGCGCAGCACTTGCTTCCTTCGTTGACGACGGCGAGGTGCAGCTTGCAGCGGCGTCTGGACGTGCAGGACTCCTCGTCGACGGCGGCGGCGGCCGGGTCAGGGGGGGGGGGGGACGCGCGCGGCGGGGCCAGCCGGAGCGCGCGGGCGGCGGGGGGCTGGGGGCGGGCGGGCGGGCAGTAAGTGGCGGCTGGATAAAACAGTATGGGCTAGTTCGCGACGCAGGGCACAACTATTTTCGTCGGCTTCAACCAGGCTAACGAAATTAAGTTAGTTTCGTCGGTCCAGGTCAAGTCGACGAAAATAAAACATGTAGTTTCGTCGGTCCTGTTGAAGCCGACGAAAATAGGGACTTAGTTTCGTCGGCCCTTTTCAGGCCGACAAAAATAAGGCAATTTTGTCGGTTTGCTTAAGCCGACGAACTATTTAACGGTTTTCGTCGGCTTTCCGCAGGCCGATGAAATTGAGTTGTTTTGGTGCAGCGTTTCCGATCCAGTAGCGATATGCTTGCAAGATTATTCTTCGCTTCTCTCGCTGCCATGCAACGGGACAAGTCCTACAATTAGCAATCTTCTGTTCTTCATCAACGAGAAAATAGCTTAGACCCCAAAAATAGTCTTGCCCTTCATGGAATAATTATAGCCGTGTCACATCGGGAAAATCGGTCGTACGATTCGTAGCCATTTCCTTCAGAGAATACCGTCGCTATACAATCTTAATATAGCTGTGTCACCTCGGGGCAATCGGTCGTACGGGCCGTAGCCGTTTCTTTCCGAGGATACCGTCACTATGCAATCTGAATATAGCCGTGTCACCTCGAGGAAATCGATCATATGAGCCGTAACCGTTTCCTTCCGAGGACACCGTCACTATGCAATCTGTCGGTATATACAGACAGGGGTACCTCCTGCTAGGGTGTCCAGGCCCTTAAGAACTCACAAATACGTAATCTCCCCCTTGCCTTCTGGGGGACGTGGCATACGACCAGTGCCTGACAGCTAGGACCGTGGTCTCCGGACCCTCCCCGAGCTGCCCCGGGTCAGGGGTCTCTGCGTCCCCAGGAAGGTTGGAAGAGCCCTCGGGTAGCTCCTGCGGATCCAGTCTCCTCAGGGAGGTCCGGGGGCATCACGTGTGGTGGTCCGCCCATCACAGGCCAGCCCGCTCCGACCGGCCTTGGGGGGCCGAACCCCCCTTCCCCCAGGAAGAGGTCCGGCGCTGCCATGTGCCGTCCTGCGGAGGGAACGGGGTTGGCCCTGCCGCGTGCCTGCGGCTGGAGGCCCCTTGCGGGTCACCTCTCCACCTACCAGCATTTAATGCGGTAGCTGGGCCGGGCGCGCCCAAGTCAAAAAGAGCAGCCTGCCACTGACACACGGGGCAGGTAGGCTGACACCACGGTAAGACCGCCTGTTTCCAAGGCGGCGCGTCGTATCACCGTGCACAGTGCGCGGACTGTGTACAGTCCTGTTACGGCGCTGCGTGCGTGATGATGGCCTGTAATGGGAGAGCCAAGGCGTGCGCTGCGACAGTGCGCACGCAACAGGTCAGTGTTGTTTCACCGCCTGACAAGAGGTTACATCCCAACAGTGACAGCACGGCTTCACTGTTGGGCAACGCTGACACCGAACACTGAGCAAGACAAGGCTGTACACGGCCGTATCCTAGTTGTGGATACGCACATCAACTTCCCGATTGTGAGGACTACGGAGAGGAACTGGAGATGAAGATCTCCATATCTCTCATAGAACAAGCTCCTATTGGCCGGACCCATATGTCGGGGTCCCGCTCAGTGTAAGCACTCCCTTTGGACTATAAAAGGGAGAGTGCATTCGTTAGATAGGGAGGTCAGGTCCATACACACGAACTCAAGTCCAGACTAAGTTCGACCCGGGATTACACAGTCAATACAACTCCCAAGTGGACGTAGGGTGTTACGCTCCGGCGGCCCGAACCGCTCTAAAATCCTAACGTTCTCCCTGTGTTCATCCGCACACCGATCGAGCGCTCCTAAGTCTCCTCCAAACCCATCCTTAACTAGGATTAGGCGGGTGCTTTCCGCCATCCGGCTGGAGAATTCCTCCGACACAATCTATCTGAATATAGCCGTCGAACATCGTAACACAGCTGTAGATGGAAAAAAGTTTACATATTTTTCTTAGCGTCGCTCACCAAGAGTCGTAGCCGCAGGGAAGGTCAACATCGTGTTGGGGCTGAACGGCTTGGCGGCGAGACGAGTGTTGGCGATGGAGCCGTCGGCTGGCGTGTGTTTCAGATTGATGCTCGCTCGTTGGCGTCGGTGGCTGCTGCTCGTTGGCGCAGTACTTGCTTCCTTCGTTGACGACGGCGAGGTGCAGCTTGCAGCGGCGTCTGGACGTGCAGGACTCCTCGTCGACGGCGTGGCTTCCAGGTGCAGCGTGCGTTTGGCGTTCGGCGTCTCTGCAGCGTATGGCCTTGGCGTGCGTGCGTGTGTCTGGCTTGCGTCGCCCCCTGTCTCAGTTCAGAATTCCAACCCTATGAAATTCGTCTAGGAACTGACAGGTGGACCAGCATATCAGGAAGCAGTCGGACTCTCGGTATTTGCTGAGATGGAGCTGTATGCGGGTGCCTATGCAAACTAACCGGATTTATTTCCAATGTGTTTAAACGAATCTCCACCAGCCTTCTAGAATCCATCTAGCATGTAATCCATGCTCTCCTCCCGTAAGCCACCCAACAGCTTAATCTGGGTTTTATTTAGCCAAGAAGAAGTGGGGCCCACATATCATGGGCTCAACCATAATTTCTACGTTCTAAGAAATCACTCAGGTGCCGGCGTGAAAATACTCAAGCTTGTAATACGTGATCATTACAAGATCAATAGTTGGCTCGAAAATGCTATCAACACCTGGTATTGAAGAAGTCACCCTTAAGCTATCTGCAAAATATAGAGCGAAGCACGAGTTCCCGTGCTCCATTTTACTTGATGGGCGTGGAAACTCTATTCGTTATCTTTGCCTCTCCTGTTGTACCATGCGGCCGACGACATTTGGATTTGATTGCTTGAGAAGCCTGACAATGGGGATGAGTTAGGAACTAAGGTATTGCAACGAGCTAATCTGCCTGAAGATACCATTCCGTCTTGAACAGTTCAGCTATCTGAGAGTATTTGAATGCAATATGCTGCAAGTGATAGAGAGCACAGCTCCAAACCTCTCCACCGCTGACTTCTTCTATTCGGTGAACCAGTACAGCTCATACTTGGAGAATCATCACGAGTAAAGAATCTAAAGGTGGAGTATTCATATGAGCCCAATGCTGTGAATTATACCATCACCAAGCTTCCTTCCATTAGGTGTTCTGCTAGAAAATTCGGTAAATGCAGGTCCATCAGTAACTGTATGGTCTTAGAAGCGCATAGCGTCATCAAAAGATACATGGTGAGAAGAGTCCCCTCTACAGTTAAGTTAAATGTTGTGGAGCCTTGTAGCAGGTGCCATGTTATATTGCTATAGATGCCGAGCTACTATAATATAATTTAGCTCTGCAACGTTGTATATTACGTATCATGTTACACAACGCCTATGTTCCTGCTAGCTGTGGCCGTTCAACCTCGCGCGCCACCTGCGCTCCGGGAGGTCGCGTCCTTCTACGACGCCGAGCTGCGGCCCTACGCGAGCGGCTGCCGGCGACGCCGGGCCGGGGAGCCAGCAGTAGCATCGAAGGGAGCAGGCGGCGGGGATTTCTATTTGTCACTTCAACTAAAGTTCATCTAAATTTTATTATTTTCATCATACAACATTATCATTCTTGTAAACTTGTTGAACTGAGCCAAATAGGGGCAAATCTAACGGTCATTGGATCGAAAAGCTAACGGAATATCATATAATATAAGGTACAAAATTTAGACCGAGTGTCAAATGCGAAAATGTAAAAATTAAGGATCAAATAAGAAATCATTTATTATATTAATATCAAATAGGTAATTTTCTCCGGAATAAAAGGGGATTCGAATCCCCCACCCAGTTCGCCACCGCCTGTCTTCTTCCTCCACCAGCCCGCGGGGCAGCAGCAACCAGCAAGTCCTGACGGGTCACGGCTCCCACCCAATCCCACGACGCCATGGCCCCGCCGCCGCCCAAGTCCCTGCCGGACCTCCACGTGGACACCCAACGCCTGATCCTGAGCCGCATCCCCTGCAGCGTCGACCGCGGCCGCATGTCCCTCGTGTGCCGAGCGTGGTGCGACATGGTCCGCAACCAGCGTAGCCTGGTGGGGCGCCTGCTCCCGCGGCCGCTCCCGTAGCTGATAGCTCCTCCTCCGCGCGCCCTTCCCCGTCGTAGGCTCCACCCGGCCGCCTGCGTCCTCAGCGGCTGCCTCGCCCACCACTACCTCAACGTCGTCCCGTCCGACGCGCGCTGCATCGGCTCCCACGACGGCGCCTGGCTCCTCGTCGACACCCGCGAGCCGCATGCCCACAACAGGGCCGGCGGTGCCGTCCGCGACCTCCCGCGAGAGCTCCTGCGCTGGACCAACCCGTACGTCCACAGGATGGTCATCCACGCCGCCGCGCTCTCGTCCTCGCCGGACGACGCGAACTGCGTCGGCGCCACCATCGTCACAACCTGGCGGGACCCGGCCCCGGGCGCCGGCCCTCCACCTCTGCGTCGCGTTCTGGGATGTTGAGGACGTCCTCTACCTCGACCACTGTGAAGCCTTCGTCTTCGTCACCCAAGGAGAACACCTTCGCATGTGCAAGCCAACCCTGAGTCAGGAAAACATGCTGACAACAGAGTGGAGGACGCAGCGCTTCTGTCCCGGTGGGCGCCACTACGACCAGGCCGTCCGCGCTCGCTACGTACCTCGTCGTTTCCGACGAGGAGCTTCTCATGTTCGTGAGGTTCACACCTGAACCTAATCAACCGACGTCCAGTTTCAAGGTGTTCCGGGCGGCTGAGCGGAATGTGCCTGACGTCTAAGCCGACCGCTTCCCCATTGATCGGTACGTACCCCCGGGCATGGAGCGAGCTGGACACGCTGGGTGGCCGGATGTTGTTCGTCGGCCCTGGCTGCTCCAGATCCTACTACGCGGATCAGTACCCGGGCTTCAAGGCCGGCATCTACTTCTTGGATGATGGCGAGTTCTACGAGGATGCAGTGATCTTCGGCAACGGCAATGGGAATCGCTACCCTGCAGCGACAACGGGAAGTGGTCAGAAGGTCATGTCCAGCTTCCCGAGATCAAACCCATCGGGCCACGCTGCTCCAGTTTTGGCTTCTCCCTTGAGGCGGCGCCTTGTTTTCATGAGTTAATTAGTCTGAGATCGTGTTAATCGACGTGCTGCTGGTCGCGTAATATTCAGGGTGAGGTTGTTGCAATGTTCAGAGTCAGATAGTGCCCAAATGCGTTGTGGGTATTCTATCTGTTCTTGTCAACTGAATGCAGAGCAGAATTGAATTGGATTTGCATGTTTGTACAGTTGAGTTTGAAAATGTGTTTGTTAGTACACTGGTTTTTCCTTATCTTTATACAGCTTGGAACTGAAGTTGCAAGGATGCTAAACTAATGTTAGTTTCTGATTGCAATATCCAGAGTTAGGAGTAGCTGCTGATTGCACTATTCGCAGTGACAGTTTCTGATTGCAATATTCAGAGTTAAGTAGTTTCTGATCGCAATAGTTTCCGATTTTCCAAAAGGCCGCATGCTGCACGCATTGTTCTGGTCCTCCACCTTTTGTGACAACGTCCATAATCCAAAAATACTTGACGAGACTTAAAATTTATCCAAACCGTCACAAAGTGCTGGGTTTATTTGGCTTCAAGGCTCCGATAGGCCATGCCATATTTTGGGCGGCTAGCCCGACCTGCCTAAGCAGCCTAGCTAGGGACATGGCCAATACCGCGTCAATTTTGAAACTGCAACTGGGTTACCATTCTCGTGATGAGTTTCATTTCGTTTTTTCTCTCTCCAAAAGTAAGATGTCATCTAAGATGTTTTGAGATGATAAACGAAAGAAGATTTCCAATGTACAAATTCATCTTACGGTTTCATATGGTTTCATATTGCGCGAGATGTGATTGGACGTAATTATATGAAATTGAACTCTCTAGCTCCCAATGCAAGTTTCAACAAATTTTATAGTCTTAGTGACATCTAATCCCACTCTCTCTTTATCTCTATCTATCTACATAATTATCTTGCTATATCACCATACATGTGGATGTGTCACCTTATTTAACGTGCACGAAGCCATTCTAATCTCAATCTGGTCTACAATAAAAATCGACAAATCAATCCGTATTGGCTACTTTTCCCATTGATGATTCCCAACAATATGGTATCCACATGTTTTATGCGCAAACAAAGTATTTTATTAATATTTTTACCGATTTGGAAAGATTCTTATCCAAACATTTTTTATATGACCACATTTTGGTTGTATTCTAACTTTAGCGGTAACCATAATTTAGCTTGGTACGTTCGCTAGAGGTGCAAACCAAACACGTCCTATATTGCTGATAGCCTATGTGAGCGGGGACTCATAAGCGCTAGTCCAAAGATTATATGATGTGTTAAAACTAAACAATTTTCGTGATTTTTTGTTTTTCGAAGAAACACAGCACGAGGCCACGAGCTCTTCCTTTACCGTCTTTTCGTTAAAAAAAATGAAAAGCAAAACGTTCGACGCCGGCGCGCCGCTGGATGACGTGCCTCTCACGTCTCACCTCGCAGACACGTCCAACGCGTGCTCTCCTGAATACATCTCAGCCGTTAGCTCGAAAAGCATCCGACGGTCGGGCATCCCGATCACATGGATCGAGACCTCGCTTCCCCCTCCCGGCCTCCCCCTCCCCTTCGCCGTTCCTCGGCTTACAAATACCCCTCACTTTTCCGTGAAGATCCAATGCCAGCAGGTGCAGCAGCCATGGCGTTTGCTTACGAGGTGAAGTGCCTAAAGGAAATCCAAGACATACTCCGTGACCACAAGGGAGATGAGGGCGTGTCCATCACCTTCACCGGCCACCTCGCCTCCATCTCTGAGGCGACGGGCATGTGGCGCCTGCTTGAGCACATGGAGGAGCAGGGCTGGCGTGTCAAGAAGAGCAAGCTGGAGCCGTTCACCTACATCGACAGCGCGATCGGCCGGGCGCATCGGCTTGCACACTACGTCCTCGGCATCACCGAGCCAGCCGCCGCCGACCATCCCGACTCCTCCACCGCCGTCACCGCCGAGATGCTCCACAAGTCGGCCCGCCTCTCCACTTCCATGAGCTCCCCCGACTACGGAACTGCAGCCTTCGCCCAGCGAGTCGCGGACAAGCTCCACAACCGTCATGCCAGAAGTCAGGAGGGAATCGCCGCCTCTCCCGCCGACCGCGCTGCCTTCGCCGGCGTCTTCCGCGTCGACAACTCCCCCGACCGCTCCCTCCCCGCCGACCGTGCCTTCGTCGCTAACTCCCCCGGCCGCCGCCTCTCCGACGAGCGGGCCCGCGACGCCAGCTTCCCCGACCGCTCCCTCCCCGCCGACCGCGCCTTCATCGCCAAGTGCCCCGGCCGCCTCCTCTCCGCCGAGCGGGCCCGCGTCGCCAGCTTCCGCGGCCGCTCCCTCTCAGCCGAGCGCACCCGCATCGCCGGCTCCCCAGGCCGCTGCCTCCCCCCCGAGCGCGCCCCCGACGTCAACTCCCCCGGCCGCTCCCTCTCCGCTGGGCGCGGCCGCGGCGGCAACTCCCCAGGCCGCTCCCTCTCTCCCGAGCGCGCCCGGGTCGTCAACTCCTCCGGCCGCTCCCTCTCCCCCGAGCGCGGCCGCGGCGGCAACTCCCCTGGCCGCTCCCTCTCCGCCGGGCGCGGTCGCAGCGGCAACCCCTCTCCTCGACGCCTCTCCGGCCAGGACCACCGCGACCCCTCTCCCCGACGTTCCGCCTCCCGCCGCCGCCGCGAGGATCGCCCCGCGGGCCGATTCGTGACCCCCGAAGTCGCGACGCGGGTCTCTGAGGCGGGGTTGGAGCTGATGCGTATGCCTCTGGATAAGGTTCGTGCGCTTGGAGAGCGTATGCAGGAGCTGGGGCATCGTCTCACCCGCGACACGGAGCCGACGTCTGTTCTTCGTGATGATCTGAAGAACCTAAACAAGGACTTGGTGCGCTGCTGGAACGAGTCCGCTAGGGTGCAGGATCTGCTACCGGCTTCGCTGGCCCCATGAGTTTGGAGTAGGAGGAGATGTGAAGGAATAGGAACAGGAATAGGAGTAAAAATGTTCAAATAATAGTGAAAAGTATTTGTCGTGGCATGGTGATTGTTGATTAGTCTGTGACAATTCTACAGTGTTCTGAACTCTGAACCTAGCATAGGCTCATTTCAAATGCAGTAACCACTTTGCAACAGGATCTGTGTCCTTACCAATGTTCAGTGTTTGTTTCCTTGCCTACCAGATTTCATGACTTGAATGCAGAATATTTTCGTGGAGTCTGAAATGAGATTACAATCGTGCCCTGAAGAATTTGCAGTAGCCAAACTCATTTTTCTTATTGAGTTCGTTGTGTCTGATCTAGCAGGAGATAGGAGTCTAGAGATTGATATTGTCATTCTATGGAAGAGCAGAGAGTTTTGACGATCTAGCAGGAGATGGGAGAGGAGAGATTTAAACTTGCAGCACCTTACCTTACCATCCCATGTGCTGTTAAATTTGCAGTTCAAACTGTCTGCAGTTTACTGAACTTGCAATGCAAATCTAGACTGCGCTGAATGCAATTTTTTTAATCTTAGTTTAGTATATTGCAATCTTTGTATTATTATTCTAGTTAACACAATGTAACCTGGGATTGCAATTTGCAGCATGCATAATGTAATCAGGAAAATGTCTTGTGTTATATTGCTAGCATACCTTACAGAAACACAATTTGTGTGGTTTTGCAATTCGCAAGTTTTACATTATATTGCTAGCATGCGAACATGCTAGAACACAAAACATATTTTGTTAAGGTGAACATGGATAGATGCTTAAATGCCACGCAATATGCTGAATCATCTCTCTTCATTTTTCCCAACTCAAATACAGTTAGTATGGAAAAACAGAGAAAACCGACTCCACCTGCAAGTCAAGTCCTCCCCCATCCTGCGACGCCATGGCCGCCCCCGCCCGCGTCCTTTGCAGGACCTCCACGAGGACATCCTGCACATGAACCTCCGGCGCATCCCGTGCGGCGCCGACCGCGGCCGCATGTCCCTGGTGTGCCGCGCGTCGCGCGACCAGCGTCGCCGGCTCGGGCGCCTGCTCCTGCGTCCGCCGGCGCTCCCGTGGCTCCTCCTCCCCGCGCCCTTCTCCGTCCGCTGCCTCGCCTGCGTCCTCAGCGCCTGCCGCGCCCACCACTACCTCGCCGTCGCCCCCACCCGGGTCGCGCTGCTTCGGTTCCCACGACGTCGCCTGGCTCTTCGTCGAGACCCGCCGCCCGCGCGCCCACAGGGCCCTCCACGTCCGCTCCGGCTTCGTCCGCGTCTTCCCGCGGGAGCTCCTGCGCCGGACCGACCCGTACCCGTACGTCCACCGGATGGCCATCCACGCCGCCGCGCGCCAGCGCTCTCCACCTGGCCCAACGAACCGAACTACGTCGGCGCCGCCATCGTCACGTCCTGGCAGAGCACCCACCCCCGCTCGACGCGCCCGCCGTGCCGCCATACCGCCGCTGTGTCGCGCTCTGGCGCAGGGGCTGGCGTCGCGCCCATGATCCCGCGCGCCCCTGGCCATGACGCCGCCGCCTTGGATGCTGAGGACGTCCTCTACCACCGCGCGGGAGGATCCTTCTTCTTCCTCACCCAGGGCGAACACACCCGCGTGTGCGCGCCGAGGACACACTGGGAGACGGTCCGCTTCTGTCCCGGTGGGCGATGCTACGACCAGTACGTCCGCGCTCGCTACCTCGTCGTGTCCCGCAGGGTTCACGCTCATGGTCGTCAGGTTCACGCCTCAGCCTAATCGGCCGACGTCCAAGTTCAAGGTGTTCCGGGTGGCTGTACGGAACAACATGCCCGACGCCTTCCCCGTGGCTCAGTACCCCTTGGCATGGAGCGAGCTGCACGCACTGGATGGCCGGATCTTGTTAGTCGGCCATGGTTGCTCCAGATCCTACGAGGCGAGACGGTACCCGCCGGACTTCAAGGACGGCATCTACTTCCTGGATGATGGGTCAATGCAAGTTCTACGATGCGGCAGTGATCTTCGGCATCGGCAACCGCAATGAGAGGCGCTACCCCTGCAGCGACAACGGGAAGTGATGAGCCTTAAGTTTGTGTTAGCCTTAAGTTATGAGCCTGCACGTGGATTCCGCATTTACTAAATGATGGTTCGCTTACTGTTCATTCTTCCATGTCCTAATAAATTAGCATTTGAAATTCTCTGTTTTCTAGTGAGGAAGTTATCTGCCTTTCACTAAACTTGCAATGTATCTCAACTGTGGATAATACTGATTTTTAATTTTAATTCGGCATCTAGCTATCTGCGTATTTTCTAGTTTATTATGACTACTCCCTTCATTCTAAACAATTGGTCGTTTTAGATTTTCTAGGTGAATAAATTTTATTATGCATCTAGAAATACTCAAATGGAGGGAGAGCACGTGCGACGATCTGTCTGCGCGCTGGTTTCCTGGTCTCGAGGCCCGCCGCCGGCTTGACCGCGTTGCTGCACGCCCGCTCCGTTTCTCTTTCCCAGCCTCCCGGGGTTTCGGCCCTTCACTCCACCATAAAGTTTACCAGCCCATGGAACGAAGCCCGGTTTCGGCCTGCTAGAGAACCAGATACACATCTGGCCCAAACTCTCGTGCCAGGCCTAAACTGTACTATGGGGATCAGGACAACCGACGCCTCCATGGAAATTATACGTATATAGTTTTCGGTAGTTTTCTTTTTTTGAAACTTCCAGTATTACTGCACTAGAGATACATACTATAGTTTTTGAAAAAAAAGAGATACATACTATAGCATATGTATGATAAATATGAGGTGGGGGAGCAAGGCAACTACCATACATAGATGAACCTCCAAGCCAACTGCGTGCATGTATGTTGAATGTTGAATTGGCATCTCTTGTATAATATTATGTATTTCGAACTCGGTTTGTAAAACTCTTTGTTGTTATCTTTTTGTCACTCTTGTGTATTTTCAAGTTATGTCATGTTGTACCATCTGCGCCCACCTTCGCGTGGGACTACCGGTGTTGTTTCGATCGGGCCGTGGGTTGAGAAAGGATCGCCAAATTAAGCCGTTAAGCTAATGCGCCCGATGTGTTCAAATGACGGGCATTACGCTTAATTAGAGTTTTAATTTGGCGGTTCCGTCACACATAGCATCATCAAAAGATACATGGTAAGAAGAGTCCCCTCTACAGTTAAGTTAAATGTTGTGGAGCCTTGTAGCAGGTGCCATGCTATATTGCTATAGATGCCGAGCTACTGTAATATAATTTAGCTCTGCAACGTTGTATATTACGTATCATATTACACAACGCCTATGTTCCTGCTAGCTGTGGCCGTTCAACCTCGCGCGCCACCTGCGCTCCGGGAGGTCGCGTCCTTCTACGACGCCGAGCTGCGGCCCTACGCGAGCGGCGCGACGCGGCGGCTGCCGGCGACGCCAGGGAGCCAGCAGTACGCCTCGCTCAGCGGGGTGCGGCAGACGGCGCCGCACAGGGATCTAGTCGCGAACGCCATGATCGCGCTCGTCGACATCTCCTACTGACGACGCCTCGGGTGCCTGCTGCCACGGCGCACTGCCGGGCTACATACCCATTGGGTTGATTCCTCTTGGATCAGTCTTCTTCTTCGGTTCTTCCTACACCCATGAGCAAAGGTTTAGTCATGTTAATCACTTATTCCTAAATCGTGCATGGTTTTGGTCACGTGACACACACACACACACACACACACACACACACACACATATATATATATATATATATGAAAAATCCATTCTACACGCGATTTTAGCTATTATTACATGTGTATCTTATGATGTAGGGCGTATCTGACCCAACGAAGCGTACGTACGAGATGTATGTGATCATACTAATCATCTGTAATGATATATACCATACATGAAGTATACGGACATACTCATTTTTATATTCTAATACTAATGTATAATTATGATATATTTAAGAAATAAGGATGCTTTTGAAATTTTTCGTACATATCCCTTTAAAGTATCTTAGAATTAGTATATAAACATACTTAAAATGATAAATGAGTACGTGGACATACTTACATCCATATCCTCTTCTTTTAGTTAACACAGTTTCGCAGCATTTAGTGTGCTGAATGGTGCGAGTTGATTTGAAGTTTTACGATCAGTTTAGTTTAGAGCTCCGTAGTAAAAAAGTTGGCCCTGGTAGTTTGCTCCAGTTCCACGGGTCGTCGTGCGTGCCTCCAAGCCCACAGGGCCAAATTCAGCCCACGTCGGATTTGCAGTTCCACATACCGCAGCTCTCTCCACTCTCCAGTCTCCACGAAGGGCCAAAAAAGGATATGTACCCGTGCCCTCTTCAGCTGTTTCGGGTTCGAATCGAAACCACGATAGGCACCCGCCGCAGCATTCTCTCTGGAAGATCTGCTCGTCGCCACCCGGCGCGGGGTGTGGGTGTGGGGGTGGCGGCGGCTCCATCTTCCTGCTGCTGGCGCCTCCTGCAGAATGGTCCAGCTCTCTGTGGCTGCGTGGCGCGGTCTGGTGTTAACTTCGCGTGCAAGATTAAGGAAATCGCAACCACCATTCCCGGCCCGTTTTCCCGTCACCCTCGACCGTACTGATCTTCTCGTGGAGTTCAATCCATCGCACACTACTCATCTGTCTTTTACATTGCCGTTATGCGTGACCGACAAAAAAAAGTACAAAAACTTGCACGCTGCAACCTTATCCGACCCAGATCGTACTGCCCTCGTTCGGTTGTTTCAGTTGTTTGATGTTGAAAACAGGCCTGTTTTCCTTCCTGGGCCGGATCAAGTGAACCCTGGTGGCTCACTGAAATCTGGTCCGTCTCCATTCCAGATATATGACGGTCCGTTTCCATTCTGGGCCGGATCGACCGCTTTTCATTCCGGACCGTATCCTAACCGAACGATCATTCCTGGTCCGATTTGACTTTGAATCCGGCCAAATCGATCCGGGTGGAACAGGCCATGTTCCGGGCCAAAACAAACAAGGCCTTAAGGATCTCCGAAAAGCCGGCAGCTCCTCCAAAAAGCGGCTCATGTAACCGAGAAAGGCCGAGCCAAGAAGTTTGTGGCGAAACGACCATGTGCCGCCTGCCCGAATGATCGCGACGGGGCCAATCGTGCGGCGTAATGCTATTCACAGTAGGAGTTTCATAGGATGTTTTATAGTATTAATTAGCCTGTCACATCAGCAATTTAGATGACATGGCACATCATTTAAGAAGTAAGAGTTTCATAGAGTTTCATGAGGATGAAACTATGTTAACCCATTTTCAAGAACTTGGAAACCGTGTGAAACCTCCATTGAGAGTGTTTTATTTCATCTTCACACAATTGACTAAATCCTATTGGTTATTTATTTGCAGCATTTAAGTAGTATATTGGCATATGAAATAGTGAGATGAAACTCTCTATTGAGAGAGGGTATTTCATCCTTCTATAAAGTTGACGTGGCATTTTTGGAAACATGGATATGAAACCCCCATTGTGATTAGCCTAACCGAACTCGTCGAGGTGATTCCCCAACTTTGGAACAGTTTGTCGGGTTCCTCCTCCGTCGAAACTATTTGACGTCTTGCTCTTCGATAGAGCTTCAGCAGAAGATACTAAAGTAACTAACTAGAGCAAGACATGATGTCCATAGGTAATGTGGAAACTCCACTCTCCAACCCATAGTTTCCTCGGTTTGATCATGCAAGAGATGGAGGTTCGACGACAAGCGCGTGAGGGCCGGACGGCCAATCCAGTTTCTTAATGTATCTTTCTAATTTGAGTTTGAGTTCTAGCTTTTATGTAATCACAGCCTTTGTAAGAACTGTATTGCTTCTCCTTTTTTTTTAAAAAAAAAACCCATAGTTTCCTAAGGTGGGTCCCCAAGTTCCTGGTGAGCGTGAAGCAAACACGCAGCTCCTCGTTTCTTCTCTGCTCTTCTTTCCAATCGGAAAAACAAGAAGCCCAGCCATCCTCAATCCTCTCTCCATCGATCTCTCCCTTATCTCCTTCCAAATCCGAACAGCAGCAACAAGCACCACGAATTTTCCTTCTCCGTTGATCTGCTCCATTGAGCAATAGCAGAGCAAGTCACAAAATTAATCCACCTCCAGCAGCTGCAGCATGAATTGGATCCGTAGAAAGCTGCAGCACGCCAAACTCCAAAATCACGAATTGGATCTCTCTCGCTTAGGACCAAGAGCAGCACGAATTGGAGCCGCGAGCAATTTTCTTGCCACGTCAAATTTTTCTTATGTGGCACACTAATTAATGTTATAGATATCAGCTGAGGTGCAGGCAAGTATTACAAAGGTGAAGTAGATGAGTTGTAAGAGTTACCACATCAGATTTATAATGAGTTGGACCAAAGAGAAGAGAAGAGAGAAGAGAAAGCAGGATGCACTAGGGTCAGCAATTAATGATTTAGTATAGTCTATAGCCACACTACATATGAATGGACTGTATATGATATGGTGAAAATATACAGTCCGCTGTTAGCTAACCACGCTGTATTGCTTTGAGACGTGAGATCGGGTCCGGGTTCGCAGGGCAAGATGAACTCTGGTTGGCGATGTTGTGGACCCAAGTCCCTAGGGTTTAGTATAAATTCGAATTAAATTCTACAAATTTATCAGATCAATCCTCTCCTTCCAAACGTCCTCAGAAGCACAGAAAAACTGGTACTCTGTCTAATCTAGAATAAATGATGTTTAGGACTTAATTTTTAAACAATAGCACTTTAAACGGTATTATAAAATACAATTTGAATACTAGAAGTAAATATATTTTGAAACGGAGGGAGTTAGCTTTGTGCTGAACATAATTCAATTAAGAACAGCGGGAGTACATATGATACGAAACAGGGAGTGAGGGATCGGCGGATGGACCTTAAGAACAGCGGGAGTATATATGATACAAAATTATGATAACACAAAGCACAAGAGTGTAATACCACAGGACCTAAACAATGAACAGTTATGACAAATGACACACGCAACACTGCACAGTTAAATACTGGACACTACCCAAATAACAAAGTGATTATAACATATGCAACATTGCACAGTTAAATATTGGATGCTATCATATCTATAGAATGACACCGTCTACAAGGCTCCCCAACATTTATCTTAACTGTAGAGGGAACTCTTTCCAGGATGTACCTTTTGATGACCCCAACCGCTTTATGTGCTTCTAAGATCCAATCCCTGCTGATGGACCAGCATTCACCGCTTTTCTTAACAGCACACCTACTAATTTTATCATCCTCCTCCTCATTATATACAGTGTCCACCGTCAGACTTTCAAGTGATGTTGCTACCTCCAGAATATGACATGTTAGCTCAACCATGCCCTTTGCAGAGAAGAATCCATTGATGCGCACCTTCCTGAGCCTGCAATGCTTGTATTTAGGAATCTGCCTCATGTGTGCGTCATCCCCAGAATCATGCTCCATATCACCCAGATGTCTAATCTACACAGGATCAATATTGAATTAAATGGCTACACACCAGATACTAGATATCTTTGTAAGAAGAACAGTAACTTACACTTAAAAGGAAAGTCTCCAGTTGAGGAGAAGCATCCAGAAACGAAACCAGTGACAAAAAATCATAGGCTGGGGACCAGCTGTCATAAAGGATAGAAAGAAAAATCTTCAAGTGCTTGAGGTGGAGGAATTTGTCAGCTACCATTGGTGTATCAATCATCTGTACAAAGGTGACCCGAATGAGCTATATTCGTGAGCATGACAAGCGTATATGTCATCACACTGGTATCAATATTGTGAAGTTTCAAAGTATACCTCACTCCTCGAAGATAAGATAAGAGTTTCAAGATGTGGAAAAACAGAAGGGAGCTTGGTAATAGCATAACTAAGAATGTTGGGCTTAAATGAAAAGCCCACAATTAGGTTCTTCACTTGTGATGATATTCCAAATGACATTTGTACCGGGTCACCAATTAACTTAAAAGTGGAGAGGTTTGGAGCTGCACTCTCTATCACTTGCAGCATTCTGCACCAAGTCAAATCCACGAAGCTGAGCCGCTCCAGACAGAATGGTATTTTTAGACAAATTAGCTCATTGCATTGTCCGAGCATCAACTTCTCCAAAGCAAAAGTATTGGAAATAAGACACCCTAACTCATCCCCTGTAATAGACACTTTGTACAGATCTAGTTTTGTCAGGCTTCTCAAGCAATCAGATCCGCTTGTGGGCCGGAAGGCGCAGTAGGTAAGGCGAAGATAAAGAATTGAGTTCCCACACCCATTATGTAAAATTGAGCATGGGAAGTTGTACTCTTCCATATATTTTGAATGCAGTGTAAGGTTTACTTCTTCAATCCCTGGTGTGATAGCATTCTGGAGCCAACTAGTGAGATGACAGCTGCTGACATTGCGATAAAGAGGGACTGCAAGCTTGAGTATCTTCACGCCAGTGCCAGAGTGATTTTTCAGAATGTGGTCAACTCTGTTAGTGAAATCCACTCCTGTCTTTTGGCCTTCCATTTGTTTCAAGCCCAGTGCTTCCTCAGTGAATGTGAGCTTGGGGTAGCGCCTCCAAGAATGTAGAAATGTGTAAGATACACAAGCAGAACGGGCAGAATCTCGGAGTGGCAACAGGGAATGTATATGGCACCAGATATCCTGCACAAGTATTGAAAGCACCGGTCAACTCTGGTTTTTAGTGGCAACTGATTTTCTTCATTTCTTTTTTCTGTTAAAGGATAATGGAGCCATATGGATTCAAATTCTAGGTGATCGTCCATGTTTGTGCAAAATGTGCTGCATCGCAGAGGAAGATAAATGCACTGGAATGCAATTTTGGTAGGTAAGTTCAGCATGTGTATAAAACTTCCTTTTTTTTTCTTGCGGATGATGTGTTTCTAGAACGTCCCTTAGTAATTAGTACGATCAACTAATATCACTACATGGTCAACAATATCGGTTTCTTTTCTGTAATATATTTACACCTGAAGTAGTCAACAGTACAGGGTTTTTGTTCATCTGTACCAACCAAGAAATCAGGGATCAGGCATTACACAATTGCATGCCATAAATAACTAATCTCATGTAGCGAAAAGAAAAGGAACTATCATTAGCTTCCGCATTGGTGCAAAATATTCAATAATATTTAAATGACCTTCCTAGCAGCTACATACATGGCATAGAACTTGGTAACCACCCCCCAGTATGAGGTCATAGACATTAGAACACAAAAAAAAAAATCCTGAACACTAGAAATGCACACAGTAAGCATAATGACACCTTATTTTCTCTTGTGGATACAGCACAAGACCTCAAAACTATCGTGAGGTAAGTAAGTAACTCTCAAGTTCACAATTGATCCCTTTCCCATCAATACACACACGACCATGGTCTCGCTCACTAATACAGCTAGCCTAGTCTTGTTTGTTGGCGACAGTCTTATGATAGATTTCCTTCAATTTTCGCATGAGGTCATGCAGGCATTGTGGAGAACAAGGTAGGAAGGTACTTTGGCCCTGATCAAAAGGATATGTGCATACAGAGAAAAGTTTCAAAAATAGCTCTTTTACTAGGCTACCAGATAGTGTTCACATACTCTGTATGACTACAATACTTTGACGATAAGTACAATCTACTCTTAAAACTGGCTACTCATAAGTAGGCGAAAAGAAAATGTTCCATGTTTATTGCAATTCTGTTATAGCTTAATAGAATAATCAAGTTCCTTGGAAAACATCTGTAAAGTTTACTGGTTCAACTAGAAATGCTAGGCCCATTTTCTGGTATAAGTAATAAGAGAAAGGTTTCATGGGGAAATGATGAATTGAGCAATCAGAATGCAGAAAGGGAACTACAAAGCAAAGCCGTACTACTCCTTGACCATGTAATCAAGGACTGTTAAAGTACTGCCAGGTTAGCTTTCAATGATTTATGACCATATGCCAGGTAAACTCTATTTTAATGGTTACCATGTAACTAAACTCAATTGGTTATTGAGGAAGCTATAGCATAGTCTTCACTATAGCAGTAACAAACATGTAATACCTACCATAGGCCCACCAATTAGCAGTCATAAAAAAGTTCTACTTGCAATATAAGCTTTGCATTATCAACATGTTATGCCATACCTCAGGAAGGTCTGGCCCTGAATATCTCGACATTTCACCACTCTGAGATTGATCAATTTCTTGGCAGAGTGATTCATTTTCTTGTGACACTGAAGTAATCAATCCATCTGCAGCAGAACATGCATGTTACTGAATAGCACAGATAATAACAGAAGGAAACAACCAAGTCAAGTATACAAACTCACAGGCAGCAATCCGATTTATTCCTATTATCAAAAATTTGCAGGAACACTAATTTATTTACTAAAAACCCACATCGTTCGAATTCAAGAAAAAAAATTATAACCGACCATCAATATTATGTGCAAAAATACTGCAAACCCGTCAAGCACAAGATGGAGGAGCTAACCAGTCGGTGGGATCAACCACCTTCACTCTCTTCCCTCTAAGGCTCATCTCATAATATATTTCTGCTAAACAAGGCATTGGCTTCCCAGCTACCTTTGGATGGTGAGCTGTTAGCCCACCGTGCCTCAGCTGCTTCTCAAATCATGAAACCTTCACTGCAGTGCTGGCTTTTCTCGATACACGACTACCATTACGAGAACCACCCCACTATTTTTTATGAGAATATTATCTTCTTTAACTTCGGAATCACCTCCCACCCCACTATTTTTTATGAGAATATACACATCTGAACACAAAATGAGTGTGGTTGAAAACCGACTCTACTCAAAACAGAATAAGGAGCAATCATGGCTAGTCGATATCCACCAAAGTAAGGTTTTGGGCTTTAAAAAGAAACATAGTAAGATATTAAGGTCAAGTGAACTGCTGATAGCCGGCTTATACCAATCTAATTGACCCAGTTTGCTCCTCCTTCAGAAGGTTTTTTTTTTCTACCAGCCGACACCATAAAAAGATAATCTTTGCAAGGAAGAAGCGTATAAGCAGCACCAGAGGCTCGTTCCATAGGTTAATGGAGCAATACTACGCAGATCAGACTATATTTCAATTCAGGCCATGGACACGGCGAATCAGAAGAGGAATAACAGAGTGGCAGAGGAGGTGGGGGCTGAGAGGTGACTTACTGCGGACTCGCCTGCGACGCCTCCGCTCCTTGTGCTTGAACATGAGGCGATTCAGCGACACCATCCCCATGACACCGGTACGGAGGGCACGAAGGCCGCAGCTGGCCGAACTCAGTTTGCCCGCCCGTCTCTGTGTGCGGGAGTGTTTGTGTGCTTGTTCCTCCTCTAGATCTATCTGTCCCGCCCTGTCGCGCGCTCTCGTTTTCGATTCGAAATCATCCGAAACACGGAAATAGCTGAAGAGGGCGCGAGGTGAAGAATCGAGTTGGAGCCGCCGGGGTGGGGAAGGAGAAGGGTAGGTCTTCCTTTTCTTCTCCTATGGCTATGGGCTATGGTGAGTCGGGAGCAAACCGGGCTCTGGAATGTGCCGTCGAACGAGGGGACCAAACCAATCCAACGTAATCTTGAATGGGCCACCATCTGTTGTGTGGGCTCACTTGTCTCGGCCAGAACAATCTGGTGGGCTGGGCTGGCTATCTAGTCGGCTTCGCGTATGGACATTATGGCCGACTTGGTGCTTTTGTCGAGTCAGGTCGGGTTCATCGCTAGGCCCACGATAAGATCAAGGTTCCACGTTACCATCCTTCTCTAATATCACTAGTCTTTCTTTCTGTATGCCACCACTGGTCTTCTACTCTATCACTCCACCCCGCGCTCTCCTGCTACTACCTGGCTGCCGGTGGCGAATCCAGATATTAATAGACATTATTTTCTCTTGTGGATACAGCACAAGACCTCAAAACTCACCAAGAGTCGTAGCCGCAGGGAAGATCAACATCGTGTTGAGGCTGAACGGCTTGGCGGCGAGACGAGTGTTGGCGATGGAGCCCTCGGCTGGCGTGTGTTGCAGATTGATGCTCGCTCGTTGGCGGCGGTGGCTGCTGCTCGTTGGCGCAGCACTTGCTTCCTTCGTTGACGACGGCGAGGTGCAGCTTGCAGCGGCGTCTGGACGTGCAGGACTCCTCGTCGACGGCGGCGGCGGCCGGGTCAGGGGGGGGGGGACGCGCGCGGCGGGGCCAGCCGGAGCGCGCGGGCGGCGGGGGGCTGGGGGCGGGCGGGCGGGCAGTAAGTGGCGGCTGGATAAAACAGTATGGGCTAGTTCGCGACGCAGGGCACAACTATTTTCGTCGGCTTCAACCAGGCTAACGAAATTAAGTTAGTTTCGTCGGTCCAGGTCAAGTCGACGAAAATAAAACATGTAGTTTCGTCGGTCCTGTTGAAGCCGACGAAAATAGGGACTTAGTTTCGTCGGCCCTTTTCAGGCCGACAAAAATAAGGCAATTTTGTCGGTTTGCTTAAGCCGACGAACTATTTAACGGTTTTCGTCGGCTTTCCGCAGGCCGATGAAATTGAGTTGTTTTGGTGCAGCGTTTCCGATCCAGTAGCGATATGCTTGCAAGATTATTCTTCGCTTCTCTCGCTGCCATGCAACGGGACAAGTCCTACAATTAGCAATCTTCTGTTCTTCATCAACGAGAAAATAGCTTAGACCCCAAAAATAGTCTTGCCCTTCATGGAATAATTATAGCCGTGTCACATCGGGAAAATCGGTCGTACGATTCGTAGCCATTTCCTTCAGAGAATACCGTCGCTATACAATCTTAATATAGCTGTGTCACCTCGGGGCAATCGGTCGTACGGGCCGTAGCCGTTTCTTTCCGAGGATACCGTCACTATGCAATCTGAATATAGCCGTGTCACCTCGAGGAAATCGATCATATGAGCCGTAACCGTTTCCTTCCGAGGACACCGTCACTATGCAATCTGTCGGTATATACAGACAGGGGTACCTCCTGCTAGGGTGTCCAGGCCCTTAAGAACTCACAAATACGTAATCTCCCCCTTGCCTTCTGGGGGACGTGGCATACGACCAGTGCCTGACAGCTAGGACCGTGGTCTCCGGACCCTCCCCGAGCTGCCCCGGGTCAGGGGTCTCTGCGTCCCCAGGAAGGTTGGAAGAGCCCTCGGGTAGCTCCTGCGGATCCAGTCTCCTCAGGGAGGTCCGGGGGCATCACGTGTGGTGGTCCGCCCATCACAGGCCAGCCCGCTCCGACCGGCCTTGGGGGGCCGAACCCCCCTTCCCCCAGGAAGAGGTCCGGCGCTGCCATGTGCCGTCCTGCGGAGGGAACGGGGTTGGCCCTGCCGCGTGCCTGCGGCTGGAGGCCCCTTGCGGGTCACCTCTCCACCTACCAGCATTTAATGCGGTAGCTGGGCCGGGCGCGCCCAAGTCAAAAAGAGCAGCCTGCCACTGACACACGGGGCAGGTAGGCTGACACCACGGTAAGACCGCCTGTTTCCAAGGCGGCGCGTCGTATCACCGTGCACAGTGCGCGGACTGTGTACAGTCCTGTCACGGCGCTGCGTGCGTGATGATGGCCTGTAATGGGAGAGCCAAGGCGTGCGCTGCGACAGTGCGCACGCAACAGGTCAGTGTTGTTTCACCGCCTGACAAGAGGTTACATCCCAACAGTGACAGCACGGCTTCACTGTTGGGCAACGCTGACACCGAACACTGAGCAAGACAAGGCTGTACACGGCCGTATCCTAGTTGTGGATACGCACATCAACTTCCCGATTGTGAGGACTACGGAGAGGAACTGGAGATGAAGATCTCCATATCTCTCATAGAACAAGCTCCTATTGGCCGGACCCATATGTCGGGGTCCCGCTCAGTGTAAGCACTCCCTTTGGACTATAAAAGGGAGAGTGCATTCGTTAGATAGGGAGGTCAGGTCCATACACACGAACTCAAGTCCAGACTAAGTTCGACCCGGGATTACACAGTCAATACAACTCCCAAGTGGACGTAGGGTGTTACGCTCCGGCGGCCCGAACCGCTCTAAAATCCTAACGTTCTCCCTGTGTTCATCCGCACACCGATCGAGCGCTCCTAAGTCTCCTCCAAACCCATCCTTAACTAGGATTAGGCGGGTGCTTTCCGCCACCCGGCTGGAGAATTCCTCCGACACAATCTATCTGAATATAGCCGTCGAACATCGTAACACAGCTGTAGATGGAAAAAAGTTTACATATTTTTCTTAGCGTCGCTCACCAAGAGTCGTAGCCGCAGGGAAGGTCAACATCGTGTTGGGGCTGAACGGCTTGGCGGCGAGACGAGTGTTGGCGATGGAGCCGTCGGCTGGCGTGTGTTTCAGATTGATGCTCGCTCGTTGGCGTCGGTGGCTGCTGCTCGTTGGCGCAGTACTTGCTTCCTTCGTTGACGACGGCGAGGTGCAGCTTGCAGCGGCGTCTGGACGTGCAGGACTCCTCGTCGACGGCGTGGCTTCCAGGTGCAGCGTGCGTTTGGCGTTCGGCGTCTCTGCAGCGTATGGCCTTGGCGTGCGTGCGTGTGTCTGGCTTGCGTCGCCCCCTGTCTCAGTTCAGAATTCCAACCCTATGAAATTCGTCTAGGAACTGACAGGTGGACCAGCATATCAGGAAGCAGTCGGACTCTCGGTATTTGCTGAGATGGAGCTGTATGCGGGTGCCTATGCAAACTAACCGGATTTATTTCCAATGTGTTTAAACGAATCTCCACCAGCCTTCTAGAATCCATCTAGCATGTAATCCATGCTCTCCTCCCGTAAGCCACCCAACAGCTTAATCTGGGTTTTATTTAGCCAAGAAGAAGTGGGGCCCACATATCATGGGCTCAACCATAATTTCTACGTTCTAAGAAATCACTCAGGTGCCGGCGTGAAAATACTCAAGCTTGTAATACGTGATCATTACAAGATCAATAGTTGGCTCGAAAATGCTATCAACACCTGGTATTGAAGAAGTCACCCTTAAGCTATCTGCAAAATATAGAGCGAAGCACGAGTTCCCGTGCTCCATTTTACTTGATGGGCGTGGAAACTCTATTCGTTATCTTTGCCTCTCCTGTTGTACCATGCGGCCGACGACATTTGGATTTGATTGCTTGAGAAGCCTGACAATGGGGATGAGTTAGGAACTAAGGTATTGCAACGAGCTAATCTGCCTGAAGATACCATTCCGTCTTGAACAGTTCAGCTATCTGAGAGTATTTGAATGCAATATGCTGCAAGTGATAGAGAGCACAGCTCCAAACCTCTCCACCGCTGACTTCTTCTATTCGGTGAACCAGTACAGCTCATACTTGGAGAATCATCACGAGTAAAGAATCTAAAGGTGGAGTATTCATATGAGCCCAATGCTGTGAATTATGCCATCACCAAGCTTCCTTCCATTAGGTGTTCTGCTAGAAAATTCGGTAAATGCAGGTCCATCAGTAACTGTATGGTCTTAGAAGCGCATAGCGTCATCAAAAGATACATGGTGAGAAGAGTCCCCTCTACAGTTAAGTTAAATGTTGTGGAGCCTTGTAGCAGGTGCCATGTTATATTGCTATAGATGCCGAGCTACTATAATATAATTTAGCTCTGCAACGTTGTATATTACGTATCATGTTACACAACGCCTATGTTCCTGCTAGCTGTGGCCGTTCAACCTCGCGCGCCACCTGCGCTCCGGGAGGTCGCGTCCTTCTACGACGCCGAGCTGCGGCCCTACGCGAGCGGCTGCCGGCGACGCCGGGCCGGGGAGCCAGCAGTAGCATCGAAGGGAGCAGGCGGCGGGGATTTCTATTTGTCACTTCAACTAAAGTTCATCTAAATTTTATTATTTTCATCATACAACATTGTCATTCTTGTAAACTTGTTGAACTGAGCCAAATAGGGGCAAATCTAACGGTCATTGGATCGAAAAGCTAACGGAATATCATATAATATAAGGTACAAAATTTAGACCGAGTGTCAAATGCGAAAATGTAAAAATTAAGGATCAAATAAGAAATCATTTATTATATTAATATCAAATAGGTAATTTTCTCCGGAATAAAAGGGGATTCGAATCCCCCACCCAGTTCGCCACCGCCTGTCTTCTTCCTCCACCAGCCCGCGGGGCAGCAGCAACCAGCAAGTCCTGACGGGTCACGGCTCCCACCCAATCCCACGACGCCATGGCCCCGCCGCCGCCCAAGTCCCTGCCGGACCTCCACGTGGACACCCAACGCCTGATCCTGAGCCGCATCCCCTGCAGCGTCGACCGCGGCCGCATGTCCCTCGTGTGCCGAGCGTGGTGCGACATGGTCCGCAACCAGCGTAGCCTGGTGGGGCGCCTGCTCCCGCGGCCGCTCCCGTAGCTGATAGCTCCTCCTCCGCGCGCCCTTCCCCGTCGTAGGCTCCACCCGGCCGCCTGCGTCCTCAGCGGCTGCCTCGCCCACCACTACCTCAACGTCGTCCCGTCCGACGCGCGCTGCATCGGCTCCCACGACGGCGCCTGGCTCCTCGTCGACACCCGCGAGCCGCATGCCCACAACAGGGCCGGCGGTGCCGTCCGCGACCTCCCGCGAGAGCTCCTGCGCTGGACCAACCCGTACGTCCACAGGATGGTCATCCACGCCGCCGCGCTCTCGTCCTCGCCGGACGACGCGAACTGCGTCGGCGCCACCATCGTCACAACCTGGCGGGACCCGGCCCCGGGCGCCGGCCCTCCACCTCTGCGTCGCGTTCTGGGATGTTGAGGACGTCCTCTACCTCGACCACTGTGAAGCCTTCGTCTTCGTCACCCAAGGAGAACACCTTCGCATGTGCAAGCCAACCCTGAGTCAGGAAAACATGCTGACAACAGAGTGGAGGACGCAGCGCTTCTGTCCCGGTGGGCGCCACTACGACCAGGCCGTCCGCGCTCGCTACGTACCTCGTCGTTTCCGACGAGGAGCTTCTCATGTTCGTGAGGTTCACACCTGAACCTAATCAACCGACGTCCAGTTTCAAGGTGTTCCGGGCGGCTGAGCGGAATGTGCCTGACGTCTAAGCCGACCGCTTCCCCATTGATCGGTACGTACCCCCGGGCATGGAGCGAGCTGGACACGCTGGGTGGCCGGATGTTGTTCGTCGGCCCTGGCTGCTCCAGATCCTACTACGCGGATCAGTACCCGGGCTTCAAGGCCGGCATCTACTTCTTGGATGATGGCGAGTTCTACGAGGATGCAGTGATCTTCGGCAACGGCAATGGGAATCGCTACCCTGCAGCGACAACGGGAAGTGGTCAGAAGGTCATGTCCAGCTTCCCGAGATCAAACCCATCGGGCCACGCTGCTCCAGTTTTGGCTTCTCCCTTGAGGCGGCGCCTTGTTTTCATGAGTTAATTAGTCTGAGATCGTGTTAATCGACGTGCTGCTGGTCGCGTAATATTCAGGGTGAGGTTGTTGCAATGTTCAGAGTCAGATAGTGCCCAAATGCGTTGTGGGTATTCTATCTGTTCTTGTCAACTGAATGCAGAGCAGAATTGAATTGGATTTGCATGTTTGTACAGTTGAGTTTGAAAATGTGTTTGTTAGTACACTGGTTTTTCCTTATCTTTATACAGCTTGGAACTGAAGTTGCAAGGATGCTAAACTAATGTTAGTTTCTGATTGCAATATCCAGAGTTAGGAGTAGCTGCTGATTGCACTATTCGCAGTGACAGTTTCTGATTGCAATATTCAGAGTTAAGTAGTTTCTGATCGCAATAGTTTCCGATTTTCCAAAAGGCCGCATGCTGCACGCATTGTTCTGGTCCTCCACCTTTTGTGACAACGTCCATAATCCAAAAATACTTGACGAGACTTAAAATTTATCCAAACCGTCACAAAGTGCTGGGTTTATTTGGCTTCAAGGCTCCGATAGGCCATGCCATATTTTGGGCGGCTAGCCCGACCTGCCTAAGCAGCCTAGCTAGGGACATGGCCAATACCGCGTCAATTTTGAAACTGCAACTGGGTTACCATTCTCGTGATGAGTTTCATTTCGTTTTTTCTCTCTCCAAAAGTAAGATGTCATCTAAGATGTTTTGAGATGATAAACGAAAGAAGATTTCCAATGTACAAATTCATCTTACGGTTTCATATGGTTTCATATTGCGCGAGATGTGATTGGACGTAATTATATGAAATTGAACTCTCTAGCTCCCAATGCAAGTTTCAACAAATTTTATAGTCTTAGTGACATCTAATCCCACTCTCTCTTTATCTCTATCTATCTACATAATTATCTTGCTATATCACCATACATGTGGATGTGTCACCTTATTTAACGTGCACGAAGCCATTCTAATCTCAATCTGGTCTACAATAAAAATCGACAAATCAATCCGTATTGGCTACTTTTCCCATTGATGATTCCCAACAATATGGTATCCACATGTTTTATGCGCAAACAAAGTATTTTATTAATATTTTTACCGATTTGGAAAGATTCTTATCCAAACATTTTTTATATGACCACATTTTGGTTGTATTCTAACTTTAGCGGTAACCATAATTTAGCTTGGTACGTTCGCTAGAGGTGCAAACCAAACACGTCCTATATTGCTGATAGCCTATGTGAGCGGGGACTCATAAGCTCTAGTCCAAAGGTTATATGATGTGTTAAAACTAAACAATTTTCTTGATTTTTTTTCGAAGAAACACAGCACGAGGCCACGAGCTCTTCCTTTACCGTCTTTTCGTTAAAAAAAATGAAAAGCAAAACGTTCGACGCCGGCGCGCCGCTGGATGACGTGCCTCTCACGTCTCACCTCGCAGACACGTCCAACGCGTGCTCTCCTGAATACATCTCAGCCGTTAGCTCGAAAAGCATCCGACGGTCGGGCATCCCGATCACATGGATCGAGACCTCGCTTCCCCCTCCCCCGGTCCCCCCTCCCGGTCTCCCCCTCCCCCTCCCCTTCGCCGTTCCTCGGCTTACAAATACCCCTCACTTTTCCGTGAAGATCCAATTCCAGTAGGTGCAGCAGCCATGACGTTTGCCTACCACGTGAAGTGCCTAAAGGAAATCCAAGACATACTCCGTGACCACAAGAGAGATGAGGGCGTGTCCATCACCTTCACCGGCCGCCTCGCCTCCATCGCTGAGGCGACGGGCATGTGGCGCCTGCTTCAGGACATGGAGCACCAGGGCTGGGATGTCGAGAAGAGCTCGCTGGAGCCGTTCACCTACATCGACAGCGCGATCGGCCGGTGAAGCGTCCCCCCATCAGGGAAGACTTAAAAGTGTTAATTTATCAGTCCCAGGAGGCTGATAACACTTTTATTACAACAGATGGTACATCACCGTACAACTCTTCGCGGTAATGGGCAGTGAAGCGCCACTATCGCGAGGATTACAACTAAAACCCACACCACTACACTAGTTCGAAAAGAGGATCATCAGAGTCTTGCGCCATGCGGAATCCAACGGTGGCGTCAACCACAGGCAAGACTGGGTGCAGGACGAAACCCTACTCGTTGTCTTCGGGGACGTAGTCTGGGTCTTCCACTGTAAAAGTAAGAATGGGGTGAGTACAAACGTACTCAGCAAGTTCAATCATACCCACGGAGGGGTTATAACAGAATTTAATGCACAGGGTAGTCCAAGGATAAGGTTACGGTTCATTTGCGGAAAACACAGTTGTATGCAGGGGTTCATTTTTAAAGCACTTTTCAAAACAAGTTTTCCATTACCAAGGGGCACACGATGTTGATTCACACGGATCCAAATTTTAAACTGCTACCGAACTCCCCGTCCGCCGTAGCATACGGCACAACTGCCGGACACTTTCCAAACGACTCACACATGCCCATTCATTCCCAAAGAGAAACACTAGTTATGTGACCACACCATAACTTGCCCAATACCGTGGGCACGGCTATTCGAATAGATTTTCAACTCTGCAGAGGTGTGCAACTTTACCCACAGGTGGGGTACCACAGCACGAACACCTTAGTGCCGGTGCAGATCCCATCAAAGCCCTTACCCACCTTAGCTAGACCTGACTAGCCACCACGGGATCTATCAAGGGGTCATTCGACCTATCACCGAGGTTTAACCGGGGCATAAGTCACACAGAGCTTATCCCGTCTCCTTGATCACCCGTTGCTCCCAGCTCTTCTGATGGCTATCAGACTAACTAGTGGGGTTAGGCCAAGCCGTTGCCCATACAACGGTCAAGTGGTTTGCACGACAGGAAGCTAGGTGAGACGACACATCAACTCGGTCCTTAGGGGTGACAAGATGGATATCTCCCTTCCACGCTCAACCACACAGGTACGAGCTCACCAACGGCAATTCACACAGAAATGCCATCCATCCCGTCCGACTCGTCTTTCAAAACCACATTTTTACCCTTTCCCACACACACGCATTTTCTTTATAAAATCAGGTGTTCCAGGTATGGTTATCACAACAAGGGTGGCTATCCTACCCTGGTTACGGCACGCAAAACCATGCAATTTTATAAAAACAGGCCATCGGGTTGTGTTTATAAAAACTAGGACAGAAACATGCATCAAGGGGCGGGATTGAACTTGCCATCGTCAAACTCTTGCGGGAGGTCCTGATCGTAGCACTGTCCCTCGGGTTCGGGGTCGCAGTACTGGTCCTCGTTTGCTTGGTCACGCTCGGGACCTTCCTCGTTCACTCCATGTCCTACGACACAAACAAACAAACACACAATCAAGCACAAAAACTAAAAGCTTTTATCGCTGAGCTTGAATCGGAAATAATTTAGTTACGGAGGTAGGGGTAATATTTTTGGGTGATTTCTTAATGGCACGGTTAAAACTATACTAGAAAGGGCGTGGTAAAGTTTCGGGTCGATCGGAGGTTGTTTCGCACATAAAATGACGAGTTAAAGGTGGTTTCAGGGGTTAAACGGGGTCCAGGGGCTTGTTCGTAAATATCTAAAGAGGGCAGGGGTTTATTTGCGAACCCTAGAAATATCCAGAGTATGCAAAAGGGTGTCGGGCGTATCTAAGTTTATGTAATGGAGGGTTCGTTTGTAATATTAGAAAGAACGGGGTTTCTTTTGCGAAAGGGAGTGATTAGGAGGGGTTTCTTTGGGAAAACAGGGAAACAGGAGGGGGTTTTGGGCAAAACTGCCCCCTTTCTTCCTCCCCTTGCTAGCAGGAACAGAGGAGGAGTGGGGGGGGGGGCGCCGGCGGCCAATGTCCGGTCGGCCTAGGGCCTAATAGCGGCGGGGGTGGGGGAGAGGGAGAGGGGAATGAGGGGGGGCCCATTCCCGGCCTCACCTCGGGCGGGGGCGGTGCGAGGTGGCCGGCCGACGAGAGGGGGGGCGGCGGCGGCTCGGGAGCACGGCGGGGCGGCGAGGGAAGCTTGGGAAGGGAGCTGGGAGGTGATGGCGCGGGTTGTGGGGGTGCCGAGGTGCGGGGGAGGGCTATTTATAGGCGGCCGCGGTGGAGGAGCGGTGGAGACCGGTGGGGAGGGCCGGCGAGAGGCGCGGGGCACTTTAATGGCGGCCGCGACGTGACGCCCGTGTCGTCGAGCGGCGGCGCAGGCAGCGAGGCCGGGGCGACGCGACGGTGCGGCACGTGGGGCGGCGCGCGCGCGACGGAGCAGGCGTGGCAGCGGCGGGCGACGCGTCGTCGCTGCTCGGCGCGCGCGTGCAGGCGGCGTGCGGCACGGCGGGCGGCGCGGCACGCGGGGAAAACAGGGCGCGCGTAGGCGACGCGCTGCACGGCGGGCGGCGCGGCACGCGGCGCCCGCGCGCGCGTGCGCGGGTGGCGCGACACGGCGCGGCGCACGGCCGTGCGTCGTGGCGCGGCCGGGCAGGGGCTGGCACGGTGGCTTGCGCGCGCTCGCGCGTAAGGGAGGAGGGGCCGTGGCTCAGGGCCCAGCAGGAGGGGAGCGGCGCTCGAGAGCAGGGGAAGGCCGGGAAAGGAAGAAGGAAGAAAGGAGAAAGGAAAAAGGGAGGAAGAGAAAAGAGAAAGAGAGAGGAAAGAAAGAAAATGGGAGAAAAAGAGAGAGAAAGAAGGGAGGGAGAGAGGTGTGTCGGCGCCGGTCGCGGCGGCGACCGCGGCCGGTCGGCCACGCGCGCGCGAGATTCGCGCGCTGTGCGAGAAGAGTATTGTGCCGGCGCTAATTGCGGAGGGCGGTCGCGCGTGGTCGTCGTGACGCGGTGGCGAGGGTTGAGGCGGTGCGCGTGACGGCGTGCGTGTGGCAGAGAGGGTCAGGGTTTTACGATGAATCGGTTTTTAGTCGGAACCTTTAACGCGTAGCTTAGGCTTGAAATTTTCGGGACGTTACAAACCTACCCCACTTAAATGAATCTCGTCCTCGAGATTCGGCTGGCTTTTGAACAGATGGGGGAACTCCTTCTTTAGGGCCTCCTCGCGTTCCCATGTTGCTTCTTCTATTCCATGTCTGCTCCATTGAACTCTGCATATCCGTACTTCGGAGTTTCTTGTCCTCTTAGTGACAGTGTCCAGAATTTTGACCGGTACTTCCTGGTATCGCAGATCCGGCTGTAGGTCTATGGTTTCCACCATCACATGTTCTCCCTCGGGTACTCTCAAACACCTTCTTAGTTGCGAAACATGAAATACTGAGTGTATATCTGACATTTCTTCTGGTAACTCTAGTTGGTATGCCACTGCTCCGACTTTCTTCAGAACTCGATACGGTCCAATGTATCGAGGGGCCAATTTCCCTTGTACCTGAAATCTTCGTGTCCCTCGAATGGGTGAGACTTTGAGATAGACAAATTCTCCTGGGTTGAAACTTATTTCCCGCCTCTTCTTGTCTGCGTAGCTCTTTTGTCGCGACTGAGCTGCCTTCAATTTCTCGCGGACCTCTGCTACTTTTTCTTCCGCTTCTTTTATAAGTGCAGGTCCTACTAGTGCACGTTCTCCAACTTCCGACCACATCAAGGGAGTTTTGCACTTCCTTCCATAGAGGGCTTCGAATGGCGACATGTCCAAGCTGGCTTGGTAACTATTATTGTACGAGAATTCTGCATAGTGCAGACTCTGCTCCCAATCATTTCCATAGGTCAGGACACATGCTCTCAGCATATCTTCCATGACCTGGTTTACCCTTTCGGTTTGACCATCCGTCTGTGGGTGGTATGCGGAGCTAAAATCTAACTTAGTGCCCATGGCTTGATGCAAGCTCTTCCAAAACCTAGAGGTGAATTGGGTTCCTCTATCCGAGACAATTCTGCTGGGCACCCCATGTAGTTTTACTATATTTTCTACATAAAGCTTTGCCAGCTTTTCCCCACCATAAGTGGTTCGTACAGGTATGAAATGAGCCGATTTAGTGAGTCTGTCCACTATTACCCATATGGAATCGTGTCCCTTCTGTGTTCTAGGCAGACCCACTACAAAGTCCATTCCTATCTCATCCCATTTCCAAACCGGGATAGGCAAGGGTTGCAATAATCCGGCTGGTTTCTGATGTTCGGCCTTAACCCTTTGACAAGTATCACAATGGGCCACGAATCGTGCAACATCCGCTTTCATTCCATTCCACCAATACTTTTGCCTTATGTCCATATACATTTTGGTGGATCCCAGGTGAATGGAGTAGGCCGAGTTATGGGCTTCGTCCATGATTATCTGCCGGAAGTCTCCATTCTGGGGCACACAAATCCTATCCTCGTACCATAATGTCCCCTTATCGTCTACTCTGAAGCCCGGTGCTTTGTTTTCTCCAGTTTGTTTGCGGATCTTCATTAACTCCTGATCCGAGCTTTGGGCCTCTCTAATTCTATCCTCTAGTGTTGATTGGACGCTTAGCACATGGCTGGAACCTCGAGGCACAATGTGCACATTTAATCGTGCCATTTCCTCGCGCAGATTGTCATCCTTGGGTCCATAGGATTTCCGGCTTAAGGCGTCGGCTACCACGTTCGCCTTTCCGGGGTGATAATGGATTTCCAAATTGTAGTCCTTAACCAACTCCAACCATCTCCTTTGCCTTAGGTTCAAATCTGGTTGGGTGAAGATATATTTCAAACTCTTATGGTCGGTGTAAATTTCACACTTATTTCCAATCAAATAATGTCTCCAAATCTTAAGGGCATGCACTACGGCTGCAAGTTCCAAATCGTGGGTCGGATAGTTCTGCTCATGGATCCTGAGTTGGCGGGAAGCATATGCAACGACTTTCCCGTCTTGCATCAGCACACACCCTAATCCTTGTCGGGATGCGTCACAATAAATGACAAAGTCCCGACGAATGTCCGGTAGGGTCAGCACTGGGGCGGTTGTCAACCTTTGCTTCAATTCTTGAAGACTTCTTTCACAATTTTCCGTCCAGGCGAACTTCTTCTCCTTCTTAAGAAGTTCCGTCATGGGTCGGGCTATCTTAGAGAATCCCTCGATAAATCTCCGATAGTATCCGGCTAATCCAAGAAAACTTCTGATCTCACTAACATTGGTCGGTCGCTGCCACTTGGACACGGCTTCGACCTTCTCTAGGTCCACTGCTACGCCTTCCGCGGTCAGAATGTGACCAAGGAAAGCTACTTTCTCCAGCCAGAATTCACACTTGCTAAATTTAGCATATAGTTTATGCTTCCTTAGCTTTTCCAACACTACCCGCAGATGTTGCTCATGTTCCTGAACACTCTTGGAGTAGATAAGTATGTCGTCAATAAAGACTACGACAAACTTATCTAGCTCGTCCATAAATACCTTATTCATGAGGTTCATAAAATAGGCAGGGGCATTGGTTAGTCCGAAGGACATTACGGTGAACTCAAATTGCCCGTAGCGGGTGACAAAAGCTGTCTTAGGGATGTCACTTTCTCTAATTTTGAGCTGGAAATATCCCGACCTTAGGTCGATCTTGGAAAAGTACTTGGCTCCTTTTAGCTGATCGAACAGGTCATCAATCCTGGGGAGGGGGTACTTATTCTTAATGGTAACTTCATTCAGTGCCCGGTAATCTACACATAACCTCATACTCCCATTCTTCTTCTTGACAAACAACACTGGGGCTCCCCATGGTGACGAGCTTGGTCTAATGAAACCAATTCGTTGCAGTTCCTCTAGTTGCTTCTTTAATTCTGTCAATTCAGAGGCTGCCATCCTATAGGGTCTCTTGGCTATAGGGGATGTTCCGGGGATAAGGTCTATGACGAACTCTATATCTCTGTCTGGCGGCATGCCAGGAAGTTCTTCGGGGAATATATCTGGGTATTCGCTTACTACCGGGACCCCTTCTAAGGGCTTGGCTTCCACGCTAAACACCATTGGGTCAAACTTGCTATCCCGGGTATGGCAGATCACTTGTACTCCTTCGGGGTTTGTTAGGTGTACCACTTTGTCGGTACAGCCTATGAGACCATTGTGCCGGCTTAACCAGTCCATTCCAAGGATTACGTCTATTCCTCCAGACTTAAGTACTACCAAATCTGCTAGAAAGTCTACCCCACTTAAATTGATCCTTACCCGTGGACAACCTAACTGACAATTAATGTCGCCTCCAGGCGTCCGGGTTAATAGGGGTGTTTTTAGTAGTACTGTAGGTATTTTGTGTTTTTCCACATAGCTCGAGGATATAAACGAGTGCGATGCTCCAGAATCAAATAGTACCGTTGCCAGAGCTGAGCTGACTAGATACTCACCGAGCACTACGCCCAGAGCTTCTTGAGCCTCCTGCGCGTCGATGTGATTGACGCAGGCTCGTCCAAATGATTGCTGCTTCACCTGCTGGCTGCCATCGTTGTTGCGGACGGGCACTCGGTTGGCACCGGTCAGGGCTGGTCTGGGCCCATTCACCGTGTTGGAGAAGGCCGACGTTGCCGGCTTATTCTTGGCGTAGGGGCAATTGGCGATGAAGTGCCCCGTCTCACGGCAGTTGAAACAGGCCCTAACATTGTTGTTGTCAGAGGCGGCCAGGCTTGTGTTGCTCTGCGGGGCCCTCATGGTATTCTGACTCTTAGGCTGTGCTTCAGGGGCTCGTGATCCTGTCACTTGGGACTGAGTCCTATACTGCATTGGGGCCTGGGATCTTGGTGCAGTATAGTTGGAGTTCCTCGGCTTTTGGAAGCGGTCCTGTTGGCGGGCCTTACTTTCCAGGAATTTGCGTTTATTATCCTTTCTTTCTTCAGCTTTGGCCCTTTCTGTGAGGATAGCCTTGTTCATCAGGGTGTTGAAGTCTGGATAGATCTAGGGAGTAAGCAAGGTCCGGAGTTCTGGGCTTAACCCCTTCTTGAACATATCTTGCTTCTTATCGTCGTCGTTCACTTCTTCCGGCGCGTACCGGGCCAATTCTATGAACCGGTGGGTGTATTCTTCCACCGTCATGCTTCCTTGTTGTAGTGCGCGGAATTCTTCCGCCTTGCGCTTCATAGTGGCTGAAGGGATGTGGTAGCGGCGGAACTCCCTTACGAATTCTCCCTAGGTGATGGTAGAGGCATCTTCGGCTGCGGCACAATAGTTTTCCCACCAGGATAATGCTGTTCCGGTGAGCTGGTGGGCTGCCAGAAGGACTTTATCCCGGTCCTGGCATTCGAATGGTTCGAGCTTCCTCTGAATTACTCGCAACCAGTCGTCAGCATCCAACGGGTTGCAGGATCCGGCGAAGGTAGGTAGCTTGGTCCTTAGAAAGGCCGTCAGCTTGTCGTTCATATTCTGCCCTCGTGGCTGCCGGTTAATGAGGGCATTCGCCAGAGTCTCCAGTATGAGGGTCTGGTTATGGATGATCTGCGCCAGGTCTCCGAGGGGTGGAGGTGGTGGTAGTTGTTCTCCTTCTTGACTTCCTCCTCAGTTCTGGCTTACTTCTTGTTCTCCTTGGGGAAGATCTTGTTCAACGGGATGTGCTCCGACACTAGCGGCTACGGGGTTCCGGCCACGGGAGGCCCTCGCGACGTTCCGGGGGGTCACCTGTTGATTGGGTAAATCGGAGTTACGATTTTGTGATGTTTAAGTTGTTTAATTCGTATATATAAGGCAGAATCTACCTTTTGCCGGTACCCGTATAAACAAGTAGCACACAACAAACCAGCACACAATCACCACAAACAGCAAGCACCAACCTTTTTATTACAGCAAGGGGGGGTACAGCATGGGGGTACGACTAGGTCTCGTGCTACTCAGCCAGGGTCTTGTCTTAAGGGTACGGCGCAAACAGAAAGGCTGGGGAGGGGCATCACTGGGATGGCGTCGGTCACTCTACTTGCGTGGTGTGTCTTCTTCCGGGGCGGACAGGGTGAGAGGTTCTCGCTCGCCGTCTTCTGGGTTCCCATCGGTCAGGGGTTGCATTGCAGCATCCCCTTCGTCGGCGGCAGCAGAACTTTCAGGATTCTCGGGTGGGGCTCGTGTGCTCCCAAAGAGTGATCCCCACCCTATGACGGGTGTCCCGAGTAAAACATGGTCTTCCCCTATTGCCGGGACTGGCGTCCCACTTTGGGTCCAATCTTGCATACGCCGGTCTCGGGCCTGCCTGAGGCTTTCTTGGGCGACCGCTTCGCTACTGACCGCGGCTGCGGTTCTCGCCTCGGCATGGGCGGCTCGGATCTGCTGTATCCTTACCGCGAGCTCTACTTGCTCGGCTCGATGGGTCTGCTCCCTTAGAAGGTTGGCTTGCTCATCAAAGAGTTGGTCCAGGGCGGCTAGGTAAGTAGCCACTTGGTACAGGGGGCCTTCTTCGTGGCGACGTCGCTCCAGGTTTCTCATGCGTGCTTCCCAGACTGGGGTTCTGATGGCCGGCGGGAAGAACTTCGCTGGTGTGGGGGCGAGGTGTTCTTCAAAAATCCGGCACAAATAACGGAGTGCTTTTCTGATGGCCAAGGGATAGGTGTCCTGATGTCTAAACCCTGTGGCAGTCACTCGCCAAGGCTGGATGTCGGGGTAGCGGTTACTCCTGGCGATGACCAGGATCACCCTGCAGCGGAGGGTACCATGGTGCTCGTACTCTCGGCTGTAGTACCTTAGGCGTTCTGCAACACCAAGGCCTTCCAGGGTGTTGATCAAAAGGCTGGGGAATCCAGGTGCAGCTTGGCAATCGCCCTGGGTCCATCCTTCCTCAGCCATCTGAAACAGAAACAGGGTAAACAACCTGGTACAGGTGCAAAAGGGGAGTAGATGATATTTATTATTACAACAAGGGTGGTACTGTTTTCATAGATACGTGGTCATTAGGGTAGGGTTTTAGCTAGGGGTGCTAATCCTATCATTGGGATTCTTCCTCGGTCCTGATAGAGCGCTTCTTTATTGGAAGGAACCGATCCATCTCGTTTTCGGTCTGAGTACCCTTATCCCAATGGGTTTCCATGGGTTCTTCTTCTTCTTCCTCTATCCATCCACCTATTCCGTTGCGGTTCTCGTATTCTTGCATCTGGGTTTGGAGGGCGGCTAAGGAATACTCGGCGTTTGCGGCTCTTGTCCGTTGTTCCTCCAGCTCCTGGGTTATCTTTTCAATCCCACGAATTAACTGCCTTAGTTGTGCCGCCTGTTCGCGGTAGAGGGCATCCAAGCCAGTAAGGTAGATGGATAGGTGGGAAACCGTATCTTCGAGGTCCTCTTCTTCTCGTCCAAGGCCCCTCATTCGGGCAATCCAAGTGCGTCCTCGTCCCTCAGCGGGTGGGAAAAACCCCATAGTAGTCCGCTGAAGGTGGTGCTTGTAGAGCACACGCAGCCGTCGCAGGGCTTTGCGGGCGGCCTTTCGATAGGTGTCGGGGAAGCGGAAGCCAGTGGTGGAGATGAACCAAGGATCCACATCAGGATAGCGGGTGCTTCTCTCCACAAAAACCATCATGTCGCACCGAAGGGTGCCTCCGGCGATGTACTCACAGTAAGCATACTCCGGTGGTTCCCTAATCCCAACGCGTTCCAGGCTGAGCAATAGTAAATTGGGGAGGCCAGGCTCTGCGTGGCAGATTCCGCTAACCCATCCATTGCTAGCCATCTGGAACAAGGCAAAGACCGGTGGTGAGTGTTTGTGCAGAAAGTTTCTAAACCGGGACGAGTTCTAGGGTCTGAAAAGGGGTCTCGTTCCTAGGGTCACGTCCTACGGCCAGCCTACGGCTCTGATACCACCTGAAGCGTCCCCCCATCAGGGAAGACTTAAAAGTGTTAATTTATCAGTCCCAGGAGGCTGATAACACTTTTATTACAACAGATGGTACATCACCGTACAACTCTTCGCGGTAATGGGCCGTGAAGCGCCACTATCGCGAGGATTACAACTAAAACCCACACTACTACACTAGTTACGAAAAGAGGATCATCAGAGTCTTGCGCCATGCGGAATCCAACGGTGGCGTCAACCACAGGCAAGACTGGGTGCAGGACGAAACCCTACTCGTTGTCTTCGGGGACGTAGTCTGGGTCTTCCACTGTAAAAGTAAGAATGGGGTGAGTACAAACGTACTCAGCAAGTTCAATCATACCCACTGAGGGGTTATAACAGAATTTAATGCACAGGGTAGTCCAAGGATAAGGTTACGGTTCATTTGCGGAAAACACAGTTGTATGCAGGGGTTCGTTTTTAAAGCACTTTTCAAAACAAGTTTTCCATTACCAAGGGGCACACGATGTTGATTCACACGGATCCAAATTTTAAACTGCTACCGGACTCCCCGTCCGCCGTAGCATACGGCACAACTGCCGGACACTTTCCAAACGACTCACACCTGCCCATTCATTCCCAAAGAGAAACACTAGTTATGTGACCACACCATAACTTGCCCAATACCGTGGGCACGGCTATTCGAATAGATTTTCAACTCTGCAGAGGTGTGCAACTTTACCCACAGGTGGGGTACCACAGCACGAACACCTTAGTGCCGGTGCAGATCCCATCAAAGCCCTTACCCACCTTAGCTAGACCTGACTAGCCACCACGGGATCTATCAAGGGGTCATTCGACCTATCACCGAGGTTTAACCGGGGCATAAGTCACACAGAGCTTATCCCGTCTCCTTGATCACCCGTTGCTCCCGGCTCTTCTGATGGCTATCAGACTAACTAGTGGGGTTAGGCCAAGCCGTTGCCCATACAACGGTCAAGTGGTTTGCACGACAGGAAGCTAGGTGAGACGACACATCAACTCGGTCCTTAGGGGTGACAAGATGGATATCTCCCTTCCACGCTCAACCACACAGGTACGAGCTCACCAACGGCAATTCACACAGAAATGCCATCCATCCCGTCCGACTCGTCTTTCAAAACCACATTTTTACCCTTTCCCACACACACGCATTTTCTTTATAAAATCAGGTGTTCCAGGTATGGTTATCACAACAAGGGTGGCTATCCTACCCTGGTTACGGCACGCAAAACCATGCAATTTTATAAAAACAGGCCATCGGGTTGTGTTTATAAAAACTAGGACAGAAACATGCATCAAGGGGCGGGATTGAATTTGCCATCGTCAAACTCTTGCGGGAGGTCCTGATCGTAGCACTGTCCCTCGGGTTCGGGGTCGCAGTACTGGTCCTCGTTTGCTTGGTCACGCTCGGGACCTTCCTCGTTCACTCCATGTCCTACGACACAAACAAACAAACACACAATCAAGCACAAAAACTAAAAGCTTTTATCGCTGAGCTTGAATCGGAAATAATTTAGTTACGGAGGTAGGGGTAATATTTTTGGGTGATTTCTTAATGGCACGGTTAAAACTATACTAGAAAGGGCGTGGTAAAGTTTCGGGTCGATCGGAGGTTGTTTCGCACATAAAATGACGAGTTAAAGGTGGTTTCAGGGGTTAAACGGGGTCCAGGGGCTTGTTCGTAAATATCTAAAGAGGGCAGGGTTTATTTGCGAACCCTAGAAATATCCAGAGTATGCAAAAGGGTGTCGGGCGTATCTAAGTTTATGTAATGGAGGGTTCGTTTGTAATATTAGAAAGAACGGGGTTTCTTTTGCGAAAGGGAGTGATTAGGAGGGGTTTCTTTGGGAAAACAGGGAATCAGGAGGGGGTTTTGGGCAAAACTGCCCCCTTTCTTCCTCCCCTTGCTAGCAGGAACAGAGGAGGAGTGGGGGGGGGCGCCGGCGGCCAATGTCCGGCCGGCCTAGGGCCTAATAGCGGCGGGGGTGGGGGAGAGGGAGAGGGGAATGAGGGGGGGCCCATTCCCGGCCTCACCTCGGGCGGGGGCGGTGCGAGGTGGCCGGCCGACGAGAGGGGGGGCGGCGACGGCTCGGGAGCACGGCGGGGCGGCGAGGGAAGCTTGGGAAGGGAGCTGGGAGGTGATGGCGCGGGTTGTGGGGGTGCCGAGGTGCGGGGGAGGGCTATTTATAGGCGGCCGCGGTGGAGGAGCGGTGGAGACCGGTGGGGAGGGCCGGCGAGAGGCGCGGGGCACTTTAATGGCGGCCGCGACGTGACGCCCGTGTCGTCGAGCGGCGGCGCAGGCAGTGAGGCCGGGGCGACGCGACGGTGCGGCACGTGGGCGGCGCGCGCGCGACGGAGCAGGCGTGGCAGCGGCGGGCGACGCGTCGTCGCTGCTCGGCGCGCGCGTGCAGGCGGCGTGCGGCACGGCGGGCGGCGCGGCACGCGGGGAAAACAGGGCGCGCGTAGGCGACGCGCTGCACGGTGGGCGGCGCGGCACGCGGCGCACGCGCGCGCGTGCGCGGGTGGCGTGACACGGCGCGGGCCAGGGGCGTGGCGCGGCCGGGCAGGGGCTGGCGCGGTGGCTTGCGCGCGCTCGCGCGTAAGGGAGGAGGGGCCGTGGCTCAGGGCCCAGCAGGAGGGGAGCGGCGCTCGAGAGCAGGGGAAGGCCGGGAAAGGAAGAAGGAAGAAAGGAGAAAGGAAAAAGGGAGGAAGAGAAAAGAGAAAGAGAGAGGAAAGAAAGAAAATGGGAGAAAAAGAGAGAGAAAGAAGGGAGGGAGAGAGGCGTGTCGGCGCCGGTCGCGGCGGCGACCGCGGCCGGTCGGCCACGCGCGCGCGAGATTCGCGCGCTGTGCGAGAAGGGTATTGTGCCGGCGCTAATTGCGGAGGGCGGTCGCGCGTGGTCGTCGTGACGCGGTGGCGAGGGTTGAGACGGTGCGCGTGACGGCGTGCGTGTGGCAGAGAGGGTCAGGGTTTTACGATGAATCGGTTTTTAGTCGGAACCTTTAACGCGTAGCTTAGGCTTGAAATTTTCGGGACGTTACAGCCGGGCGCATGGGCTTGCACACTACGTCCTCGGCATCACCAAGCCAGCCGCCGCCGACCATCCCGACTCCTCCACCGCCGTCACCGCCGAGATGCTCCACAAGTCGGTCCGCCTCTCCACTTCCATGAGCTCCCCCGACTACGGAACTGCAGCCTTCGCCCAGCGAGTCGCGGACAAGCTCCACAACCGTCATGCCAGAAGTCAGGAGGGAATCGCCGCCTCTCCCGCCGACCGCGCTGCCTTCGCCGGCGTCTTCCGCGTCGACAACTCCCCCGACCGCTCCCTCCCCGCCGACCGCGCTGCCTTCGCCGGCGTCTTCCGCGTCGACAACTCCCCCGACCGCTCCCTCCCCGCCGACCGTGCCTTCGTCGCTAACTCCCCCGGCCGCCGCCTCTCCGACGAGCGGGCCCGCGACGCCAGCTTCCCCGACCGCTCCCTCCCCGCCGACCGCGCCTTCATCGCCAAGTGCCCCGGCCGCCTCCTCTCCGCCGAGCGGGCCCGCGTCGCCAGCTTCCGCGGCCGCTCCCTCTCAGCCGAGCGCACCCGCATCGCCGGCTCCCCAGGCCGCTGCCTCCCCCCCGAGCGCGCCCCGACGTCAACTCCCCCGGCCGCTCCCTCTCCGCTGGGCGCGGCCGCGGCGGCAACTCCCCAGGCCGCTCCCTCTCTCCCGAGCGCGCCCGGGTCGTCAACTCCTCCGGCCGCTCCCTCTCCCCCGAGCGCGGCCGCGGCGGCAACTCCCCTGGCCGCTCCCTCTCCGCCGGGCGCGGTCGCAGCGGCAACCCCTCTCCTCGATGCCTCTCCGGCCAGGACCACCGCGACCCCTCTCCCCGACGTTCCGCCTCCCGCCGCCGCCGCGAGGATCGCCCCGCGGGCCGATTCGTGACCCCCGAAGTCGCGACGCGGGTCTCTGAGGCAGGGTTGGAGCTGATGCGTATGCCTCTGGATAAGGTTCGTGCGCTTGGAGAGCGTATGCAGGAGCTGGGGCATCGTCTCACCCGCGACACGGAGCCGACGTCTGTTCTTCGTGATGATCTGAAGAACCTAAACAAGGACTTGGTGCGCTGCTGGAACGAGTCCGCTAGGGTGCAGGATCTGCTACCGGCTTCGCTGGCCCCATGAGTTTGGAGTAGGAGGAGATGTGAAGGAATAGGAACAGGAATAGGAGTAAAAATGTTCAAATAATAGTGAAAAGTATTTGTCGTGGCATGGTGATTGTTGATTAGTCTGTGACAATTCTACAGTGTTCTGAACTCTGAACCTAGCATAGGCTCATTTCAAATGCAGTAACCACTTTGCAACAGGATCTGTGTCCTTACCAATGTTCAGTGTTTGTTTCCTTGCCTACCAGATTTCATGACTTGAATGCAGAATATTTTCGTGGAGTCTGAAATGAGATTACAATCGTGCCCTGAAGAATTTGCAGTAGCCAAACTCATTTTTCTTATTGAGTTCGTTGTGTCTGATCTAGCAGGAGATAGGAGTCTAGAGATTGATATTGTCATTCTATGGAAGAGCAGAGAGTTTTGACGATCTAGCAGGAGATGGGAGAGGAGAGATTTAAACTTGCAGCACCTTACCTTACCATCCCATGTGCTGTTAAATTTGCAGTTCAAACTGTCTGCAGTTTACTGAACTTGCAATGCAAATCTAGACTGCGCTGAATGCAATTTTTTTAATCTTAGTTTAGTATATTGCAATCTTTGTATTATTATTCTAGTTAACACAATGTAACCTGGGATTGCAATTTGCAGCATGCATAATGTAATCAGGAAAATGTCTTGTGTTATATTGCTAGCATACCTTACAGAAACACAATTTGTGTGGTTTTGCAATTCGCAAGTTTTACATTATATTGCTAGCATGCGAACATGCTAGAACACAAAACATATTTTGTTAAGGTGAACATGGATAGATGCTTAAATGCCACGCAATATGCTGAATCATCTCTCTTCATTTTTCCCAACTCAAATACAGTTAGTATGGAAAAACAGAGAAAACCGACTCCACCTGCAAGTCAAGTCCTCCCCCATCCTGCGACGCCATGGCCGCCCCCGCCCGCGTCCTTTGCAGGACCTCCACGAGGACATCCTGCACATGAACCTCCGGCGCATCCCGTGCGGCGCCGACCGCGGCCGCATGTCCCTGGTGTGCCGCGCGTCGCGCGACCAGCGTCGCCGGCTCGGGCGCCTGCTCCTGCGTCCGCCGGCGCTCCCGTGGCTCCTCCTCCCCGCGCCCTTCTCCGTCCGCTGCCTCGCCTGCGTCCTCAGCGCCTGCCGCGCCCACCACTACCTCGCCGTCGCCCCCACCCGGGTCGCGCTGCTTCGGTTCCCACGACGTCGCCTGGCTCTTCGTCGAGACCCGCCGCCCGCGCGCCCACAGGGCCCTCCACGTCCGCTCCGGCTTCGTCCGCGTCTTCCCGCGGGAGCTCCTGCGCCGGACCGACCCGTACCCGTACGTCCACCGGATGGCCATCCACGCCGCCGCGCGCCAGCGCTCTCCACCTGGCCCAACGAACCGAACTACGTCGGCGCCGCCATCGTCACGTCCTGGCAGAGCACCCACCCCCGCTCGACGCGCCCGCCGTGCCGCCATACCGCCGCTGTGTCGCGCTCTGGCGCAGGGGCTGGCGTCGCGCCCATGATCCCGCGCGCCCCTGGCCATGACGCCGCCGCCTTGGATGCTGAGGACGTCCTCTACCACCGCGCGGGAGGATCCTTCTTCTTCCTCACCCAGGGCGAACACACCCGCGTGTGCGCGCCGAGGACACACTGGGAGACGGTCCGCTTCTGTCCCGGTGGGCGATGCTACGACCAGTACGTCCGCGCTCGCTACCTCGTCGTGTCCCGCAGGGTTCACGCTCATGGTCGTCAGGTTCACGCCTCAGCCTAATCGGCCGACGTCCAAGTTCAAGGTGTTCCGGGTGGCTGTACGGAACAACATGCCCGACGCCTTCCCCGTGGCTCAGTACCCCTTGGCATGGAGCGAGCTGCACGCACTGGATGGCCGGATCTTGTTAGTCGGCCATGGTTGCTCCAGATCCTACGAGGCGAGACGGTACCCGCCGGACTTCAAGGACGGCATCTACTTCCTGGATGATGGGTCAATGCAAGTTCTACGATGCGGCAGTGATCTTCGGCATCGGCAACCGCAATGAGAGGCGCTACCCCTGCAGCGACAACGGGAAGTGATGAGCCTTAAGTTTGTGTTAGCCTTAAGTTATGAGCCTGCACGTGGATTCCGCATTTACTAAATGATGGTTCGCTTACTGTTCATTCTTCCATGTCCTAATAAATTAGCATTTGAAATTCTCTGTTTTCTAGTGAGGAAGTTATCTGCCTTTCACTAAACTTGCAATGTATCTCAACTGTGGATAATACTGATTTTTAATTTTAATTCGGCATCTAGCTATCTGCGTATTTTCTAGTTTATTATAACTACTCCCTTCATTCTAAATAATTGGTCGTTTTAGATTTTCTAGGTGAATAAATCTTATTATGCATCTGGATATGAAATACTCAAATGGAGGGAGAGCACGTGCGACGATCTGTGTGCGCGCTGGTTTCCTGGTCTCGAGGCCCGCCGCCGGCTTGACCGCGTTGCCGCACGCCCGCTCCGTTTCTCTTTCCCAGCCTCCCGGGGTTTCGGCCCTTCACTCCACCATAAAGTTTACCAGCCCATGGAACGAAGCCCGGTTTCGGCCTGCTAGAGAACCAGATACACATCTGGCCCAAACTCTCGTGCCAGGCCTAAACTGTACTATGGGGATCAGGACAACCGACGCCTCCATGGAAATTATATGTATATAGTTTTCGGTAGTTTTCTTTTTTTGAAACTTCCAGTATTACTGCACTAGAGATACATACTATAGTTTTCGCAAAAAAAGAGATACATACTATAGCATATGTATGATAAATATGAGGTGGGGGAGCAAGGCAACCACCATGCATAGATGAACCTCCAAGCCAACTGCGTGCATGTATGCATATTTGATCCTCGTAGAATGTTGAATTGGCATCTCTTAGATGTTGAGTCAGAATTCATTGGTTGTTGACTCAATTGTAAGTAAATGAAGCACGTATTATGTAACAAGGTTTCATGATGCCAGCTAGTAAATTTATGCTGCGTGTACACTCATATGGCCTAGCTCTCAAAGAATCAGGATTTTATACCGGTTCAGGCACTATAAGTCCAGTTTCATCCGGATTGTGTTTCCAAGTCGACGGCTCAAAGTTTACAGTAGGATTTACAAACGGATGTGCGTTCGAAGGTTGAAGAAGGCCTCCAGTCGCATGCGTGTGTGGGTTGCGAGAGAGAGAGATCTGCTATTCCATTTTGTATGTTTCAAACTTTCAAAGGAAGGCAAGGGAAAGGGAACAATTACTTGGTAAAAGTCAAGGCGGCCCCAGCTGTCATCTTTCGGTAGCTTCTCTTCCCTCGCCGAGTCGTCATCCGGCCACGCAGCGCAAGTAGTAGGCAGCTTTCCGCGGCGCCGGTAGCTATGCTCGCGCGCGCGCGTCATCCCCATCAATCCAACACACCACGGCATGCAGCACGGCGCGTCCCCCTCCATTCGCGCGCGGCCCGCCGTGTCGCTCGTCGGCCCGGCTTGACGCTGCTGCTCATCTGTCGCTGGAGCTAGCTTTTTCCCTTTTCCGGGCTTTTGGCCCTTCACCTCTTTATCGGGATTGGCACGATCTCTTTTTCGCTAATAATCCCACACCACGAAAACATAAAGCAGGAGTAGTTAGATAATCCCCATGCCTGGCTCTGGCTCTGGCTCTGGCTCTGGCTCACTCCCTGCACTGGCCTAGTTAGTTTCACCGGCCGGGAAGTCAGGCGCCTCTCCCTCTTGTTAAAACTATCATTACTGGGGAGTAAAAGCCCGACAGATTTGACGCCCTCCCGACACTGCATGCTGTATTGGGTGTGTGACACTCGCTGCAGGCATTGCTGATCCATCTCCCAGGCCAGGACCAGCCCATGCACGCATGCGTATGTATGCAAGATCAACAACCGGCGGTAATTGCATTGAGATCGACCCGCCACTGTACTAGCATTTCGCTTGCAAGGAATGGAAGCAAGCAAGCATGCATGCGCCTCGTTTTCCTGGGCAACTTTCGCCGGAGAATGATGCGCATTGCCGTTGCCCGCAGGCTGCAGTGATGTGTCATTAGCTAGCTAGGGGTGGGCTTTCGCCCTCACCGGCCTGTTGCTTCTGCTCTTCTAGCAGGGTTGGGTAAGTTACTCATCAACGTTTGGATTCCCGTACTAAACAATTTACAATTTTACTTTACTTTAGTTTCCGTCACATCGGATGTTTTACTTTAGTTCCCATCACATTGGATGTTTGAACACCAATTAGAAGTATTAAATACAGGCTAATTACAAAATCAATTGCATAAATGGAGGTTAATTCGCAAGACGAATTCATTAAATCTAATTAGTTCATAATTTAATAATGTTGTGCTACAGTAAATATATGCTAATGATGGATTAATTAGGCTTAATAGATTCATCTCGTGAATTAGTCTCCATTTATGCAATTAATTTTCTAATCCCTCTAATTAGCATCCAAACATTTGACGTGACCCGGACTAAAAATTTACTCCCGGTATCCAAACAAACAGCCCCGAAAGCGATCGGCACCGGCAGCTGGGGGATTTTTCTTATTTCTTTCTTTTTTTTTAATCCAGCGTCCGGCTGTTCATGTGCAGTATCCTGTTCCAGGTTCAACGGCGGATGGCGGCGCTAACTCCGAGGTCAACCTCGGCACCCATCATGCCGGTTCTCTCTTTCGTCTGCATGCATGCTTTCTCCAATCATATATCAGCATGCATGTTGCAGCTTCACTGATGATCGATGCCCTCCTGGGTTGATATGGAGGAGGGGGTTTTAGATGGTGAATTGGTGATCGATGGTCTACTCTTGATAGGCCTCTGCGGGTAGCTACACGTAGGCATGGCCGCATGGCAAAACCAATCTTGCAGATTGTGGCCAAGGATACGCGCGCGCGACTCTTTGCTGGCCTTTATCTGGTTTGTGATGCGCTATCATCATGCAGACTAGAGAGAGCTAACGCACGACATCATGCATGCAGATTGAGTAGACGGTAAGTAAGCCAGAGAAAGTTAATTGTGTCAGATGAAGATTAGCTCAGTAAAAGGATGCTAAATTACTTGGTCGCTTTGTAAACCTCAAAACTTGCAAAATACTACTAGATGAACAGCATGACAAGCAGTTAAACACCCAGATCAGGGCATCAGAGATGAGTATTTATATACACGCATAAGGTTACTGAACTCGGATCATGCAGAGATACTTCTTCTCCAGATGAAGATATATACACGCATAAGGTTACTAATTGTCAGATGAAGAGTAACAACTCAGTAGAAGGCTGGTAAATTACTTGGTCGTTCATGTACTATGAACCCCAAATTTTACAAAATATCTCAACTGCATGATGACAAGCAGTATATACATGGATAAAGGTTACTGAACTCCTCCGATCTGGTAACACGGAACTTTCTAGCCGTGCTCTGATCAGTAGTGAGGTGCCCAATTTGATTAGTTTCAGAGGTAATAATAAAAAGCTAGCTGTCGCGTGATCCGATAACACCTTGAATACTCTAGCCAGGTCAAGATTAACTGACGACGTAGCTATAGGCTGCATTCAAACTTGCTTTAACAGCATGCAAACGTACAGAGAGGAGAACCTATATCCCCCCCATATATTCCTTGTCAATCGTCATGAACTTCGACAAGAAAGGTGAAAGGAGAGATGCACCATGCGAGAATTTTTACCTTTTCACCTTTATTACCGCGCCTGCTTTCCGTGGCTCTGACGATGATTGCGATTCGCCAATGCTGACGCCCTCCCACCAGCAATCTCCAGACACATTCCCTGTCGCCTCGCCCCCCATGAGATGAGTTGAGAGCACGCCTTTCGACTGTTACCTCGATCTCGATCGCGCAAGCACTCAAACCCTCGCCGCCCTTTACCCATCGATCGCCTAGGGTCTCCCCATATATAAACACGCAAGGACGCTGGGACTCTTTCTCACCTAGCCCTAGTAGTAGTAGCTCCGATCCCTCCCCAGCTTTCCGTTTACATGTACTCCTCCGATCCATCTGCATCCACGCACAAGCTAGATTTGAAGCCAATTAAAGTAAATTGAACCATGAGGCTTCACCATTTCCATGTGGCTGCTTACTTGGAGAAAGCGGCCTCGACGTCGTCGTCTCCTCCATCCATCTCATCCCCGTCTCTCAGCTCATCTGCCGCCCTCCCCTTGGGCGCGCTCCAATGCTTGCGCCCGCTTGCGCCCAAGATCTCGTTCCCTGAGGCGAGGAAGATGGTCGTCCTGCCCGAGTTCGCTCGCGTCAGAAATGCTTCGAGGCTGCTCAACTGCACGGTTAGGATAAACCAACCAACCTTGTGCTATAGCTGGTAGTAGATCGACAAGGTATTGTTAGCCGGTCATCACTGACTCGATCGATCTGCTAGCTAACAGGTAGATGATGATCTTTGTGCAAGCTGCAGGTGCCGGCGTCTGGCACGACGCGATGGAACCCGTCGCCGGATCAGATAAAGGTGCTGGAGATGCTGTACCGCGGCGGGATGCGCACGCCCAACTCGTTCCAGATCGAGCAGATTACGGAGGAGCTCGGCAAGTACGGCCGGATCGAGGGCAAGAACGTCTTCTACTGGTTCCAGAACCACAAGGCCCGCGAGCGGCAGAAGCAGAAGCGCGCCGCCCTCCTCACCCTCAGCACCACCACTTCATCTCTACCTGAAGCTGAAACCAAAGTAACAATCCATGGCAGCCATGCATGCGTATGCATGATTTAGCAGATGCAGCGAACAGTATCCATCCATGAATGATGTTCTTGATGAGGTACTTAACGTCCGTGTGTTCATAAATAATGCGCATGCAGGATGGATTGGGGAAGAAGGAGGAAGCGTCGTCGTCTGAAGATGCATCGATCCGCAAGCGGAGGTGCAGGGCCTGGGGTGACGTCCATGGCGATGTCACGACGACGGCGGGGGCGGGGGCGGAGGTAGTAGCCGACTGCGCCGACGATGTGACCCTGGAGCTCTTCCCGTTGCGTCCTCAGGGGAAAGCTAATTAACAGGCCTCCTTGCAAGATGCATGGTCTCCAGGATTGGTGGTGTTCGTCGTGAAAACTTAGTCGATCGTCGCATCCACGTGTGCTTTGTATTGTAATATGGACATGCTTGGATTGCTTAAACCTGCTTATGCTTCCTTGTCACCATGAGTGGTCAAAAAGTAACCAGTTACTACCCAGTAGTAAGTACCTTGATTTGTTCAGACTACGCCATGCTGCTTGAGACAATGAGACAGAGGGTATGTAGGTGCTACTTCTAGGGAATATAATCCAAAAATTCTGCTAAGATGCCAGCTAAAACAAAGGCCACAAGATCACTACTAACTTTGGTTGGCCACAAGATCACTACTAACGAAGGACACGAGTCTAATATAAATTAGGGTTTCACGATGATTGTCAAGCTGTATCATGTATGAACACGTGGAAGAAAGTGCATGTAATCCGGCCGCGTGTTGCGTAAAGCTAGAGCCGAACTATGGCAGAGAGCACGCATCCTATTTAGCAGGGTTTGTAGACTATATAGATTGTAGGTAGCGTTCACACGATAAGGATGTGAGCATGTCCGGTAAGGCCAGAGCTGAGCTGATAGGCGTTACCATGCATGCAAACAAAACACTGTCAAGAGCAAAAGAAAAAAAACATCGCATGCATGACACGTTGACATTACTCATGTAATTAACCATACAAAACATGAACTACGAATTAGTAAGTGTGTCACGCAAATGCCTTGCTTACACGACACTTAGAAGGGCCAGAAGTTTTTGGCCAGACCAATCGATCGATCCTTTCCTCCATGCAAATGATTTCTGTATAAGCTTGTAGCCGACGCAAGTTCAGGCTTTATGAGGCAATTATACCCAGCAGGCCTGACCGCGAGGGCGAGGCCTTCCGCTCCAGCTTTATACGTTCCTCGGCTCGCTGCTAGCTTTAAACATGTACCCATGACATCATGGTGATAATTGCCTGACTGAAACATGCCCCCTGACGCCAATCATACTGACTTGCTGGTCGGAGCTTCGTACGCCGTGCGTGCAGTATCTGACAGGCACCATGCATGTACATACCACTGGCTAGCTAGCAGGCTGCAGCAGTGAGGCATGACCAGAGCTGCTGCGTACGCCATGGCCATACCTTTACGAGAAATGTAAAGGTGTGTTCAGCCCAGGCGTACATCCCTGTCGTGCAGGTGAAGAACGAAATACATGGAGGAGCTGAGCTCTCGGTCATGGAACACTCCTGACCCCCTCTCATGGCAAGCAGAATTTCTTTCCCGGCTACTATCCGGTGGCCTTGAAACGGACGACGCCGACGAGCGGAAAAGGTGGGGAACCGTTGGGGGACACGGCATCAGGGGGCATCAGCGCGGGCCATGCCATCGCACGCTGAAAAAAAGACGATCAGATCAGACCCAAGTCCACTCCCAGCAGGCGCGGCATGCCATGGATCGCCCATGGCGTCATTGGCCGGGGGGCCGTACGATTCCAACCGGCGGGGGAGCCCACGCCCACGCCGCGGCCGGCCAACGGCGGCCCCCGCCGCGCAGCGGGCGGCCGGGGAGAGGAGGCCGGCCGGAGGGGACGGCACGGCGCGAGCTGGGATGAAGGGGGAGAGGGGCGCGTGCAAGCGAGCCCGGCGCGCTTTTGTCGCTCTTTACCGAGACTCCCCCGCAGTCGCGGCCGCGCCACGGCTTTTGCAAAGGCGCGCACAGACTGGACGTGCACTTGGAAAACGACGCGCGCAGCGGCGCAGGCCAGGCGGCACCGCCACAGGCGGGGGGCCGGGGAGAAAGCTAGTGGGGGTGACGGCATGACATGGCCGCTGCTGCTTGCGCTGGCGGTGGTGCCCGTGCCCGTGCCGTGACCATCTCGTGGGGTGCCGCCGATGGCAGGGTGCCCGTGTTCAGATGATAGTTTCAGGAGTCAGGACTTGCACACAACCGTTATGATCCTTACATGTTCTACAGATTAAATGACTACTGATATGATATGTGTGCAGAAATAACTTGTTCGTTAGGATAGTTGGTAATAGTTAGCCGGAATTGGAAAAAACAAAGGTAATAACGAGACTAAAACCAATGCTTACTCTTTTGAACAGCTTAGTATTTATGTCTCCAAGTCTTGTTCTTTCATGAAAGATTCAGTGAAATTTTCTGAACTCTTTTCTTCAATTTTTTTTTTCTGAATTCCGGCCCATGACCATAAGGGCGCCTTTGGGACGGCTCCGCCCGGAGGGTCTTCAGCTCCGCGCTACAGTAACCGGTGTTGTGCGGGACAGTGCTGCTCTGTAGCGCGGAGCTAAAACAAACCTTAAGGTGCTACAACCAACTGCGGGGAGAAGCCGGCAGAGCTGAAAAAGTGGCTCCCCCGAGCTCCGCGCTACAGGATGCTACAGGCGCAGAGCTGGAGCAGCAGGGAGCCGTCCAAACGAGCCCTAAACTTGCAGGGACTACTTGTATTGTCTGACCGAATTGATGGATGGGCAATTGAGCATAAAGCCACTTCAACTTTTGCAAAGGCCACCAACCGAATTTCAGAAGAAATCACCAGGTCAATTTATGCTCTAGACAATTTCACTGCACCATGAAACAATCAAGCTGCCCTTAGCGTTCATCTGGAGAGAAAGGGCAGCTAGAACTTGGGCAAGACAGAATAAGGAATTCAAACCGCTTGTTTGCAGACCAATGTAATTTTTTTTTCGTTTGCTGAGGCTCAGGTAAAGATAATTGAAGACGTTTGACATGAGCATTTGAATCAGACTGTCCTTGAATTGGATACCTTTTCTGAAAAGTAGTCAGCCATTTGGTTAGGCTGGGCATGGTGATGGACTGATGGGTGGCTGGACCGCTAGCGTTCGATAAGGATGGGCTGTATAAAAGCAAACAATCAATTGCCACGGAGTGGAAGAACAGAGCACTATTCAGTCTATAACCTTAGCAAAATTGTTGCCTTCTAAAATACTATGACAACAGATACAGGTATCCACCAAAAGAAACCGAGAACCAGGATACCAGCCACAAAAATTGCTCCCTCGACCTGCCAAGTGCCAATGAGCAAACCTATTTGTAAATCTTCAAAATTCAACATCCTCCCGCTTTTTGAAAATCCAGACGCTTGATAAGAAACTCCCCAGAACACACAAGCAGGTGGTCTTATGAAAACAAGGTCATGATGATCACTGTGTCACATACCGCACTAGTCCATACAACATGTACACAACACACTGCAATTTTATTACTAATCTCACCTAACACGGCTCCACACACAAACGAACACACTTAATTTACACCTGAAAGGAAGACTTGCTATGTCCAGGGCCCCGTTCTTCTGTCAGCTAAGAACTCAGTACCACCTGTGGCTTGGCCATGGCCTCCTTCCTCCTCCCCGTCAGAATCCTCTTCAGCAAGCTGCTGTTCCCCTTCTGCTTTCTCGGGACAACGGCAAGTGTTACTACCTTCACATCAGCTTCGCCCTTGCAGGTTCCATTCACCCTGCAAGCCTGCTTTATGGGTTGCGCCACTGGCATTGGTTGCGAGGAACTACATGCTGCGGCAGAACCACCATCTCCCTCGTCGGCAGAGAGGTTTCTTTCACTTGATGCCCTCGGTTCAGTACAGATGATCTCCTTGGTTTTGGGGGAGCTTGGGTCATAGAATCCACCATCCTCCATGGATAGCATCTCGCTTAGTGATTGTGATCGGGGCTTCCGCTCAGAACGACCTGCAGTCTGGAGCACCTGGTCGAAGAGGACCGCATCCTTTGGAGATGCCAACGCCTTCAGTTGTTTCCCCAGGTTTAATATTGTCTCCCGGCACTCAATCAGCTTCTCTGATGCCGTTGAGATCTCCAGCTGCTGTGACACAAGGAATTTAAAGTACAGTTAGTAATTTGGGCAGGGAAAATGTGCACTAGTTTTAAGGTTCAGATAGCCCTTTCAAAAAAAAAAGGTTCAGATAGTCACTTGGACAAACAAAATGAGCTTTTATGCTTAGTTTTACAGTTGAGCTACTAATTTGAACATCTAGAATGTGCTTCGCCACAGTAGAGAAAATTGCTTGGAAAATATACAGCATGAAGTGCCAATTACTTTCTGGGAAATGATAAGGACAAGAAAGGTCATAAGGATCTCACCATCTGCAGATGCTTCTCGTCATTCTCACCAACATTTTTTGAGCCTTCTTTAGCAGGGCAACTGCTAGCAAAATAACTTTTGTTAGACAGAATATTATCAGCAATGGAAGGACAGGGCTGAAAAGAATTACCATTCAAGCTGATGCTTGGATTCAAGACAACTAACCCCCTCTTGCTTGCCCTTATTTAGTCCAGGTAAGCAGATGGATGCATGTGTGCTACATATATTCATTTTTCTAGATTCATTCAACTCATTAAGTTCTGCCCGCAAAGTTGAAGCTTTTTCTTCTATCCCCTGAAATTTGGAGACTGCTACTTCATTACCTGTCTTCTGTGTGCTAGCATCAGATTCAGATTCAATATTTATACGACTTGAGTCAGCTAATAGCGGCGTCTGAACATTCTCCAGCATTCTAGGCTCATCTTCAGTATGGATTCCAGTGTGCCTGGTTACTGCAACAATTTCAAGTCCGTCGCTATTGTTTAACTCCAAATGCTTCACAATAGCTTCCTTCATGTCTGATACATCTCGAAGTGAGAAGCAGTGGTTGATTATCCAATCTAATGTGAGTTGGAGGTCATGAACAAAGCTTTCAATATCAGTACTCCCATACAGAAGCTCGTTGCATGCAAAGACAAAGTTTTGCAGTACAGAAGTAAGTTCTGACATATTCCACAAGAACGCGCGAGCAACGTAGCCCGACAGTGTTCCCTGGCCATTATCCTCATCACTGCCAGATAGCACAACTGTGCTACTACAATCCTTTGATGATCTTTGGATAACTCCCTCAATAAGTTCAATTAACTTCAGGACAGCCTTCTCAATCTTAGGTTGGTGAATTTGATCAGTTGCTCCAGTGGGGACATCAACTGGAGCTAGCTCTTTTCCTGATGACTCTACGACCTCTCTCTTTGAACCATATGGTTCCACAGGTTTATCACTACATACCGATGCTAACTTTTCTATCTCTGCAAAGTCATCCATGAAACTCATGTCTGATACTCCTGTGCTCTTACTTGAATGTGCTGTGAGTTTCCCCTTCTTGAAGTGTTCCAGTTCAGACAACAAGGCTGATGCCCATGAGGCTGAACAGCTGACATTATCTTCATTGCAGACATCCTCGGAGATGGATGAAAGAGGATTTTCAACCAGTGTAGGGCTACCTTTTACCAATTCTGCAGCAGTTCGACCTCTCGATAATTCTTCAAGCTGGGCTTCAACTTGGGAAAGTTTGGAAGTTGTGCGAGCAAGCATGGTCCGAGAAAACTGAAGCTCACAATCCTTCCTAGAAAGAGATTCCTTTATGACCTTATTTTCATCTTCAATCGCATGTAGCCTTGCAAGTAATGGAGAATTTACAGGTGATGCATCATGAGAGTTCTGTACTGAAACGCCTGGGTTCTGTGATGTCACTGAATTCAACTTTCTCGTCCTTGTGATTGCTGTGTTGCTACCCACTGTTTCAACTTCACTTCTCATTTTGGCAATGGCAGCAGGACCTGGTAGCCTTTTACGTACCATTGAACGCAATCTCTGACATTCTGATTCAAGCTTGGTTATCTTCTTTACGTTCTCAAGATGCTGTTTGTGTGCAGCATCAGCAGATTTCAGACTAAATTTCCTTTCCTCGCTACGAATCTCAAGTTGCTTCTGCAGCATGCAAACCTCATATCTAAGTGAAGAATTTGATCTTTCGGATGACTCTAGCTTTACTGCAAGGTCCTTGAACTTTGATTCTATTACTCGCTTCGACTCAATTAGCTCTGAGATGATGTTCTCTTTCACTGACAGAACTTCAGAAAGTTTGTCATTCTCGGCATCTAAGCTATCAATTATGTTTATTTTATCCACTAAATTTTCTTCCAGCTTCTGAACTTTGTCTTGTTCACAAGAAAGCATTTGAGCTGTCTCCTTTATTAATGAGTCCCTCTCTACCATTGCAACATTTAGAGCTTCATCAAGCTGACAAATCCTCTGCTCCATTGCAGTTTTTTCATCTAGTGTATCATCAAGTTGTGCCTTGAGAGCTAGTGCCTCAGCCTCAGCTTTCTCCCAACCTAGCATCCATTAGCAATACAAAGACTGAGTAAAAAAAAATTCTGGCGTATATGCATACATTTTATTTTTAGGATGGCAGGCCATAGGTAAAAATATTTATGACCCAGGGAAATGTGAGGCAATAACTTAAGTGAGTATAGTAATACCTAGTATGGCTTCTTCAGCTACTTTTGCCTGTTTAGCTAAAATACCATCCTTCTCAACGCACTCAGCCTGAGCAAATGAAAGTTGTTCATTTAAGTCTTGCAAGGATTTCTCTAATAATACAAACTTCTCCTTCTGCATGGAAGAAAAAATGATGTTAGAAATAAGAATCTAACAATTTTATATGAACTTTGTAATTTTAAGAAGTGCAGATGGTGTACCTCCAGCTCCCTCTCTGTTGATTTCTTTCTCCAGAGCCATGTCTTATGATCCATCGATGGATACTTTATATCTATCTGTACTCAACTACGTGATAATTTCCCTGGTGATAAAAACACAACAGATGCAATGTAAGATCTACAGCAAGTTCTGTTTTAGGGTGGATACAGGTAGAACATCTGCTGGGGCTACTAGTTAGCAAGATAATTCAACATGATACACATCAGCTATAATTAATGATGAAGTTCTCTTTGCACAATCAAATATAGAAACTGTATATCTTCAGTGTTAAATGAGAACGCATATCTGATGTTGTTTCTTATAGTGAGCATTATATCCTTTATACATATAACTTATTTGATTCCATCACTGTTTTGCACTATGCTAAGAACGATCCTTGATAAACTAATCAATTACCTTTACTAGTTAGATAATTGTTGTTGTCGTTACCTAAACCACTCATCATAGATAACAGTTTCTTTGCAACTGGAATATGATTTTTCATTACAGAAAGTGATGCTCAACTAAAAGAGAAACAGAAGGATATTATAAGGTTAGTTCAGTCCATCCCTAGTACGCCCACCAGTCACCACATAATTAAGATAAGTTGTTTAAGAAATAGAGTTTGTTAGTACAAAATCAGCAAACTAATTCAGGTTCTGCATGGACTCTAGTAGTGGTCGGTTTTCTGTCATTTAGCTTACCAAGTTGAGACCAACCAAACATATGAAGTTTCCAACACTGGTAGGTACATGAAACATTTATGTGACACAAAGTACGTCGTTTCTAAAGTCAAAAGAACTAAAGGTACTGTAGACACTAGCATATAATAAAGAGATTCTTCTCCCAAAGTGTGAATAAAAATGGTTCCAGACAGAATTGCAGCTGTAATGCAGTAAGAATGGCACCTAACGCAAGTACTCTTTCCAACAACCTAATACAAATCTTAAAGGCCAATGCAGTGGAGTGCGAACAAAGCAGTCAAGTTGATTGAGAGTTGGGGACAACATGGCACTATCTGCACTCAACCTCTCCCTGAGAATTGGCTGCACCAAAGTTCCAGGCAAAAAACTTCATTACGCACAAGGGGAGGGAGGGAGAAGAGGAAAGAACGGAAGGATGAGGAGGCCCCCAGCAAGAAGTGGGGGAAAAAGATTCTATGCACTGGACAGTCTCTGCTTCGAAGCAGAAGAAGAACAATGGTACAACCGTACAGCACAGTCTCACCCAAAATCTAGCAAGAATACAGAGCCATAAGGGCTCGATTGCTAAGCAGCACAAAGACAGCTGGGTCTTTGCCATGCATGCAAATATGCAATGCAAGTGCAGTGAAGCAATCAAGCGAAAAACATCACCATCTACAACCCCCATTCCCCCGAGTTCTCTCTCCATCAGGCACCAGATTTCCCCATCGTTTTCACAACCACCAAACAAGGAAGATGGAGTGCGCGCTCACCGCACTCCCCGCACACCGACAAGATCCAAAGGGACAAGAGTAACATAGAAGGAATAAAGATTCAAGGAAGGCAGCTGAGATGAAGTGCTGAACTGACCTCCGGTGACAGTGAGTAGTGGAGTGGCTGGTGCTGCAGCTCACCAACAATGAGCTGCCGCTGAGTGACTGTGCCCCTGTGACAGCATCCTATGAAGGAGAAGGGGGAGATGAGGACAAGGACACAAAGGTGGATGGTGGGGAGAAAACAGGAAAGGAGAGGCGGGTATAAGAACAAAGCTCTCCGTGTGGGAGCTACCTGGCAGAAAAAGGTGTCCCTGGTAGGCCCTTGAGATGACGCAAGTACAGCGATGCTGAAACTGGTAGTAGCATCGCCATGGGCAGAAGCTGCGATCTCGGGTCACTGCCGCAAGGGTCCGGGGCCCAAAGGCAGCCTCCACTGCAGGTTAATCACAGTGGGCAAAGCCAGTAGTGATGATCCAGCCGAGTGGTAAGATTAGCATGATGACAGGGTTTAGATTTGCATAATTGAGGGGCTTTAAAGTGTCGGCGGTGCCGCCGGTGGACAGGGGAGTTGCGGGCACCAGCATTTGGTTCTCCATTAAATTGGGTGTCTTTTGTTCGCTCCTCTTGAATTCTGTATTCGTCTGCTCCAGGTGTCGTAGCCTATCTGATCGCTGTGCTGATTATTGTGAGGGATGCAGGTACAGTTCCTGACCAGCATTTTTCTGGCAGGAGGAGAACTCGCTGGAGAAATCAGAGTGAGGTAGACTTTACGCCGTTACGCACAGAACAGAGACGGTTTCAACAACCTAGAATCAAGTGAACTTAATGATACTACTACTTGACTGGAAAAAACATGCAGAGTCCAGTGGATGATGCTGGTATGTCTGTCAAGCAGGCAGGGCCACTGTGTGGGGTATGCCAAGGTTGGTAGCTTCAGCGAATCCCCCATCTCATATGGGAGTATCCACTATCCAGTATCCTTATCCATTGAAACCTAAAATATCATGCCAGATTTAGTAGGCGCATTACTAACCTGCGATCGAAGTTGAGTGCGAGTAGATCATTCAGGATCATCACGCGGCCGGAACGCCGTGTAGCCGGGTTGCGGCGGCCGAGAAATAAAAGCGTCCTCGCATTGGCGTCGGTGCGTCGAATCCAAGCAGTTCGTCGAGACGCGGACGAGGGGTACACGCAGGCGGCAGCGGCAGCGGCAGCCGGAGAGCAGCACGACGGAGCCGCGGCGGAGACATCGGCGCCGCCGCCGCCGCCACCGGCTTCGCATTCGCAAACCCCTCCTCACCGGCGAGGCGAGCCGCCGGCGGCAGACTCGAGCGCTCGTTTTCTGAAACGAGATGAGTGGGCCCAGACAGTCACAATTGGGCCCAATATATGATTGACCTGCGGGCCTATAAGACAGACCTCCAAAGTTGGGCTGGGCTGTTTCTTCGATCCGCAGACATGGGTCTACTAGCGTGTTTCCTTTTTTCTTTCTGAGCAAATCCAATCTCTCTACTCCCGGTCGGCGATCACGGGCGTGAGCCTTGTGGTGGCCATGTCCGAACCCCGTGCGATCTTTGACCGGCGGCGTACCCGGCCTGGCCCGGCGGCCCATACGTGCATCCGTGCTGCCACGCTCTTGAATGCGTCCCACCGGCTCAGTCGTTGACGTTTCCACAAGGTTTTAGGTCAATCCAAATGCACGTGCACCATCGTTAAGCTGGCTCGATTTGTGAGACGAGGCCCGCGCGGACACCGGACACTGCTGGTCGCTGGAGTTGTGCTGTGCGTGCCGACACGCGACGAGACGGTAGCCCAAAAGTTGCTTGCTTGCTTGTTGCTAGCCCACGCAACTCGGGTCTCGGGGCAAAGGCGGCGGCATCCTTTGATTTTCTTGAGCTCTGTCTGCATCAGGGTCATGCATGCCTGGTGGCATCAGATCAGCACCCCAAGTCAGCCACGCGTTACGTACATGGTCGCACCTCATCATGTGTATCTCGGCCGTACTCGTTCAGATTGCGCACGCGAGTCCGGCGGCACCCCGTCAAAGTGCAAGCGTGCACGGCAAGTACTCCTCGTCGTAGTCTAGTCATGGCCTGTCCGAGTACAGGAAAAGGTTGCATGCCTGCTGCGGATCGACTCGCCACCAGGAACGTTACGTCCAGAAGCTATCTCGAGAGATGGTCAGCCGTAAATGCGCGCTGCGTGGCCTGAGAACGTAACGCCTGCTCGGAGAACCAAGCACGCATGCATGTCAAAGGCGGCCGGGCCCGTATGTACATATATACTCACTGGTGCATGCATGCATGCATGCACGATCCGATCAGACTGGTGGGTGGGGTAACTCCAACCGCACGTCGCCTGCCCAAGCTGCATGCCCTGCCGGTTGCAAATGCAGGAGCTTGGCTTGCAACGGGCAATCAATTATTCGGTACTAGCTCTAGCTAGGTTGCTGAAACAGTAGTGCTACCGGTACTAGTGCACGATGGGTATTGGCGCACACGGCAGTCGGCGCAGGTACGTGCACATACACAAGCGCATGCGCGAGCCCAGCAGTAAAAACAAAACGTTCGGCCGACAAGATCCAACCGTGCTGTGCACGCGGCGCGCACCTACAGCGATAGATCATCAGCTACTCCGCGGCGCGGAGCAGCAGCAGGCAGAGCGGAGACGCGCCCGCGCGCGGGAGGCCAAGGCAAGCGCCGGACGGAGTATGCAGGCAACAAGCAAGGATGCATGAGATGGAGAGACGTACGCCGGGCGCGGGCAGGCCGGGGCCGCGTCGTCCTGGGCGTGCTCCTTTTCCGTGCGGCGCCCCGCTCTCACGTCGCCATCGGGGGCACTGGCGCTGGATCTGGACCGGACCGGGGGAAATAATGCGCGGGCGCGGCTTTTGGCCGCCAGCTCGCCGGCCGGCCGTGATAGCTGCGCGTCGGTGCCCACTTTCCGTTTCGGGAAGGCCGGGCAGGCCGCCAACAGGCCCGGCCGCCAGCCGGCTCCACGCCCGTCCGGCCCGGAGGACCATGCATGCATGCAGTGCCGACCGATCCGTCCGTCGATGCAGCGCGCTGGCTTACCCTAGCTAGCGGCCTATCTAGGAGGCTCTAGGCGCACTATGCGCCAGAGGTAGTTGGCGGACGGGAGCGTCGGCTGGCCTTGCCTTCTTCGATCGATCGCTCCATGGATCGGCATTGTACGTACGTGCGTCGTGTAGATCGGTGAACAGCGCCTTGCCGGCCTCGGCCCGCCTGTGCCTGCCGCCCCGCTGGCTAGGCCACCTCTGTGCTTTCCTTTTCCTTCGCCCATGTAGCTTGTCGTTATGGGTCTCGTCCATGTTGAGCTTTTGTGCGTATGCACATTGCACGCACATGAGAGCGAGCGAGGCCGATTGATCCGACGATCTCCATGCGTCGTCGTCATCGATCCGGCAACGGATACACAGGACATGCCAGGCCATGGATTCATCGCCGTCATGCCCTGCACTCATGCATGCAAGCCGCTTGTTCCTACCGACTGGCATGCATGCATGCGCCGCCCGGCCGGCCGGCCCCGGGCCGGAAGTTTTTACCGGCCTGCCCGCTGGTACGGTACGGAGGCCTCCGCCTGCGTCAACTTCCCGCACTTGGCGGCAATCTAACGACGCCCGGCGTGGGGTCTCGCGTCGTCTCCTCCGATGAGGGAGACGGGGCGCCGACCGCCGCGCCCACGGCCGGCTTGCAGGGGCGCATTCGCGCGCACGTACGGCCGCGGGAAGCATATGCACAGCGCGCTCCTTTTGCTCGCGCATGGGTGCGTTGGAGTTGGACCATGCTGCATATCTACTGACTACTGGTGGCTGGCTGACCGGTGGCCGAGAGGATTGGGCGAGCCAGCATCGCTGCACCGGTCGCTAAGTGCTCCGTGCACGTCTAGTTTAAGTAGGGGCAGGTCCCATTTTACATGGAGATTTTAATTTTCATGGCTTGGAGCATTTGGACTGCCAGGAGTGATTGGATTTTCAACGATATTGACCCATCCATGGAAAGCTGTAAAGAACACTTCGTGAGGGAGATGAACTCGCTCTTCCACACAGAGTCAAACCAGAGCTAGCATCAGCAATATCTTAGCTGCATTTGCATGTACTGTATTTTTTTTGTCCTTTTTTCTTTCTTTCTGCTTTCGCTTTTGTTGTATTTTGAACTCCTTTTACCTTTATTTCAATAAATCACAGTAGGGCGCACCCCTCCTGTTTCCCTTCAAAAAAAAATGTAGGGACAGGTCGATGTACACCTAGCCGAGAAGCTTGATATCATTTGCATCAATATGTCGCTTTACAGACTTAGATCCCCTTTGGCATGGCTTCGTCCAAAATAAGCTAGAAAAACTATCTTCATCTGACTTCTAGTTTATTTTAGCACGGAATATAAAACAGCTTCACGTGCATGAAATAGGTGAAGCTGAAGTCAAAATAAACTATGCCAAACGAGACCTTACGTGTGCTTGCTCATCTGATCACCAGTCGTTCGATCAGCCCGCGCTGCATGCACATGCTGCCGCTATTGCGGACTAATCAACTGGCAGCACAATCCATCTGCAGCAGGTAGCTGGTAGCCTACCTAGGCGTCGCATCGCATCTGTTCCGGTCGGTCTCGGTCCGTCCTTACACCGGAAAAGCCCGTCAATCGACTTGCAGGTCTCCAAGTGTGTGCAGTGTGCGTCGCTGCCGGTTGCTTCGTCAGCTGGACGTCCGCGCGCGTCCCTACCGCACAAAAATGATGCTGAACGCGACCAGTAACTCCGGACTCGTCCTTGTCTGCCGCGCGCTTCCTTGCAATCGCAAGACGGTCGGCGGGAACACGCGCACACGGCACGGCACGAAATTTCACGGGAGAGGACGACGCAGGAGGCGCTGCGCAACATCTGGACGGAACACATGAATGCGTCAAGATGGGCTACGTTTCCCTGCCGGTCAAGAAGGTGCTTGCCACCAGGAACTGGGGCGTTCGCTGGCCGGCAGGAGAGAAAGGAAACAAGACCGTGCACCTGGGACACGGGACTTGGGAGTGATCAGGGGATGGCCGAGGCGAGAGAGAGAGAGACGGAAGCGAGCGCGGCAATTACTGCGATGGCAGGGGCATGGCTGTGGTTGAGAGGCTGACGAGGAGGAGGAGGAGGAGCAGGGGCATCCATGAATGAATGAATGAATCCTTTGCGAGTGAGAGAGACGACGACAGAGGGCGAACTGATTCGGAGGGCCTTGGGAGAGCGACAGGGCACCGGACCAGTCCACATTAACTTATGTCCAAAGCCGCCAGTTGTTGCTACTCCAATCAGCTCAGCTCAGCTTTACCGCGCCAGCCAGCCAGCCAGCCTTTGGGAGCCTGGCCCAGCCCACTTTAGCCTGCTTTCGCTTGCTGCTTGTGTGGTTGCGTCTCTCCTCCTGGCCTGCCTTGGCCTGGCGTGGCCGGCCCCTCCCGCCCTCTCGTCAATGTTGCAGGCTCTGTGCGCTCCCTTCCTCTTCACCCTTCAATTATTGCAGTGCCCGAAGTAGAAACAAGGAATCCCCTTTCTCCGGGAAAACGTTAGGTCCACTTGCCCGAGAACTGTTTCTCTTCTCTTCTCCTTCAGGGAGCTGCCTAGGCAACACATTTTAAACCTCATCCAAGGATATGCAAAGTGAATTTCAGCAGCAAGAAAAAAAATGCTTATATATGTATACTGTTCCTCCTCTTGTAGTAGATTAGTGTTATCTACTTCTTTTTTCTGAAGAAACACAGGAACACTACTAATTCATTTAAAGAGAAGCATGTAGTCCTACCAATGTTGTGATTACATAAATATCTAGAAAATAGGGTTCTCTTCTGACAAGGTAAAAAATATTTTCTTCTACTAATATCAGGAATAACAAGAGATTATCGAGTGCCTCTAAAATCTAAGTCAAAACATTACTACTACATGGTATTGACGCACTTACATAAATAACTTGTAAATAAGGTTATCTTCTGCACGATAGAAATAACAAGAGATTATTGAGTGCCATTAAAATCCATATCTAAACATTACTGCTTCATGGTATTGACGTGCTTATAGATAATCTATGTAATCTGCATGGCTATCTGGATTTTGATTCCAAGAAGCCTAACTAAGATAAGGTTGTCAATTTCAAGAGAACAACAACAATGGAGCTTGAGACTTTACAAGAGAGATTACTGTCTAGTGACGAGTTAAGGACTCGGACACCCTATCTGATTTCCATCAGTAAGCCATACGCTTCCACATGACACAAGCCGCCGCAGTAATCTCAAGATTAGTACTACTATCTTATTATTTGAGTGTTGTCTGATGATGACACTTAACACATAATACTAGGTTTCAACTCGAGCACGAGAGCCACACCACGCGTATTCTAAGATATTAATCCACCAGAAGGCAGGTTCTGTCGGCCCACCGGGTGGTGGTGGTGGTCTGGTGGACGCAGCAAATTTCCCCAACCATGTCCATCGTGCAGCGAGTGATGCAACATGAGACCAAACAAAATGAGCTGTGATGTTGACACCCAGTGCCATCGGTGCTGGCCAATGGTGAAAAGAAAAAGCGGCGAAAAGATACACTGCTTGCTTGATGCGACGCCTACCAATCACTCGTCGTCGTCTCGGGAACTCCTCATTTACATGTCCGTCCATCCTCGAATCCATGTCTCTCACCCAATCAAGAAACAGAGAGAAAGAAGAAGGGGCAATAATGGAAGAGAGAAAAAAGAAGGGGAAAAGAATCGCGTCCGGTTGTCTCCGCTAAACGTCGCCGTGGTTCGAGGAATCGTTTGGCTTTGGGTCGTCAGATGGTCTTTGCCGTGGAAGACGATCCATGAACGAACGCTCGGTGTTCTTGAGACCTGCTCTAGGTGGGCCTGGCCAGCGAGTGAAACCCGTTCTTCTGAACCCAGCTCGGCGGGCCTTGCGTCGTAACATAGGGAGGGAATCGTGATGATGCTGCAGCTGCGGTCGCGGCGGCGGCGTTGGTCGGCGGCGGCGGGTGAGGCGGCAGCGGCCAGCTCGTGCCGCCGCCGTTGCCCCAGCCGTGCAGCAGCCTCTGCTGCTGCTGGTGCAGATGGGGAGGCCAGTGGCCGCCCCCGCCGCCCGCGCCACCGATCGCCAGGGACAGGCCGCCCGCTGTCCCCGGATCGCCGCCGTTGCTCAGGAACTGCCGCAGTTTGGCACCAAAACAAGTGTCAGTTCGCGCCTGCCGAGGAACATCGAACGAGGAAAACAAAAGTTCCGAGTACCCACTTGCTGATGATGCCTGGGGCTGAACGGCAGGTGGTGAGCAGCTTGGAAGGCAGGAGGAGGAGGCGGCATCTGGGGTTGCTTCGAGCTCGCGTCGAACTGCGACCCCAGCAGTCGAAACATGAGCAGCTTGTTGCTTTAGACCAATTTAAAATTTGGTTGCTGCAGAACGCGGGACCAAAACTGACACGGATACCTTTGCTTTCGTGCTCCGGGCCGCGGCCGTCTGCCAGTCGATGTCGAACGCCATGGGCACGCGCTGGTCCGAGGTCTCGTCGTCGCCGCCGTCGAGGCTGCCCCTCTTGCTCCCCGCCGAGCTCCCCAGCGACAGGTCCAGGTTGTGCTCGTCGCCGCCGCCCTTCGCCGCTGCACAGCGAGAAACAAATCGTCCGAAATGAACAGAGAGGCCTGTAGCTAATCGCACAGTGATGGCGCATGGATCGGGGGGCACGAACCCGCGGGCTCGATCTCCTCGGCGTAAATGCTGGGATCAAAGTTTGTCACCGCGTCCTTGCCGTTGCACTTGATGGCCGCGCGGTCGTACGCCCTGCACACACACACCCCCGACAATCCCCACGGACGCGGGGCCATCATCAATCAGTTTCACCGCCCAGGGCTGTGGCATGGCAATGGCATGGCGAGGCGCCTCGCGAGCAGCACAGCACAGTGCGGGTCCAATTATTTTACCTGGCGGCTTCCTCCTCGGTGTCGAACAGGCCCAAGTAGACGTACCTGCAGTGAGACAGACCGGAGGTGACAGCCATGAATGGGGTGAGAGGCGCGGCGACAAGGAAAGGAGAGCTGATGATGACGATACGGGGATGGGGAAAGACGAGGTGGTTGGGGAGCTGGAGAGCTTGTGAAGGAGGGAAGGAGGAAGGAAGGGGGCGGGCGATCGGTGCCATACTTCTTGCCGAGGAACTGGCCCATGCGCGCCTCCCACCTCCCGCACTTGTGGAGGGTGACGCCTCTGTACTTGGAGCTGCCCCGGGGGAACCCCGTGCTCTGCCGCCGGAGCACGTGGACGAACTCCTCCTTGCTCAGGTTGCCCATCTGCTGGTAGACGAGGACGATGATTAGACCAAAAGTCTCGCTGCTTTGCACTAGTTGTGTATCGATCACCTGCTTCATGTCGTCGTCGTAATCCTCCAAGCTGAAATTGATGTCGGCCTCCACGCCGCGGAACTTGATCGCCGCCCGATCGTACGCCCTAAGGTCGATGGGCAAAAAGAATAAAGATTAGAATTTTACGGCGAGCCCGCCAGCGATTGGCGGAGAACTGGACACGGGAGTCAGTGAAGAGAGAGGGCCAATAAAGATCGAACAAGGAGAGACAGACAGAGGCTTTACCGAGCCGCCGCGTGAGCGGTGTCAAATCCGCCTGCAAGTCGTCCAAGAAGCCATTTGTGAGCAATCGAGAGGGGAGAGGAAGCCTCCGATTGGGCGATTCGTAGCAGTCCCAAGTATGGGCGTGGACAAGATGGACATGAATGAAACTTACCCAAATAGACCTGCTTGCCGCAATCCCTGCATTGCACAAACAGAAAGCAGGGGGGGGGGGGGGGGGGGACAAACAGAGAGAGAAGACGGTGAGAGAGAGAGAGCGCATGGCATGGTAACAGCTGGTAAGAATAACTTTGATAAGATGTTGCTATGAAAGGCAAAAGGAGCAGAAGCAAGAAATGCCCAAAACAAGAGGAATCCAATAGCAAACCACCCCTCCCCTCCTCGCCGTCTCTCTCTCTCGCTCCTCGAGCTCTCGAGAGAGGAAAGGACGGCGGCAACGGAACTTACCATATGTGCGACTCCCACCGCCCCGTCCGGCGGTAGAACGTGACGCCGCGGTATTGCGAGCTGCGCGACCGCGGCCCGCGCCGGCTCTTCTTGGACGACACCGTGGCGCCCGCAGGGCCGGCGGCCGTCGCGCCGTTGGCGCCCGCGGCGGGCGGCGGGGCCGCGGCGGACAGGCGGAGCCAGCCCGCCCGCGCGCCGGCCGCCGCCACAGCCGGGGCCGGGAAGAACTGGCGCGTGACCACGGCGTCCGCGCCGGCGGCAGCAGAGTCTTCGTCGGCGTCGTCGGGTATCTCGACGAGCGCGGCGGCCGACGAGGAGGACGCGCCGGAGTCGTCGGCGGACGGGGACGGCGGCGTGGCCTCGGCGGCCGGCGAGTCGTTAAGATCCCACATGGCTGCTAGCTAGGTGGTGGTCTCCGTGTGGTCCACGGAGCCTCTCCCTCGACTCGATCTCCTCCTTGCCTCGCACTCGAAAAGAACTCGATCCCCAACGAAACGAACTCGAGTGATGAATGAACAAGAGACGAGCGAGACGCGGAGAGGAGAGGAGAGGACCCCAGCCAAAAGAGGAGGGGGGAGGGGGCGAGAAAAGAAGGCAAAAAGCAGGCGCTGTTGCCTTGTTGGGGTATGCAAGTACTTTCTCTTTTGCTATCCCCTTGGCGAAGACTCTCCCAACCTAGGAGAGCAGAGGAGGCAAAAGGCAGCAGCCCGAGCCGAGCTCTCACGCCCTCTCTCTCTCAACTCTCAAGAGCAGCAGCCGGAGGAGGTTGCCGCGGTTGCAAGTTGCCGGCTCGCGCGGCATAGTGGGATGCCCAGCAGGAGAAGAGACGAGAGGGAGAGGCGCGCGCGGTTATAAAAGGCGCGCGCCGAGGACGACGCCCACCACGGACCACACATCCATCCACCAGCTGATTCAGCGAGGGCAGCAACCTTAGTGATCAAACCATTCCTTCGTCAATCCGGCGGCCGTGGTTTCTCTGCGGCTGGGTCCGGTCCGATCCGACACTATACGCGATACGCCCCGGCCCCCGGTTGTGTTGGCGAGGGGATTCTCCTTTTGGGGGCGGCACAGGGTGGGCGGTTTGCTCCGCAGAGACAGCAGGCCAGGGGGGCAGAGGGAGCGAGCTCGCCTCGGTTTTACTTCACCGTCATGTCGTGGGGCGGCGGGCCTCAGCCTGGCGTCTGCCATGGCCGTCCCTGCAGCCAAAGTCACATGTGGTTACCTGGTTATCCGACGTACAACCTGAGGCCCCTTTTCCTCACGCACCGTCCTCAGGGACCAGCAGGATCAGATCGAACACAAGGTGATCTTGACTCTCACTGGGACCGAACATGGATGCTCGCAGTAAACTAGCTTTTGCGTTTCATGCGGTCTCAGGAATTGCCAGGACTTACCGGAAAAGAAATTAATTCGCCAGGACAAAAAATCACCTTTCTTAACAGACAGGGCACGGACGGTTTTGTAAGTAATCTCGTCTGAAAAAAGGAATGGGGTTAGCTGCAGGAAGTGTCTTTTCCGAGAGGAATTAATAATCCGTAGGTTTGCGAATTAACACGGCTCATGGAGAAGTCATATCACGCAGCAGGGAGCGCTAACCTGAAGACTTGAAGAACCATATAATAACCGCTTCTACCGCTGCATGTTTCCTTGAGTACCAGGTCTTTCTTTTCTTTTTACTGCATCGCTTCTTTCCTCTTCCTCTTCTTTTTTTTATTTTTTGACCACACGAGAGCGTAATCGCCGTGTTGGCAACGAGTAGTGAGGCTTCTACGGTACTAACCCTGTGCATCAAGCTTCAGCTCGACACGTCTGTGCGAAACAAGAGCCAATCAGGTGGTGGTGGTCGCAGTAGCAAGTTAAGCGCTGCCAAATCGGAGAAATCCCCAACGTCGTAAATTTCCAGTTCGATCGATCGGAGCCGAATATCTCGATCATGGAGCTTCAACAGTGGCGGCCACCAGCTGCACGTCCTTGCTGTCTCCCAGCATTATTGGACCTCTCTTCTCTTTCTGCCTTGATATCTCGAGCTCGGAATCATACGACTCACAGCTTGCACCCTCGCGATGTTTGGTTTGAACAAATATCGGATGCTCTCTGCTGCTTCATCTTTTCCTCTTTTGTAAGAAAAAAAACATGGAAAAGATGGTTTTTCAGCAGGGAGTCGTCAGGTCTCTGCTTTAGCGGCCTCTGCTAGAGTTTGGTCTCCACCATGCTCCGGACGACCAGGACTGTCCATCACAGATCACAAGCCTGTCGCGCGCGCGGCCTAGCCTGTCAAAGCCGGCAAGTCAAAGCATCCAGCAGAAACGATTGTGTGTGGAAGTGCATGGGGGAGGGGAGTACCTCGCATCCCGGCCCAAAACTTCCAACTCATCCTGGTACCCCTGCAAGGTACTAGCTAGGGCGCCCGCCCAGTTTCCTGACCTCTCCACGAACCGGAGCAGGAGGACCCTGCGCCCTGCATCCATCCAGCAACAGCGTTCCATGATCCCGGCGGACTCCATGCGGTCGTCGTCCCGCCGTGCGACGGCGACGCGTATGCGCGTAGATGCGCGGAGGCGTCTGGTCCAGCTCCCACTACAGGGAGGCGATGAGGAGTTCCGTTTTTGGAGGGGGCTTACGTGCCGCGGCCCCATTGGCAGGCTCGGCGGAAGAGAAAAGATCCGAGGCGGCAATGGCGGCCGCATCGGTGCGCGTCTCGGTCGTGAGTGTTGAAACCTTGCCATGACCGGTAACTGTCGCGCGATCTATCCGGTACTGTGCCGGATCTCCTCTCCCTGCCTGTCATCATCTCCCAGCGGCGCTCTGAACCGTAACTGTAACGATGGAGAATGCCAAGTTTCTTGATTGTTTTTCTTTTAATTTTCTCCTTCGGGACTTGTGTATTCCGATCCGATCGAGCTTGTGGTACTCGCCATTAGTGGCGAGGTGATGGCTTCCGTGGAGATCTGCTAAGCGTGCGTGGTTGTCGTACCGCCTCGGGAGATCAAGCCGGCGCCGGTACCGGACGGCGAAGTCCGAGGCCACCCAACCCCATGGCTGGCCGGTGAGCCCGCGAGTCGTAGCTCTCGCCCGGACGGAAAGCACGGTCGCGCCAACGCGGCAACTCAACTCTACTAGTAGATGGGTAAGGTGGAGTGGCCATGAAGCGCGGCGCCGAGCTAATGCGATCGCTGGCTAGCTACCTCATCGCCATTACCGGAGGGCCCCGGCCGGACAGCGACGGCACCTCGGGCTCGCGCGCGCGCGCGTGGCGAGAGCTCTGCTCCTAGTCCTAGCATGTCCCCTAGCTCAGTTCATCCGCCCTGGCGGCTCGTCGCCGGCCGGGATCGGTGTCACGCCGGAGATCATATTTGGCACGGCGTGCGGGAGGGGCTCATGCCGTTTGGGGGCTTACTACCCTGCCGGCGGGGGCGTCACGCCTCGGTACCGGTGGAGAAGTACAGGACGGGCGCCGCTACAGTGCCACCGCTGCGTGTCACGTCGTGGCACTGTATCCTGGCGCCGTTTTTCTCCGCGCCCGCCGTGGATGGCCCGTGACAGCTTCCGGCCGTCAGCGTCACGCTTCAAAGCGTTCGTGCTTTCCTTAAATTCGTTACCCTTTTCTTATTGCGAAAAGCGCTCTTTCTTTATTTTTTTCTTCGTTTTTTGAATACCAAAAGGTGTTCGTATAGACTTTATGGCTTTGCTCGAGGCAAGAAGCAACTACGTACTAGACCGTAAGCAAAGCCAAAAATAACTGGATTTTTTTTCACAACAAGCGAGAAGATCATATCTCATACAAATAATTACGATGGTTATAGAGGTTAGATGTTCATGCATGCATGTGTGCGGTGTTTCGAGAAAAAAATATTTATGTAAATAGTAGCTAAGTGCACACACCCATTTAGATTCGTATAAAATGTTAATATAAACTTTTCTTCCACTAGTGCTATTTCACCGCTTTATGGAAATTTAGGGATGTTTGGATCTAAATACTAATGGTCAAAAGTTTTAGCACTAGCTCTTCAAACAGGAGTGCTAATGGGATGGGCTAAACTTTAATAAGAATTAAAAAATTTAGCATGGTGTATAAGTGCTAATAGGTGCTAAAATTTATCACCTAAGTTTAGCTCCTCAAAACCAGGGGCGGATCTTAAGGGGGCTAGGGGGATCAATCCCTTTTATCTCCTCAAAATCAATGGATACCCGTCCCTCTCCTCTCTATTTGTAATTAAAGAATAAAGAAGAAGAGGGAAGGAAGAAAAAGAGAAGCAAGATAAGTCCCTCTTCACTGGGCTGCTGGATTCGCCACTGCTCCAAACAGACCCTTAACACCTAGTGCCATATCAACGTGTTAATTAGACTGGTGTTATGCCTAAATGCTAGTTGATCGGAACTGAAATTTTTTTAATCACCTTTTGCAGCCACCATAGTCTTCTTCCACTTACCGTACAGCCGCAAGCCTGACATTCAAACTTGCTATTCTTTGCATTCCTGTCTCGTGTAAGCCCTAGGTCTAACTTTACTTGACAGTGACCCTGGTAAACAGAGGTGTGGGTGAAGGAAGGGACGGCGCATGTCTAGAGAGCACAAGATTCTATGCTTCATCAGTACTTTGTTGCTAGGCTACTACTTATGATGAAATCAGTCCATTTTTCAACAATACTTGTTTGTTACCTTTGTACAATGGACCGATTTACCACACTTTTGTCTGAACAAAATGGACACCCCTTTCATAAAAAAAACAAAATAAAACAAAATGCAGACGGGTGTTCCAACTCCTGAGGTACGGGTAGCCATGGATGCCCATGTTGACTCTCCAATAAGGGCCTCGAGCGCATCGCGTCATCCCAAAGATCAGAAGAAGCGTGTCTCGCCCGGGTTGGAGCTGGACGGCTCGGCGTGCGTGTCGCCGCTGTTCATCCCGTACTAATAGCCGAGATACGAGTATTTTTTTCTCTCCTTCGTACGAATATTCTCTCCTATCCAGTGCAAGTTTAAAAGTTGTGCTGCGATGGCAGCAGGGGCCAAGACTTAAAAGATGCATACGCACAGGACTGGGGCAACAGTGCCCGTTAGCTTTCAGCTTTCTGTTGTTGACCACAGCCTACCGGCCACCAGCTAGGGCTAAATAAAGAGCGACCTCCGATGCAAATCTCCATGTCCTGTCCCCTTTCTCATGCATCAGTGGTGGTGCTGCCAACACAACAGGCCGGCCGGCTGTGTTGTTCTAGCCATTTCCCCTTCTTCCACTTCTAGACCTGCAGGGCCAATTCGGTCCGGCTTTGCCCATTGATGAAGAAATCGACAGACTACTACTAAGCTAATTGCATCGCTTGGCTTAGACAGACAGATTCACGCCATTACTAGTACGATTCGTAGTGTCAGGCAGACAAAACTCGTGTCACCAAAAGCCGGGGCGAATGGTTTCGTCGGAAGCGTGAGCGCGCGCTGCCAATGGAATGAGGTCACCACTGCCGTCCCTGCCCGGCCAGCCGGAAGGAAAAGGGGAAAGGCGAGGCGGCAGCGGCACGGAGGCACGAATAAGGAAAGGGAGCCATGGTTTATACATGCCGCGCCGACGACGCCGACGCCGAGACGAGCCCGGTTGTTGTTGGTTGGTTGTTGGTCCGTCGGAATGGGAGGGGCTACAGCCACGTCCCCGTGGCCCCCGGCTACGGGTAGCGACGAGCGAGCTGAGCCGGGCCTCCTGGGCTCGGAGGACTGGAGGAGGTCAAGTGCTGGGTGGCCTAGGGTCGCAGGGCACTTTGCTTGCCACAGTTGCTAGCGCTGTACGCGTCCTATGCCAAGTTGCCAGCACGCTTCCTCCAGCTTTGCTGTCGCACTTCCTCGGGATCACGCCAGGCTTGATGAACCCAACCGATTAGCTCGCGAGTCACAGCTCGTGGCCTGGGTTTGGTTTAGTTTGGCCAAGTCATGCCGCCACTAGTGCACGCTAGCCTGTGTGTGGAGTTAGCTAGCCTATATAGCTGCTTGCTTTCATCGGGAGATGATCGATGTCTGCTCCTGCACCAAGTATCTTCCGAAACGGGGCATCCAGCCGGTGGCGACTCCGGTAATGGCAAGTCTGGTTGGTTGGCTACACTGAATCTAGATGCTAGATTGCAGTAGCAGTCAAGCAGGGCGTGTTTCCATCTGCGCAGGGATGGATCCATGCGTTTTATTGGCCGGTGTCTGCATCTGAAAAAATCACTCCGGCTGTTTGTTTGTTCCTTCAATTTCTCCGGCGGAACTGATCGGTCCTTCTCAGCTACTACTCCATTGATCGGTCATGCAGCTATGCCCAGTACGAGTCAGGCCCGTGACGTGATGCGGCCGACGTGTGCATCGCAGGGACGGCAGAGCTGCACCTGCTGCATGGTTACCCGGAGCAATACTGATCAAGGCTCGCCGGTTAGGGTTAGGCAGCTTCTGCTCTGATGATATCTTGTATCTTTTGGTCTCTGAACCCGGGGGGTGCTGCTTTCTGCTGATCCATCGCCATCAGCCGCCGAGACGGCTCCTGTTAGGCCCGTAATAAAATCGAAACCTACCAATCGGGTCTCAACAGGTTGTCCTCCAAAGCAGGGGAAGACGCATGCAATTGGGCATTTTCTTTACACCACAAAGTGGGCATCATCATGCATGTTTGTGTGAGTGCTACTATTACGGGAATACGCGCGAGGACAGGTTAGCGAGGCCACGAGAAGCATCGTGACGCTCCACTGCTCGTTTCGGGCGTTGTTAAATTTAAACCCCGGGCATGGTTTTCCGGGCGGCGTGGCCGCATGCCCGGCCACAAAAGAACAGTATTGTTCGACCCCTGCATACGTTGGATGAACAAAATACGTTATCATATCATCCTCCGCTTGGGCGCGTCGGCCAGGCACCTAGCTGCTTCATTCCGCTAAATTATTGCCAACGGCGGAATGAGGGCAGAGCAGGCAGCGATGATTATTGATGATAGCTGAAGTGGACTTATTCTAGAACCCTAATGAAAGCAGGCAGGCAGGCAGGCGCCAATGGCGAATTGACGATGCATACTCATTAGAACTAGCTAGCATCTGCAAAAGCAAGCAGTTGTGAGTCGTCCCAGGCTAGTCATGTCGCACTACACTACTGCACATACCTTTTCGTATCTCCTACGTGAGGTGAGGCGAGTAGGCAACGACGGCTCTGATCTGGGACCGACCTCCGACGAGAAATGAAAATCAAGATGGTCTACAGAGGCCATGCTAACTGTAGCCGGGAATCTGAATGGCTGTAGCTGCTGAAGCAAAGCAACAGCCGCGTCGCGTCATCCTCTCAACTCTCAACGGGGACAGCAGCAGCAGAACAGGCCGGATACATGGTCCCGATTCTTATTCCGCTGCGGCCGACGGGGATGCGTCCGGCTAATCGCCGCTGGCCGGTCGATTTGGGCGTAAATGCTTTCCTTTTTCGGCAGTGGGGCGTCGCCGCCGGAGCCGCCCTCAGGGTACGCAAACGGCAAGGCGCCGGGCCAATGAGGCGGCCGCGAGGTTGCTGGCTTGCCCATCGCCCCAACCAACCGGTCTAATCCGGACCTAACTTCGTACCCGCTACAGTGATGGCGAAAGCGCGGCGCCCCCGGTGCGTGGCGACCGGCGCGTGCTTACGTCACGGCAGTAGCATGTGGAGCAAGACTTGGGATTGGAGGCCATCACACTGTCATGAATCTCTACTACTGCAGTATCTTGGTTCTTGGACAGGGGATGGTAACTATACTCCAGTAGTAAGTGGTTAGCAGTTGTTTGTTATTACAGCCACGTACGAAGGGAGGTTTGGGGAAGCATCTTTCCTGTCAGAATTCAGAAAGTGGTGGTGGTTGCCCTGGTTGGGACCTTGAGACTTGAAAGACAACAGCGAAGCAGTTGCAGCTTCCTCGTCAGGCTTGAGGCCAACAGCAGACAGGGGCAGAGGACACAGGACATGGGCAACCCTTTCCCCCTTTCCTTAATGAGCACAAACCAGGCTATTAATAGCCATGTGCCCCAGCTTCATCGCAGTTACCGCTAACTAACAGTACCACTCCTAAACCGCTAGTAGCTCCTAACTATAGAATGCTAGCAGCAAAAGGAAGTGGCCAACCAACTGTTGAGCCGTTCAGAAACGGGCGAAGCAAGCAGGCAACCTTTCCTTCCGGAGGCGGACCACCGGATCGGGAAGGGACCAGATGGATGGAGCCTCCCGCTCCCGGAGCAGCCAGATAGCCATGGCCATAGCCAGCCTCGGATCATCGACGCGCATGCACCGGTATTACCACATGTGATTTGTCACAGGTACCCGGTGCTATTTTTTCTGCTTCTGCGCGCACCAACTCCTGCAACAAAAGTTGGCTGGCGTCCCTGCAGCCATGACACCATCGAAATTTGACCGGTAAAAGGAGAAAGAAAAGATGCTAGCCGTACGGTCTCGCTGCTGCTGAACATGTTAGCGGAGCATATGCATGCAACAAGTGTCGAGTCACCAGCCACCGAGCTCATCCGCTTCGAGCCCCCTCTGTTGCCCCTTCCTTTTTATCCTCTCCCATGACCGTGTCTCCCTTTTCAGGCTGTGCCAGCGGACAGTCTGCCTCTCGCTTGCCATTTATTTACCTTCCTTTTCCTCGTTTATTTACCATGTGTGTTACGTTGTGGTGTTCATTGTGCAGTGCAGGCACGCTCGTCACATGGAACGGAACGGAACGGGCTGCAAAACAGGCCGGGCACGACGGTCTACGGGCACCCGGCGATCGGTCCCGGGGTAAGAGTAACAGCGCGTGGCAGCCGCGGACGATCTGCGTGTGCTCCCCCCGGCTCCAGGGTCCTGCTCCACGAATCGGGTACAGTGACTGACGTAGGTAGCGTGGTACTTGTACGTCGTGATGAGGCGAGACAGCAACTGACGAACACGTTCGTACATACATACTACCAGCGTGGCAGCGTATTCATTCGCGTACATACACATACGGCAGGGTCAGACGCGGCGCCGTACGTTACGTGGCCCGTAGTGCAGCTGGGCGTGTTAAGCGGCGGATCGGTGTTCGATCGGGTCCGGCCCAGCAGGCTGTTTGAACTTTGAACGTATGTGCCGCGTCACGTATACATCACTGCAGACTATACGCATACCTGCTGGGGCCTGCTACACTGTTGACTATGCTGTGCCTTCTACTATACTTTTACCATGCGTATGCATGGCGCCGCTGGGGCTCCCGTTAACGGCGGCAGGACGTTGGCCAAGTTCTCGAACGAAAAGGAGAGGAATCTCTTCGCTGGCCGTGAAAACAGGCAAAAAAAAGCATGATGCACTCCTGGTATGCAACACTTGAAGTCCAGGTTCAAGTAGTCGGTCACAGTGCATGGTCCAACTTCCAATAACATCATATACTATGGCATCTAGCTAGACCGGAAGCGTAGTGGCAGTAGCACCACTCGCTGCTTGGCTTTGGCTTTCCCCCCTATCTACAACTACAATACGATGCTGCTGTCTGGCGTTAGCTCAGTGTTCTTGGATGCATTTGCATCGTGTGCTGGCACATGGGCACATGGTATCCACAAATAGAAACATCGTACGACTAGTCGGCTAACCCCTAGCTCGATTAGATGGCTCCTCGGAACTATCAACCTTATAGTGCAAGTGTTCTCCCGTTGTTAATAAAGTCTCAGCTCGTCGTCCTTGGTAGAGTTTGTTGCTACTCAGGATGCATGCATGGGCTGTTAGCACTGATCAGCTCACGGGTGACGCGTTCAGGATCAACTGCATATAAGTTCAGTTCTGCACACAAAGTCATGCTTAGGCTATGTCCTGCAGCAAGTCCGAGCCCACATGGCTCTTGGAAGAGGATCGATCAACTGTATCCACAGCACCGATGGTCGAGTCAAACACCATGACCACCAGTCCACTACTAAACTGTTTTAACTTCACCGCGGTAGATTCTCTTCGCGACTGGCTCTTGTCCAGTAGCTAGAGGCCACTAGATGGAGCTGATCATCAGATCTGATGGCAGTGGCCACCCCATTAGCTAGGGAGGCTACTAGCCTCTGATGAGTGGACCGAGCTAACTGGCAACCACGCACTATTAGCTCAAGCTCAAGATGTATGCGTGCACTCATGGCTGGCCGAAACGTCCCGTCCCGTCCAGTATGGGAGGGGGAACAACAGTTGAGCCACCTGCCGGCCGGTAATGGCGTTGTCCTTGTCGATCGTCGTCGTCTCCTCTCCTCCACTGGTCGGTCGTCTCTCCCTGCCCGTCGCGGCATCACCTGCACAGGACGAGCGGAAAGAGGAATGTGGGCTTGCACTTTGTGCGCGAGTGGTCGGCGAGGTGCTGGGAATTTGGAATAGTTGGCTCCACTGTAACACCTGTAGGGGGGTTGGACTCTCCCTTCTCTTGCATTATTGGACCCTGGACTTGGAGAGAACGAACCAGTGCTCTGACCGGGCGAGAGCTGCTTGTGAGTCGGTCTCCGGTGCATTGACTGACGACTGACCGGATGTCTTGGTCAAGAAATGGAACAAAATATTTATGTTTTAGCTCAGTTGCAACAGTTTAGGCTGGGAACGAAAAAAGCTCCGTGCAACAATATCACTGATGGATGGGCCTGAAGTGGAGCAAATACTGGGCCACAGGAACATAGGCCGGAGATACGTACGCTGGCCTCACAAATGTGTAGGAGAAGCGGGGTCCAACTATACCGGCCTGTTAGGGAAGTTGATAATGGACCGACTTTAGTAACTGCCCATGGGCCAACATTGGGACCGGTTCATCACTTTGTTTTTTCTTTGGCACGGTTTTTTGCTAGGTTGGTTTCGCGGTCCTCACTTGCTGTGTTGCTTGTGCAGATCTCGACATGTTGGACGAGAAAGAGAGAGATCATGGCAGGCACTCGATGGTGCTCCTTTAATCTCTGCACTGTACCAACTCCAGTCGCTGATGGAACTGACCCAGAATGTGGATCAGCATTCCATGGTAGGGTTACTGCAATAAAAGAGAACCGATCACCGAACAGGAGATGCGAGCTCCCCTGCAGAAACCAAAAGAAAACAAACAAGCAAGCAAGCAGGATGCGCGTGCATGCCAATCTGCCGCCCCCTCCCGAACCTCAGCTAGCTAGCAAGCAAGCTTGCCGTGTCCACAAGGAAGAAGACGCATTAAGCGCCGGCACGTAACGTAGCTGCCGCGGCCGGCTGGAAAGGAAGGCGCCAGCTGGGAAAAACAGCGCGCGAGCTGCCGGCTGCCGCGGCCTGCCCGCTCGTTCGTCCGCGCGCGCGCCCCCTGTGGGGTACGGTGCTGTGGTCCTCGACGTCCTCCGCGCCGCGCGGCCCGGCTCGGTGGCGGTGCCGCTTTTCCAACGTCCGCGACCGCGAGTGATGATCGGGAGAGGCGGGCGGGGTCAGTTCGCCCGCGCGCCCGCGGCTTCTTTTCTCGGGGTTGGGGGCAGGCCGAGGCCATGCTGGCGCGGCGTCGCTGGGCGTAGTAGTGAGTGGGTTTCCTCCTTTCCAAGCAAGCCGAACAATCATTAGCCCGGAAAAAAGGAGGACACAACTTGTCAGGTGTGGGTCGACCGTCACACCGTCGGACCTGGCCCCGTTTGGAGGGAGGGGGAGTGGCATCTCGCGCTCGCCGGGGACGAAAGCGCCCCGGGCGGCCGGCGGCACGTGCGTGCGTGCGCGCGCTCTGCTCGATCGGGCGAGGCGGCCGTTCGTTCGGCTGGCGAGCCCTCCAACAGATACCGCATTTCCTGAGCACTTGGTGGTCACAGATGGCATGTCTGGCGCCCTAGAGCGCCCGTCAGCCAGGCAGCAGCGGCACGTAGGGTAGGGCTAGGGACCCCGGCGTGGCGGCGTTGCCCCGAATCAAAGAAACGGGTCCCAGAACGAACGGGGTCCTCTGGAATCGCGGCAGGCAGGCGGGCGGGCGGGCGGGCGCGGGGTCGGCGTGGTCCCGATCCCTTTGCCGTCCCGTTCCCTGTCGGCGCGCTTGGTTCCGCTTGGCGGCAGCTAGCGACCGGCGCGTGCCGGCCGGGGATCGGAACGGAGGGGTGGAACACTGGAGCCGGATAGCGAGGCGGCACTAGGGCAACTAGGGCGGCAGGCGCGCGCACGCGCCAAGCGGGGGGGCGGGGCCACGGCGGCCGCGCACCACGCACCGGCGCAGGCCGGCCACTTGCGTCGCGCGGGGGCGTTTGTTTAATCCGACCGGCACGCCGGAACCGTCCAACTGCCGGCGGGCGCAGTCGACAGTGGAATTCCAGAGCACGAGCATTATCCACTCTGTCCCCGCCACCTCGCTCCCACGCCGCCCCGTTCCGTCTCCAGCTGCTGCTTCCGTGCCATGCCATGCCAGAAGTTGTTTAGGGCCTGTTTGGCAGGGCAAACAGGGCTCCGGCTCTAAAAAACGGATCCAGTTCTGGCTCCGCTGGTGGAGCAGTTTCTCTGATATAGCTGAAGCTATTTTGGAAAATATTTAGCAAAACGGTTTCATACTATTTTTATGAATGGATTGAAAAGGTCAAATGTCCAATATACTTTTAGCTATTTTTTTATTTTTCCTCCCATTCTTTTTGCTTTTATTTTCTTTCCTTCTATTCTCTCTCATTCTTATCTGTTCCTCCTCCCGAATGCCTCCTTCCACTGGCCGGCGGCAGCGGCCTCCGCCTGCGTCTCCTCCTCCCGCCGCGCCGCGCCTCCTCCTCCCGCCGCGCCCCATCGCGCCACTGCCTCCGCGGCGACCACAGGCTGTGCCTGCTCCGTTGTGGCCGGTGGCGCCTGGCCTTCTGCCCCACCCTGCCGCGCCACGGGCTCCGCGTCGGCCACGGGACGCGCCTACTCCGCTGTGGCCGCCGCCGCCCCGTCTCGCCTCGTTGCAGCACGCCAAGAGGCCGCAAGGAGGCGCAGCGCGCGCGGGGAGGGGGCCAAAGGTGGCAGGCGAGATGGAGGAGCCGCACGAAGTCACGTTTTGTGGCTCCTTCACCACCAAATCATTTGAGAGAGCGAAAGTTTCGGGACTCCACCGCCGGAGCTAGATGCATGCACCCCGTTTGGGAGGGCTCAGCACAAGCTGGTTTTGGAGCCGCTCTTGGAGCCTTGCCAAAAGGGCTCTTAAGTATACTACCAACGGAGCGGAGTAATGTGCCAAATGATTCCGTTCCACGGTTTCGTTTTTCTTAATTGCTGGTTGATTTTTTTTAAAGGGAGCAGCAAGCTAAGTGATGAGGGGGGAACGCCGGCCTCGTTGTATTCCTCGTTACTCCACCCCGGCGGAGGCTTGGCTGGCTGGCATTGTTTATTGGGGGCCGCCGCGGACAGATAAGATAGCAACAGCCTCCACCTCCCCACTGCCCGTCGCTGTCGCGAGCCCCGCCGCTTGGCGCCCTCACCTGACCCTCTTCCTCCGGCCTCCCAGAGATACTACTGCTACTAACAACCAATGCCGGGATCATTAAGATACGCATGATTGCCAGCCATCCTATTGCTTGCATCGTACGGAGCGCCCTACCGCCGTCCTCACCCGTCGCTCGCGCCGTCCATCGCCTCTCGCGATCGCATGCTCCGGCCACCCCCGGCGGGCGTCGTTCACCTGCCCGCGCCGGCCCTTGATCCGTCGCCGGGGCAGGCGGGCAGGTGGCCTGCTCGCTTCGCCACGGTCGGCGCTGCCGTTGCTACGATGATCCCCGGTTAGGTGCCTGCGATCGGTGCCGGTGCGACCCTTCAGAATATACAGCTCGCCGCCGCGCGCGCGTATATTCATTCATTGGCGCGCCGACCGGCCTCCTGTTGCACGGGCGCCACACATTCACATCACACGCCTGCCGCGGCAGGGACCGGAGCCCCTCCCCTCCGACCACCGCATTGATTCGAATTCAACGCGGGCGGGGCGGAGCCGCGGCGCGCACCCAGATGCCGATGCCGATGCCGCTACAGAGCACAACAGAGGAGCGAGCGAGCATCCAAACAGAAGAGAAGATGATGGACCAGGTTTCTAATCAGGTGGCCAAAAGTTTAATACTCGGATCTCGATGCGCTGCTCTTGCTCTGCTTACCAGAACTCGGCCCGCAGGGGAGGGGAGCTGGCGTACGACAGCACGAGTCCGCCGCGACCCCATCCGGTCTCGGGTCGCGCCAGCCGAGCCGGAAACGCAGGCCGTGTAAATGCGTGGACGCCACCGACATCATTGATGAGCGGCGGGTCGTTGCGGCCGCCGCGCGATTTCCTAACAGAACTCCCCCACTGGGCACTAGCTCCCATGTCTCCGAAATCGGTTGGGGCACACACCTGCCTGCACACGACCCCGGCCTACGCCGCAGCGCCGTGCCGTCGCTGCTGCCTGCCGCGGGGGGAAAAGGAAAAGGCGGGTGCGCTCCGGCTAACGACGCTCGCGGACGTCATTAGCGTGAATGATTAGGGTTAGTATTAGATAATGGGCGGCCGATGCCGTCGCTGGCAAGCAAATTGACGTCCCGTGTCCGGATACGGGCGACGATGGGTGGGTGGGTGGGTGGCGGGGGTTCCGTGGACGAGGGGGCCACGTCCACGTCGGCGCGCATCACCCCCGGCGCCACCTGGGCGGAGCCGCCCTCCTCATGTCGGCGGTGCCGGTGCGCCTGCCTAGCCGACGGGGGCGGTTGGCTGGCTGGGCTGGCCAAATTGGTACGCGCACCAAAGGTACGGCGCCCCGCTTTCCTCTGACTCTTCTCTCTTCTCTGGAGGGTGGAGACCGAACCGCACAGCCAGCCAGCCAGCGCACGCGAGGACCCGTTGCTGCAAGTACAGGGAGGAGGAGTACTGGCCACCGACTCGGGCCAGGGGCGTGTGCCCCCGTCAGTTTTAGTTGCTGGATGCTGGCCCTGCTTGCCGCTGCCGGCGGGTCGAGAAAACTTTAGTCCACGACGATCGCCGATGCCTGTCGACTGTCGTACTACCCTCCACCGAAGATACATGATCCGGTGTCCCCTCTCGTAATCTCCACCGCAAGTACCGGCACGTACGAGTAATCATTGCCTCATGCATTTGTCCTTGTACAAGGGCTACAGCGCCGCTCCTGTGTGCTGTTCTGACTTGAGCTACGGCGCCACGTATGCGCCCCCGAGCGTGGCAGTATACTTGCTAGCCGAGCCTCTCTTTACTAGACATGACAAGGGGGCGGAGAATTGTCAGCGCGGACGTCTCGTCACAAAAACAGCGCCGCGCCGCGCCGCGCCGCACCTTTTGTTTTGGCACGGTCCTTGCAGAACAACGCATAGATAGGGGAATATTTCTGGGTTCCACGCTAGATCCTAGCTCTCGGAAAAAATCAGAAGCCAACAGCTCCAGAGCTGTCTATCATTCCGGGCGCGCTGCTGCCTGCTGGCGTCCGCCGCGGCAAACACGCAACGGAAAAATGCCCTTTCACGCATGGTGCCGGCTCGCTTTTTCTTCCACCTGAACAGAAGTGGTGCCTCGCCTTTGGAGATTGCCACATCTACTACGATCAGCCGGGCCAATGCAGCGCACTATAGCTAAGCTAGCTCGCGCGATCGAGAAGGAGCAGCTGCCTACTAGGTTGCAGCTCGTAGTAGGAGTGTACAACGTTATTGTCCACCTATCGAGCTCGAGCCTCGTGCGCGTGGTCCACCAGCACGGCCCCCCACCCTCCCCCGGGGGAGGCCCCTTTTCGATCCTCCGCCCATGCCTCCCGGCCGGCCGCGCGCGGCGCCACGGCGCGCGCGACACGTCGTGTTGCCCGTCCCTGTTCCTGTTCCGCCGCTGGATGCCTGCCGGAAGGCTGGATGCCGCCACGGAACCCCACTGCCCGGTGTCCGCGCGCCCACGCATCCACCTGATCCACGGGCGCGGACGCTACTGGCAGCGCGCGTGCACTTGCCGACGACGAGCCCGAGCCGCGCTTGCTTGCTTGCTTGCTTGCGCTGCACCGGCCCGCGGGGTCCACGGCGTACTGGCGCGGCGGCCCTGACGTCTCGAGGGGCAGGTTCGGTACGTGGCCGCCAGGTCCAGCTCGCCCGCTTAGATTTGCATGATTTGGGTTTTGGATTCTAGGGCAGGGAAAAGCCGGCCAGCTAGTATTCCCCCGGCCAGCAAGCAATTATGCACGCGAGCGGCGGACCGGCGGCGGCTGCCCCGTCCACCTAAAAGAAGCCATTATCGCCACTGCCATGTTGCTATGATCGCATAAAAAAGTACCGGCTGCCTGCACATAGCTTCCAGCTAAAGTTCCACGCTGGGAATGAAAGAAAGAAGCATCAGGTTTTCAGGGGGAGTAGTATGAACTGACGACGGTTCGGGAATAGTCTCCACCAAAGAAGCCCGGACATCCCTTCGCGCGCTCTTCCTACACCAATGCAGCTTTGGTCATTACAAAAAAAAAAACAGCGTTGGCCAATCCGCCACGCATTTTGTCTTGGGGGCGAGCTTACCTGGAAGTTGTTATTGGATGGAGTTTTACAGGTTGCCGGTGGGCGGTGGCTAGCTAGTCTTGCGAGAGGTCAGCCGAGTTACGATGGGGCGACAGGTGTGCGCGAGGGTTGGTGACGAAGAAAGGAAGGGCGGATTGCGACGAGATGCCCATGATCCACGGATTTTCTTTCTCCTCGGCACTATCTTGACTCCTTACGATTGTTGTATCATTTGCATACTCCAATGATGATGCAATTAAAGCGTGTGGGGCGCGGAACACGTAAGGCTCTTCTCTATGCCCTCGTGGGATTGAGTTTTGTGGAAATTTGCTGCAAGTTTTCTACGATCCGAAAGGGACTTGAAACACATCACCTATATTGATCATACATAGAGGCACATCCGATACTAACGAATAACTGAACCCATCTCCTTTTTACGATCGATATTGAATCTGAAAAGATGATATCATGTATAGATAATTAAAATACCCAAAATGGGGGGAAATAAATAACTTCCCGACTCACCTTTTTTTTTACGATTCAATCACAAATTTATTTCTTGTTTTTGGGACATTCGGAGGTCAACACTACAGATTTACATTACTTTCAGCTACAGAACAATTCTTAACTAGGCGTTAAAGCTTGGGCATATGATGCTTCGCTAAAAAAAACATTAGGGCACGTTATGAGGCCAATTTCAAGCACTAAGGAACGAGATATTCATTGTGGTCAGACCATGCGTCGACTTGTTAGATTACTACATGGCAACAACAAGCTCAATTTGTCAGTGTTCTGGTTCATCAAGAAGTGCGAACCAGGACAGGAGGAGCAGAACATAGTCGCAGGAAGCAAAATGGAGGGGCAAAAAATAATGAACTAGGGTATCCTTCTTCTCAAAATATTGGTAGAAGATGGCTGTGAATGTATAAGCTCAGAAGTGAATCGTTGTTGATCATGGTTTTTTTTTCCCCAGGGCAAGAAAATTAAAGAGCCTGAGCATCTCGAAGCAGTGATTTTGGCAATACCTGAGCAACAGTAGCATATAATGTGAATTATTTTGCTAACACGTATGTAGCGCAGCATAATATTGTTTGCACAGTTGTCACCCATTCCGGGTAGCATGGCATACGCATCGACCTGTCCGACGTCCGGATGCAAGTTAGCCCGGTGGACCTAACAATTTTGTGTGTGTGCCCTTCCTTCCAAACAGGACAGTAGAGTGCTGCCGTCGCCGCCCTCCTCCTTCGCCCCCGCGCTATTGCTTGCTAGTTTATGATTATCCCAACCAAACTCTAATGATACCCCCCTCCACCCACAAAATCCCTATACAAATACCACCCAGCAAATAGATAGCCCTCCCGAGAGGGCAGAGAAGAAGCCCACGCCAGCCAGCGCCAAAAGCAGCTGCCGATACCACTGCCGCTGCTGCTGCACAACAGCCCAGCAGGAGAGGGGGAGAGAGAGAGCGAGGAGAGAGGGCGGCGGCGGCTAGCTAGCTTGGTCGCTCATGCAGGGCGCGTACCGCTCTTCCAGCGAGGAGTCGGCGGCGTCGCCAGCGGCTTCCGCGGCGGCAGCGGCGGCAGCGGCAGCCATGGCCCCGCTGGCGGCGGCGGCGGCAGCCGCGGTGAAGATGGAGGAGCAGGCGGCGGCGGCGCTGGCGGCCGGCGCGCAGGCGCCGGCGCCGCTCCAGCAGATGCAGCTGCGGCGGCAGTACCGCGGCGTGCGCATGCGCAAGTGGGGCAAGTGGGTGGCGGAGATCCGGGAGCCGCACAAGCGCACGCGCATCTGGCTGGGCTCCTACGCCACGCCCGTCGCGGCGGCGCGCGCCTACGACACGGCCGTGTTCTACCTGCGCGGCCGGTCGGCGCGGCTCAACTTCCCCGACGAGATCCCCGCGCTGGCGCTGGCGGAGGGCGACGGGGACCCCGCGCGCGGCGGCGAGCCCGACGGCGGCACGCTGTCCGCGGCGTCGATCCGGAAGAAGGCCATCGAGGTGGGGTTGCGCGTGGACGCGCTGCAGACCGGCATGATGGTCGCGCCGCCGCACCCACGCGAGCGCCAGAGGCACCACCACCACCACCACCACCACCACGGCCACGGCCTCCCGCAGCTGCAGCTGCACGCCGAGGACGAGCACCGCCGGCAGGAGCAGAAGCAGCAGCAGCGCGCGGCCTGGAGCGGGCGCGCCAAGAACCCGGATCTCAACCGGGCGCCCAGCCCCGAGAGCTCCGACGCCGAGTGAAGCAGGCAGGCAGGCAGGCGCGCGAGCGAGCGAGCACCGCAAGACTCAACTCAACGACGACGCTGTTCATCCCTCCTCCACTCCCGCCCCGCGACGCCATCAAGGGTGGTCTCCGTCGTCCCCGCGTATGATCCGGCTCGGCCGCCTACCTACCTGCCCGTCCATCTCCCTCTCCGTCCCCCGTGGCGGGCGGGCGGGGTCGGTCGGCGGGGCGGAAGGGTTTTCGATCGGTACGTTGTGGATAAGCACGAGGGAGGCAGCTGGCTGGCTGGGCCGGGTGGGCGGCGTGGGCAGGCGGCCGGGCGGGGACGGAGGCGGCCGGCCACAAGTGGCGGCCTTTCCGAAGGTCAGAAAGGACAGCTGTAACAGTGATAACAAAAACAAGTCATCATCCATCGTCTCCCTCACAGAGCATCTCCTCTCTTGTGTTTCCAAGTAGATAAGCAGCAGCGATTCATTAGCACTCCACTACGCTGATTAAAGATTAATCAAGTCGGATCGGGCCTCGCATCCCCCCTCCCTCCCCCGCTTTTCTTTAATCCTTTTATTACCGCGGTGCCGCCTGTATCTTCTGCATCCCGATCGTAAACTAATCGCCCCTGCCCCCGCCTTGGCATGATCCAGTTGTTCGCTCGTCAGCTCCGCCTTTGCTTATTTATCCGGTGATTAGTTGTCGGCTAGTGCGCAAATCCGCGTTAGGTCAGGTCAGGCCGGCAGGCCGGCCGCCAACCCGCCGCACCCGCTTCTTCGTGTGCTCCGGCCGGCGGCGATGGGCGCAGCAACCATGGACCGGTCGTGCTCGCCAACGGTCTCGCTCATCTACGAGTACCACTAGTGATCGTTAACCGTGACGGCGAGTTGGTAACGATCCGGTAGTGGAGGATTAGGGCGGGGCGACCGACGGTGCCGACCGGCGCTAACGGTGCTGGCGTTGCATGGGGTGCGACGATGGCGTCGCGTCGCCGGGGTTGGGTTGGGTGGGTGTTAGGCCACCGCATTGGGTGGAAATGGAAAGGGAAAGCGACGAAACGGAAACCAGGCGCGCGTCGTCAGGCGTGATCCCGCCCTCACCGTCGCGTCGCGCATGACAAGTACCGCCAGCTTCCTGTAGCTCAACGACTCCGCCAGCCGCCGCCGCAGCCACCGGGAGCAGCCGGCGTTCATGCCCCCCCCCCCCCCCCCTGGCCACCATGGCCGGCGGCGGGCTGTGCGCCCTGATCGATCGATCCCTAGTCTGAACCGGTCGTACTTGGCCGTGGCGTGAGTTTCATGGGCCTGGCTGGAGTCCCGGGCGACGCACGATCGAAGGCTAGGCTAGCGCAACCGATCAGGCTAGAGCGGCACATGCCGGGGAGTAATGCAAATATGGACCGGAGGAGCAGGGAGGACAGCGAGGCGGTTTTCATTGAGCTGCCGCAGCTGCGTGTCCCCCCCCACGGCTCTGCTACTTGTCATAGATAGTGTCGGGAGTGACAGTGAACTGCCGCTTCTTAGGTCACGCACTCTCAGGTAGGACCGGCCCCCTCTGCCACTAGCCCGTGCAACTACTATACAAGTACTGCTACAACCTGGACGGGCCTCGAAATTCCGACTCTTTGCAGGGGGGAAATTCGAAGCATGGAGCCAGTGTTAGCACAAAATTCATTTTTGTTTGATTATTTCTACTAATCCAAAGAATGACATGAAATCTCCTTTTGGATACGTTCGTCTTCCAGATTTCTTTTTTCCATAGCCGTCGAGACCGGGCTCCCCCTTCCAGACGAGACGGCGACCAGCCTAGCCATTCCTGCACTCGCGCGAATGGAAAGGGAAATTGCCGGAAGGCGACTTGCCGCTGCCCCCTGTGGCCACCGGCTCCCCTTTTCGGCCACTTTGGCGGCCTCCCCAATCACACCCATGACCCAACACGCCACCCACGGAACCAGCAAGTCGTCGTGTCAACCAAGCAATTTCCGTCTTCCGTCAACCTCATTTCGGGCGCACGCACCGTCAGCCGCACACAAGATCCGCCGCCGCCCGCCAGCTTGCTGCTCCGGCGGATTTCTTCTTCTACCGTCGGCGGCTGCCTGCAGAATTGGGCCTGTTCAGGAACCAAAGCCCAGTCCGTAAAACACCGAGCCCATTCAACTGCCCAAGCGGCAAACTTCAGAAACACAACGGATCAACTGTAGTTTTCGGAGTTGTGAATGCAAAGACGCCGGATCTTCAGCAAGAACTGATGGAGGCTTCACAAACCTGCGGCTCCATCCAAAACAGGCTCAAGCTTTCAGACCAAGAACACTTCGCAGGGAGACGGGACGACCAGAGACGGTACCCTGCCGGTGAGAATACAGCGACTGAACTCTAAAACCTAGCCGTCGCGCCGTGACACCGAGGCGGACGTGCTCCATCCAGTTGTGCGGCGTCGGGGGCCGGCGGGTTCCCATCAGATGGCGCCGCGCTCCACGCCCCGGGGCGGCCGCCGCGCCGTGTGTGGACACAACGGAAGAGCGCAGCCACTGGATTGAGAAGACCAACGAGTCGGCCTGGGTGGATTGGATCGTGGGTGGACAGCGACGGCGCCAAGGAGTTGCGTTGCGTGCCGGTTCCTCGCGGCAGGGCGCCTGTCGCCGACAAGAACGCAGGTGCAGGTGCAATGAAAGCATGGGGGGATCCATCCAAGGCAAGCACGGAAAACTCGCACAGCGCCGAGGCGGCGGACGCCGCCCCGTGCCTTGTTCGTTGAGATCTCAAACAAGTTCGAGTCTGAATGCAAGCAGAATCCTTCATGGAAAAACAAGGAATCGTGAGGTTCTTCGCTGGCTCCATCAGCACCTGAAACCCAGATCAAGCAAAATCATGGCACGAAGCGGCAGCATGCAATCGCTTAGGTTTTTTAAACCTACGTCATCCATTATACCAGCCATAAATATTTGGTTAAATGCAGGGAGACATATTCCAGGGATTATTTACTGCAGCAGCAGTTTACAGGACCACTTCTCTCTGTTTTTTTTTTTAATTCCTTTCCCAACCGAAGGTGAATGGCAAAATTTCCCGACCAAAAAGCAAAGTAATACGCATCGGTGAATGATCTTGCGATCCAACGAACATGGAACATGGATGTCTCTGACGAGCATTTCTTCAGTTTCAGGTCTTCAATGCGGTGTTTTTGCAGATGGGGCACACGTTCTTCAGCACCAGCCATTGCTTGATGCAGCCAGCGTGGAAGTCGTGCCCGCAGTCGAGCCTCCCAAGGTCGTCTCCATCAACATACTCCTCCTGGATGAGGTCATGAGAATGAACGTAAGTGTATAAACCCCCTGCTCATCTAGTATTTCATTGCTCTAAGAACGAGGAATGGTTCCAGGTAATGCAGAAGCATTTGCAAGCAACCCTGCAGCCCTACTTCACTCAGCAATACTATGTCATGGCTGTAACTACAGCAAAGAAACTAAGGAAAATGCATCTTCCAGAGTTCCAGGGGCCGAGTGACAAACCAAGCAATGTTCTCCCCAAAATAAATATCTGATTCTTGCGAATGAAATTCAAACCAGACAACAAAACACTAATGCACAAAATTCGTAACAATGCTGGCATTCCTGATAAATCACTAAACCAACTTTTATTGCTGACTTCATTCCCCTTAAAAAATGTTAAACAGTTGTATGGTCTCAAATTCTGAATCTAACTCAATACTAGAACTTAGTGGTTTTTGATTGGTCTAAAGGAAGTCATGCAGGAATCAGATTATAATCCTATGCCTGAAACACTAGAAATAAAGGGTGCAGGTGCCTCAAGGGATAAAACAGATAACTGACTGATATTCACTTTTGAAGATCTAGTGATGCCACCAGACAACTTCACAACTTCAGATATGACTTGCTCTTTTGCCCTTTGTTCAATCAAATATATTTCGATGGTTTAAGAGACCCAAGTTAACATTCAATCAATATATTTTGAGACAAAACAGACTGCAAATACTTAAAATCATTGGAGTTGCTTGATGTTTCTGACTGAAATACCTATGGCCAACTGAAGAAGGTATAAGTTCTGATAAGCTCAGTAGTATATGAAATACCTGGCAGATACAACATGGCTCATGGTCCAAAGATGCTTTCAGTCTCCATGATGAAAATTTCCTTTGCTTGAGCAGCTTTTTCACTACTTCCTCGCTGAGGCCAGTGTTAACATTTCCTATTCTCTCCTCGAGTGCTAATAGCTCCTGAAAGAAGGCAACCATCTTGTGGTCATAATTTGTATTAGCGAATATAAAAGGTAATGCTTCACCAAGGGATACAAACCTCATAAGACATATTGTCTATGTCTAAACGCATGTCCCTGTGTCTGTCATGAATGTCGACACCACCGTAGAAGATAGACTGTTCAAGAATAAGGTTTGAAGTAAGGACAAAAAGAACAATCTTGATTTTATATATTTTGGTACCATATCTACAGTAACAGTAGCAAATAGAGAGCTAGGAATCCCAGATGAGTGTTGGTGTTACTGACCTCAAGCCTTACATTCTCCCCCCTATGAATCATTTCAAGTGCATTCCGAATCTGTTGACAAGTAAACAAGTTAGAAGTCTATGGATAGGCATAAGACAATGGACTATGCACCCTCACCCTTACATGATTGTCACAGTAGTTACCACATGCTATAACAAACAAGCATAGAAAAGAAAAGGCATCATAACATATCACAGAATTTTGCATCCAAACATTAGGGGGGGAAATAGAGCGTCATGGACTAATGGTAGCAGTTTCTTGTTGAATATATATAAAACACACACAAAGTCTGCCCCCTTCTCTAGAACAAGACTAGTCAAAATGTCTAGCAAGAATGGAAATAAAAACACATTGACCCGCAGTGACATAATATGTGCAAATAGTTGATACAAAAAACATATGCAATATTTCAGGGCTTGCAAAAGCGTGTAGAAGCATGCTTGATCGAATAAAGGATCATGAAGAACATGAACAAAATGAAGTAATAGAGCAGCTTTTATCAATTTTGTCTGGTAATAGAATAGGGTGGCTTGCTTAGAAAAACACAAGATGACAAGGAGAGCTACAAACATGGACGACCTTTATAAGCAGAAAGTTCTAGTATCCAGGATGACTTAGTATAATCTTTGCTATCACATAGAAACACCTGATGATGATGATACCTTTTATGTTTCCATGTGTAAACTGCAAAACCCTTTCTGCCTTTTGTTCTTAAGAAGTTAGGTGATGAATGGAGAGGGAACAGAACCAATCAACATACCTCCATTAGCCTTCTTCCTTCCCTACCCCTCATCGATAAAGGAACACCCCAAACACCATCGCCCTGGCGCTCCAACAGAAACCCTGACCTTAAGCGTGGGGGTTGATGACCACGGAGTGCTCCAGATAGACGGCCAATCTCCTATAAGAGAATAAAAGGTCAGCAGGGGCACAAGGTGAACAACCAAGTTGAAAATCGAAATGTGAAAAATGGAGAAAACTTTACCTCTGACAAATTTCTTGGATGGCGTCTACTGAGGTTTTGGTGAGTGGATCCTGCTGGTGGATTAGCTGTTGAACTGGTATTAGCTCTTGATACAGGAGGAATAGTTCCTGATATTGCAGTGCCTCGGCCATCAGAAATCCAATTAGATGGTTCTGGCACCAAACGCCTCAGGTCTACGGCAGCAGGGGGAACTAAATCAGAGTAGCTGGTAGGCACCACATTCCTCCTAAGAACCTCTTCACTACCAACAACTCGGTTCTCCAAACTGCCAGCTCGTGACGATGAAGCTCCATGACCAGTGAAACGGTTTGCAGCTTGTGGAAAACCAGGAACATTCATTGGATGTTGGTATTGCAGGTTGAGGCTACTGACTACAGGAATAACCTCCTGGGGATCATCAAATGTGCTCTGCGGATGAGGTGGCTGGTGATTCCAAGAATTGGAAAGTCTGATAGCATTTGAAGAGGGCCATACAGTACAGGGAGCAATCTGTTGAGCTGTGGTGGTTCTTGCACGGAAACTTCTCTGTGAATTCCCAGCATTGTTGATCCCTCCATTAAGATCATAGCTACCAGACGGCAGTCCTGTATTAGTTCCATAACGGGGGAGTTGATCCTCAATAGAACTTGGAATCAGCAAGCAATTCGGAGAGGACGAATTTCTGATAGGAGCAGGATTGTAACTTGAAGAAGCAATGTTATGGAAGGCATTATCGTTCCTGTGGGAAAAACTTGTGCCAGCACCTGCTGAACTCTGTCCATTGGCTCCTTCGATATTTTTTCTCTTGCACGCTAGCCGGCGACCATCCAGGGAACCCCCTGGTCTTTGATGAATGCCTTCTTGCATTAATGAAAAATCACCCAAAGGATTTTCACTAGGGTTCAAAGTAAAAGAGTCTGTTTCCTCTGCACCTAGTAGGAATGTCCTATATGGATGTAATCTCAGGTCAGATGGCTGAGCATTTATACCATTACGGTCACAGCCACTGTACTGCTCAGGACCTTGAGGGGCACAGTTAACATTTGAACTTTGACCGCGTAGATCATTAGCATTGGCATTGAGGTTGATATCCACATCCAGAGAAAGGCCATTGTCAGCTACCAGTCGCCTTTCACCAATCCTCAGGCCACCGCCGATGTTAAGATGCTCTGTTTTGGCATTGCTAGAGCTGCCAAAGTTTAGCGCACTGCCACTTGAACTTGCTTCGCCTGATTCCCAGAAACCAAGAAATGTACCATCTTGCTGTGGTTCATTTCCATATGGGATGGTGGCATCACTGTGATTCATCTGATAGCCTTGAAGATTCTGTGATTCTACCGATCCAAGAACATTGTTCCAATATGCCTGCTGATCCATGACTGGGTTGCCTGAACTAGATCCAATGTCGAATCCAAAAACATCAGTAAAATGCTCCATAGAATTCCTCTGCCCTTGCATTGTGGTCCAACTACAGCAGCGAGATCTCAATTGATCTGTGGCCGTAGCATTTCAGAATCCAGAAGGTTACTTTTTCCAGTAATGGCTGAAAGGACCTGTAAATGCAAGCAACGCATCAAAAATTTGGGGAATATATAACTGCTCGAGCTTTATAACAACACAAGAAACCAGAAAACTAAATAGATGGAATACTGACGATACCACCCAAAAAAATGGCCAACGAACGTTGTCTGCACTCCAAAATATTGTAATTGTACTCTTGTTTGTTACTATATGGAGGTCACTGCTACACCTGTTTTCGTTTTAGAAATAGTGGCGGACAGCAAGTAATCAATGAGGCTATTGCCTATTGGTAAGTAATGTGATTGTAGCAATCTTGGCATGAGCCGCATTTGGTGTGGCGTACGCGTGCACCAAACTTGATGGTTTGGTTTGCTGTTGCAAGCAAAAAGCTGTGGTGATGCATGCATTTTAATGGGTGAGAAAGCAAAGCACGGTGAATGAACAATGCATGCGACCTAAACAGATGGACCGCATGCAAGATGGGCCCCATTGCTTCTGTGGACGCTCGCTCAAAAAATACAATCTTTTTCTTTTGCATTTATTTCCCTTCCCTATCGGTTTGCAAAAGGACGCAGTAAAAGAAGCAAAAATAAAGGGAAAAGGTGGAGGTAGCCATCCACGGTTTCAAAGAAGGATCGGTTTATTCTCCGATCGCGAAATTGAAATATGGGAGCAGGGAAAGAAATTTAACCGACAAAAGAACGCCAGAGACATATAGATATTTCTGTATCGCGGAATACAGAATAAAAAATGTTTTTTTTTCAGACATGAACTTGGGAATTTTATTTCGAAAAAACAAGAATTATTGACAGTTCATCAAGAGGCATATCCACGTTTGATGGACTTGTGGCGGAATGAACCATGAAGGAACCAAGGAGAAACAAAACACATAGTATTTGCGAAGGAATCATGGACTCAAACAAGAGAAGGGGAATGTTTTGGCATGCAAATCAAGAGAAAGTACTAGGAAAAAGCAGAAAAAAGAGCAGACTGCGAGAGAGATGCAACGAACCATACCAGAAAAAACTGGCCCAGAGTTTCTAACTCGCCAGAACCGCAATCCAGGGTAGAGAACAAACTCGCTCGTATTTCTCTTCTTTTCTGCCGTTTCTTGATCCTCTCCTCGGAGAGAGAGAGAGAGAGAGAGAGAGAGAGAATCAAACCAGCAGACGGAGGAAACAAGAGCCGATTGATTCCAAGAGAGAGGCAGCAGACAGATGGTACGGTGGGCAAGACGAGAGAGAATTCAGAGCGAGAGGGGGGGGGATCGGTGGAGTGGGTGGAGCAGAGGAGGAGGAAGGGAATGGGTGGAGGAAAATTTGTCAAGAGGGGGAGGGAGAAAGACAGGGGAGGAGGGTGGGGGTGGTGATGAGAGGATGTATGGGAGGTGGGAGAGAGAGAAGTTTGGCTGAATTCGGGTTTATTTATTTCTCCCTCCTCTCTCTCTCCTCTTCCTCTGTCACACAATCTCTCTCTCTTCTGGGTCTTGCGAGGATCCCTTTCCTCCCCCACTAAAACCTTTAAATGCGCCCGCCCCATTAGAATTAGCAGCGGCTCCTTTAAGAAGGGCCAAAGATTAGAGGCCTGTATCGTGTTGTCTTTCACATGACCTCCCTGCCCTGCCCCTTTTGGAGCCTTGCAGCTAGTACGCGGCAGCACCAGCAAGTCCAGTCTCTCTCCTCCTTTGCATGGCCTGCACTGCAGCATCAGGAGGGCTATGCTATGCTCAAGCTCATCTATCCCTTGCATTGAATATCTTTTCTTGGCTGAAGGTAGCAACATCCTTTGCATTGAATATCTCCGGGTGTAATCCAAGGGTCATGGGATATGTTAGAGGAGTTTGGTTCACAATACTAAACTGAGTTTACTCCCACTCATATCGAATATTTAGTTAGTAAGCATTAAATATAGATTAATTATAAAATTAATTGTATAAATAAAGATTAATTTGCGAGACGAATCTATTAAATCTAATTGGTCCATAATTTGATAATATGGTGCTACAATAAATATATGCTAATAATTAATTAATTAAGCTTAATAGATTCAACTTGCGAATTAGTTTTATAATTATCTTATATTTAGCCCTTCTAATTAGCATCTAAAAAATAGATGTGACAAGAACTAAACTTTAATCCCTAAATCAAACATCCGGATACGTGCAATGGCTGCACATTTGTCAGCTCATGAGAAAAATATGAAAGCGAGGGGCTTCAGATCAAGCTATCGGAGTATTTATTACTACACATCAACTTGCGAGCTGCGTGGAGGGATGTACTGTATTTTCTGGCGATTTATTTTTCACCAGCTACTAAAAGGTAACCGCAGGTCATTTCCGGCCAACTAATCATCCTGTGCTTGCGCCGGGTGTGGCGTCTCACTTTGTCCCAGCGGCAGGGTTGGTTGGCTGACAGTACTTGTATTCTGGTGGCAATGCTTAAAACGAGGGCGCACATCAAGTGCCACCACAAAACCTTGCCTTATTCGAGCAAAACAGGGCGAAAAAGAAAAGCATTGCTTTAGTGCATGAGAATAAAAATCAAGAATCCCCGTTTATGTGCATGAAAGGCATGCAAGCAATTCACCCCTAGAGGCGAGCTCCTTCTGCAGCACGGTGCAGAATTGATGCAATTTTTCTGCGAAAAATTCATGCAAAAAGCTCCAAGCAGAAGCAGACCCAATCCCTGAGTCGCCTGAAAAATGGATTAAAAATCTATGGGCCGGTGGGCAAAGGATCATGCTGCCGCTGTTGGCCGTCATCCGTCAGCACAGCGCCCTCACGCACGCAGCCGCAGCACGCTTGCGAGCGCTCATCGCGGAGGCCCCGCGCGCCACCATCACCGGAGTCCGGAGATATCAGAGCAAGTCAAAAGCCGATACGTGTTCTTGAGCGGTGGCGCCCGACGGCGGCCACGGTGGAGTCGCATGGCCACGCCATCATCTCCTGCCATTTTCCTTTCCACCATGCCACCGCCACCCATCCATGATCCATCCCGTCACAGGAAACCAACGCCCCTGCCAACCAATCGAAAACTAACAGCAGTTATCAGTGAAGTTTACTGCTGCACGAGCCATCACTGTCACTGTCGTTCACCTAGATTACCTGCGTCTCGGTCTGAGAATCACCACCTAGACTGGATCATCCGTTCAACTGCACGGAAAGAGGCTAGTCATCGGCCACCGCTCATGAGCATTTCGTGAGAGGCCGGCCGTTTTAATTTCACGCAGTTTTCGGGTAAACGACGGTGCGGATGCCTCTCCTCTCCGGGTCTCCTTTGATGCGGATGCCTGGGTGCCTGTCGTGCTTTGCTCGCTGCTTTTTCTGACGGGGCTCGTGCTCCTCCTCCGCTGCTCTTCCCCGGGCCGGGAGCGAGCGAATATACGGCTGGCTGGAAGAGGAGAATGCGTCGCCAACCTGCAAATGGCTTTTGCTGCCTTGTTTTTAGTTCTCTCTTCGTTTGGGTCGGATTCCCTCTTCTCTTTAGTCTTTACCTTTCCCCTTGCCACTTTGGGCTAAATTACGTAAAGAACCTCGCCTAAATGCGCTGCCAGCTTTCTTTTTTTTCTTTTCTTTTGGGTTCACCTCTCACCTCATCAGCCGTCACTGATGGATGAATGGATTCTTTCTTTCTTTCTTTCTTTCTTTCTTTCTTTCTTTCTTTCTTCAGAAGTTCGGACGGAAGGATTCCTCTATCATCATCCAAAATAGTGCTGGTGTTATCTTCTGGCGCTCTTCTGTGCATGTGTCCGCTTTGACCGGTTCTTCAGAGTTGCAGTAAGGAGGGGATTTGTCCCTATAATTGTTGTTGTTAGCGATTGTCTTTTCAGTGGGTCAGGATTGGAGAGGATAATGGAATGGAAGAATAAAATAATATCGTACAAGTAGCAGCTGCACACATATCTTTCTGAAAATCTACAGATTGCTCACCGGGCAAGAACAAGCAGAAAGGCATATGCATGGATTATTCCTCTTGCGTCCGCTGCCATTTGGCCGGCTTGTTAGCATCTAAAAATTGGGAGAAAAGTTCTCACTCTCTCATTGATCCATCATCCATGTTGTTAACAGGCCAACCAACCGCAAATTCTGACAGAAACATGCTGAAAAAAATCACTGGAACGTAACCTGCCTGAACAACAGCGGAAAAAGAATCGCTGGATGGTGGAGCTAGCCGTGCTGCCAATCTGCCAGCCACTCGCGGAAACGTAAAGAAGGTGAGAGTAGTAGGCGAGCGAGCACTCATGGTGGATGGAGGGATGGACTGACTGGCTCGCTGGCAATGGCAACAAGGCAAAGTTGGTGCCTTTGGAAGGCAAGCATGCTCTGCAGCAAATCAGCAACAGCATAGATAAACAGGTTTGTCAGCTTGATTGGTGCCTTGGTTTACCAGTCGTCGCGGCTGTTTAATGGATGATGCGTGGCCTTACGTGCCTTTCCTCCAAGCACCTTTTCTGATCAGCGCCCATCATTTCAGTTCTAGCGTTTTGTTTAGGGTTCTTTTTTTTGGAAAATACATTTTAGGATTCTTTTCGTTCTCTAGAAATCCTGTCCGTTTTTCTCCGCGGGCTGTCTGGCCGGCTCCTACTACTGCACATTGCTACAGTGCAGAGGACTAGAGGAGGAGGCCGAGACGTCAGACGTGGACGCCGCTGCCTGCCTGCGTAAAAGCTGCGCGCCGTGGACGAGCAGGCACGGTAGGGGCCGTTTTGGCATGTCGTCGTTGGACTGTTTGAGCCATTGACTACCGAGCTGCAGTGCAGCGTTCGTTTTTTTTTCTTCTCATTTTCTTTTTCAGCCTGCAACTGCAAGGTCATCGCAGCAGTTATGGTGGCTCGTAGCCTGCCGGCTGCGGCGCAGTTGAAACTTCAAACCGCATGAGCGCCCTCGCTCTTCCTGACTGCCGCCCGCGCATGGAATGGACCATCAGGCATTGCTCGTCAGACTGCAACGGAAGACGATCGAGAGAGGTCGCAACTGTTTTCACGAGATCTGCCGAAATTTCGACCATACATGCCCTCATCCGTGAGCCGACCCGTCCGTGAGCCTTGAAGCAAGCAAGCATACTACTACAGTGACGGGCATTGCCACGGAAGGAATCTCGCTTTACCTGTGCCCCTGTGGGCTCATTTGCAACTGCGATGCATGATCGTTCGCCCATCCAAGCAGGGATGGATGCAGAAGCGCAACGAGTCAACCAAGCAATTACTGATGCCACAGGGGATCAAAGACCAACCCCGCAGTGGAAATGAGTGCGCGCAGGTACAGTGGAAATTCAGAGGGAGAGGACGGGGGCCGGGGCCGGCCGCCGTTGCCATCCGGCCGGCGTCTGGTCGGCGGCGTGAAGCCCGTTCAGCTTTTGTCTAAGCTCGCCGGACGCTCAGATTTCTCTACGCAACTGTACACTAGCCTGCAAGGGCGGGTTCTTCCTCCCAGCTCTCTTGGCCACCAGCGCCCGCCCTGGACCGAACGGGGTAGGGGCCATGCCAGCCGTCCGCCGCGGCAGGCACAGCGCCCAGGCGTACGGCCACGCGCGCAAGTCACAGCACGGCACCGCGCCACCGCGCGCCCCATTAGCTGCCTTGGACCATCTCGCTCGCTCTGGCTTGACTGGGATTCCCCATCGCCGCACAGTGCGCGCACGATCGGCCGCCCACCGGCTAGCGCGCCCGCCCGCGATCATGACGAGTACGGCAAGGACGGGGGTCGTGTGAATTCGCGGCGGCCTCGCGCCGGTTTCCGGCTCCTTTTTCGTTCGTTCCAGGCCCTCTTGCGTCGGCCTCGGCCATCCCATCCATCGTGGATGGATTCATGGGGTTGGGTTGGAATGGTGGCATGGTGGTGGGAGCCATCGGTAACTGTGATTTGCTGCTGGCTGGCGTTGGCAGGTTGGGTTGGGTGAGACGGGTCATAATTTCCGGCTGGTTTCCTGTGGCGACCGATGTGTCGTGCGGAGGGAGCGCAGGGCGGCAGCGGGCGGAGGGCTCGAGCCGCCGCCTGCTCCCCGATTCACGGTCCGGCCGCGCCGCTCCCGATGCCGATGCAGATGCCCATGGCATGGCCTCCCTCATGGGTAAAACTATAGTAAAGTAGTATTAATGGCGCGGCGTGGCAGCGGGGTGATGGGCGATTACCGCCGGGAACGGGGCGCGTCTGTGCTGCCCCCGAAGCCGCCGCTCGTCTCTTCCCTTGTTCGGTTGTTCCTTTCGCTTGCTGTGTTCGCGAGCTCGGCGTGGGTGGTGTGGGCCTCCGAACGCCGTGCATGTAATTGCGGCGCGGTACGCCGCCGGAGATGCCGAGATCTCTGCTTGTCCCGAGCGTGGCGTGTGGGGCCGACGTTAATTGCGTCACGAGGCTCGCTAACAGTCACCCCCGCGTCGCGACGCGGTGATCGCGATGACACCGCTGCCATGTTTACAGCTGCTCTGCTTGCCACCCGAGCGGGGAGATTGAGGTGGCGCGGCGTGGCATCGGAGACGCAGAGGCTCGTGATCGAGCAGCTTGCCTGCGCGCTGTCACGGCGTTGGCATGCTAGTGTTGTACTAGCCCGCAGCCCAGAGGCCGCCACCTGCCAGTAGCGGCGCCAGCCGCCAGGCGAAAACGTGTCGCGCGAGCCAAACGGCACGCCCCCAAACCCCAACCAGCCGCGCGCACCGGGCACGCGCCGCGACCCCCCGCGCTCTCGCCCGCGTTCGCGTCGAGCGCGGCCCGCCGGCAAGGCCGACCGTGCGCGACGGCTGCTCCGCTCGGCTTCCGGCGACCCAACGCAACCCCAACCGACGCGCGACGCAGCAGCTAGCCCCACTGTCCGGCGGCAACGCTTCCCTTCCCGTTTCTTTAATCCAGCTGCCTCCTGCGCCAACTTGACAGGCACGGTGCACCTGCTGCCCTCTGCTGCCTGCGCCCGCACCTGCGCCCGAGGGAACGACGACGCAGCCGTACACCACGCTACCCGCACCCGTCGCTGCATTTTAATCCAGGCTACCCCTTGTCATCACCCCATAGCTTAGCTTTTGCCCACCCGGCTATGCTGCTACGCTAGGCGCCACCGGTCGCTGTAACCCCACAGCTAACAGCACAGCGCAGCGGCAACTAATCACCACGCCGGGTCCTCAGCTAATCGCCTAGAAATCCATGGCTGGCTGGCTGGCTGCGAGTGACATCCATGCTGACGACCTGTGTGCCCGTGCCTCCCCTGTCAGCGGCGGCGGCGGCGGCCACGACATGAGCACGGACAGGCACACGCATTCATGCGTATATCCATCCGCGATCCCGTCCGTCCGTCCATGACGCAACGGCGACCGAGGAAAAACGATGGCAATTCAAGTCGCGACTCGCTTGCCGTTTGGGCAGGCCACAGCCAAACAGATAACTCCGGTTGCCATGACAATGACCACAAGGACGGGGACTCTATTGGGCGAAACCGGCCATCAGGCAGAGGCAGGCAACCTAGAGACTTGAAAGTTCAAACCTGACATTGAAAGAACCAGTAGATAAATCTGCATTGAGACTATGGGCCGGTTTGGTTACAGGTGCGGCCGCATCTATACCAGTCAAAAATACAGTATACTCTAGCAGTAGCCAGTAGCTAGTAGCTAGTAGCTGCTCTTGCTGAATTGAAACCACCCAGTGGTTCGTTCTACCATCCCGTCCAATCCAAGTGTGGGTGATGTCCATGGGTTGGCGAGGTGCAGGCATGGGCTCGCTCACCAAGTGCGTTTCTTCCTCTTCACACTTCGGTCTTCGCCCCTGACAACGAGAGGAGGCTCCTGGTCCAAGCAAAGGCACATCACCATGGATTCAAAAGCTCAAGGCTACGGCCGTAGGCTTGCCACTGTTACAGAAAACCTTGCCACTGTTCAAATACACACGGAGTAGTACAGTACAGGCACTGTAGCACAGTGACAGGCTGGCGTATACTCCGTGTGTAATTCAAGTAGCAGTAGGCATACGGCTCTCAGACATTCATGTGAAGGTGACAAGGGACAAGTGAGTGATCGGGTTGTTCTCTCTTGTTGCTCATAGATGGCTCTCAAGCAGGAAGGATATGGCTACAGTGCAAGTGGAGGTGGCCATGCCGTGCCGTGGCGAGAGATTCCTGTCTTTGGGTTCGGGACGGCGACCTGGCTCGCCTCGTCTCGTACAGGATCGCTGGTGGCCGTGCGCCAACTAGGTAAAAAAGAATGTTCACCAATCACTGTGCTGCCGTATATCCATCCACGTGAATATATTCAATTCCCGTGAGATTTCTTCCCCATCATTTCTTCCGTCCCTGCGACGTGCAATCATGACGTGACTTCAAAAAAAAATTGCAGCAAAGAAAGTTTTTAGAAGAAAATTCTTGGTAGTTTAAAAGCACAATTTTTTGGGTGTTTTTATCAAGAGAGGAGAGCGTAAGGGAAGCAAAGCAAAGCGAAAGAAGGGCGACCTCATACCAGTAGTAGGGTGCTACTGCTACTTCTGCTAGCACCTTTGCATTGCTTTGCTTTGCTATCGGAGAGCCCAACTCCTCAAGAAAGCTTAAGCGCTCAGCCTGCCAATGGAGAAGCAACACGCATCCAAGGGGTTAACAATTGCCTGTAGGTGAAGCTACCATCTTACTCTAATCAGCGATGGACCATTGGGCATCCGTCAGAGCCCAAAGAAAGCTACACGGAGGCAGCCGGGGATAATGTAAACTTCTCCCCCCCATCGTGAGAACTGCATCATGACCTCATCATGGCGACCAAAGAAACCCAGGGCGGTTTGTTGTGATGCCCACCGGGGCGGCTTGCCCGAGGTACTTAGGCAACAACTTGTCACTGAGCATGTGGAGCGGAACACAAATTCTAGTGGTCACGATGACACGAGTACATGTCACGGTGCACACCTTGCAAATCGGCACAATTTTGCATGTGATGGTGATGGGGTTTGCCTTCAGACAATCGCGTACCGGACCGTGGCCATGCCGCGCATCTGGGCGTGTCGACTTGGCCTCCCGGCCGGCAGGAGCCACCGGCCTTGTGCAAGGCATACGCATGTCGGCTTCGGATGCAAGGCACCACCGGCAAAGGCAGGCAAGTGATCATGAAATGGCACGTTTAGGATTAGGCTTCAGTCCCTTGTCATTGCAATGCTGCGAAATTTCACTGGATGGCGACCTAGCCACTTGTTAATCCAAAAGGGATCTGGGCTAAGAGACATCAGGGTTTCGTCGTGGCCGTTTTCGCGATGCCTACTCGTGCATCAATTCCGTCCTATCTCCTCCCTCCTTTCCTGGCGTTTCTCTCAAGCAATTTCCTCTCCTTTTTGCATCTGACGGTCCCATTAGTTTTGCAGACATTCTGGCCCCCTGCGTGCAGCGGAATCACGGTTCTTTTTGGTGGCCTGGAAAATGGAATCGCGCCTCTGAATCTTGATCGACAGAATCATGGTGAATGCATCGGCCCGAGCTGGAGAACCTGAGAGCGAGCGAGCCCCAGCAGGGCATCTGGATTCTGTAGTCGCCACCCAGAGCGTGCTGCCTGCTCCTGCTCGTCCGTGCCTGGAGCACGCGGCCGTGTCCGGTGCTCCACCACCCAGCCGGCAGGGCTCAGGCGGCAGCTGCAGCGAGGGGACGTCGATTCGTCCAGGGCACATGCCGCCCATCAGTACTCGCTGCGCCCGATCAATGCGTCGCGGTCTCCTGCTTGGCCACCAGACCACACGGGCAGGGCTCATTCACAGCGAAAACGATGCTTGTCGCTCACAAGAGGAGCGCCCCAGCAAAAGTCTCCCTGTTCTTCAATCGACTGAGTTTAGAGTTCCTACACAAGCTACAATGGGAGCATATTATTAGGAAGAATCAGTAAATGTTCAGAGAACCAGATGCATCCTGACAGAGCATATTCTGACGAACAAAGTTACTGCAAAACTAGCTGCGCGGGGCACTCGTTTTACTGGAACCTGTACCCAACAGAGGGCAATGGCCAATGGCATCTTTCAGTGGATTAATGCGGGTATTCGTACACCGCACGGCCGCACCAGAAGGTACTTTGTATGACACCGCCGACACGGACAAATGCAGGACTGGTCGACCAAGGGCCCATGCGTAATATAAAAACACTCATATTTCAACACCAGGCATTTACTTGTGCCTTTCTGGATTGGAGTATCTTAGGGCCTGTTCGTTTCCTCCTATCTAAATTTTAGACCCATCACATCAAAGAGAATCTTGCTATTTAGAAGTACTAAATAAAATCTGTTTATAAAACTTTTTGCACAGCTAGATGCTAATTCGCGAGACAAATTTAATGAGCCTAATTAATCCATAATTTGCCACAGTGATGCTACAGTAATTGTTCGCTAATCATGGACTAATATACCTCATTAGATTCGTCTCGCGAATTAGCACTAGGGTTCTGCAATTAGTTTTGTAATTAGACTTTATTTAATACTTCTAAATGATAAGATTCTCTTTGATGTGACCCCTCTAAAATTTAGGTACCCGGAAACGAACACCCCCTAGACTTTCAGAGGCTGCACAGGTTTGTTGGGGCTCGATACTGTCCACATAACTTACAAGCAGTAAGCACATTGAAATAGGATTCACATGGCATATCGTCCAGTTTCCTAGCATACGACCAAATGCCTTCCACAGCTACCTACAAAACATACAGATACATCATGTGCCGTCGTGTAACACAGCAGGTGATGCTTTGGCAGTAAAGATCGCATGATCAGCTAATGCGACTCTTTCACCTTGACAGTGCAACAGTAAGTACAAGCATGGGAGCTAAGCGTGACCAAAAGGTGACATACACACAAGCCGGCCAGATGAGTAAGCACTAAGCTCTACCGCCAGCTTCGGGATCATCTGTATCCAAGTCTCCATTTTGTGCCATGAGCATTCTGTACACCCTTCTAGAGCATTTGTTCCCCAACCTCTTGCATTCTTCACCGAGGCGATCTTCCCACTTCAAGTCGCTAAGCAGAAGTTCCTTCTCCAGAACCTGTAACAGGGACAAGTTAACAACACAACAAAGTTGCTGTCTAACATTGTGCTCTTCTGAACTAAAAGGACAGTCCTCACAGTTTTACTAGGATCCATGTATTCGTTCAGAAGGGATCTCATACAAGGGTACTTCTTCTTGATTGCCATTGCATATCTTGGCTGGATGTCAGGAATCGCTATCAAAGCTTTCAACCTGTCACATGTACAGTAGTTCAATCCATCAAAGGCATGTAGATGCAGTTGTAAAAAGATTTGTAGAAAAAATGTTGAATTAGAAACAACCTCTGTTCTCTATATCTAGCAAGCATAAACAATTCAATTAGCTTCTTCCAAAGGACGAAATTCAGAATCCTACTACTAAATTGAGCTTAGAACTCAGGAACCTAGTAATAGATACTGAGGATACTGCATAGAAGAAACCTTATCGGTCTAGGAACGAATTAGATTTAGTATACAAATTTAGAACTACAATCAAAGTATCATTCCACTAAAGAAAAGTGAGGTTTGAAGCAAATTGCAAGGGAAGTCATGGGAAAGAGATAAAGTTGGAAACATGCTGATAATATTGTATTCAGAAGTGATAAAATTCAGTGTTACTTCTGGCCACAACTTACCAAGTGTCCTTCTTAGCCAGATTTTTGTCAACAAAACCTTTAGAAATAATCGCACCATTAGCATGCACTGATAACCATGTCAATGGTTTCCTGCAGAACAGTCAGGGGGTACATTAACAAAACATGGAACTGCAAATCGCACCAAATAGAACTACATACATGCATTAAATGGTATAAAAAAAATAATTCACAAATAGAAACTAAACGTCAAGGTTGTGTATTCTATTGTATTAGATAGTCTATATTCCAAAATATCTTAGGCAAAAAAAATCATACAAAGTAGAAACTGAATACTGCACCAAAACATTATTTGGTGTCACAATGGAAGTGCTCTACAATGATAAAAGGCATATTGGGTATTTGTGTGATTGTGTGTATCCAAAGAAAGATGGCGATAACAAAGCTGACTTCAATGTTGATAGGGGCCTCTACATTTTCTATTTTACCACATAAAAAAGCTAATTAGCATGTGAATTCCGCTTGGTACAACCACCGGTGAAAAATCAGCTGTAACAAGCCATACTGATTTAGATCAGTTAAGCAAACAGTTCAAAAGAAGTTCTGTAATTGACTTTGGATTTTTCAATTTAAATTCTAGGCAAATGATCCTTGTGTGCTTTGGATGGTCCTGTTTACCCAGAACTGCAAACTTTTATCAGTGGAAACTGCACCCCCCCCCCCCCCACCACCCCCAACACACACACAACCCAGTTTTTCAAATCCTTTGGCAGACGCACTTATAGTATTACTCATTATGATAGCAACAGACTAACTCTTAATTAGAAGATAGCAAAGAATACAAAAATATCAATTATACATAGGAAGGGCAAATAAACTGCATACGGATCCAAATTTTCTAACTTCGCTATAAAGAATAATAAATAAAGCTACCATTCTTCATCCAATTTATATAACTTACCTGAATTTGCACTTTGCAAGATTAGATGTCAAGCCAACAAGATGCTCAGCAACTTCAGCTTCATCTATGCACTGCCTTGAGTGGACATTGGTATAGTGTGTTGCCAATGTGCATAAAACCTATAATAAAGAATGATTTTTACACCTTCCATGATAAAAAATAGGTTCATGAAAGATTGATACGATTTTGAGACATACCTCTTCCACTGGTGGACGTTTCCAAGTAATTGAATTGTTTTTGTACTGACTTTGCTCACTGACAAGGCAAAAAGCACATTTTAATTTTAGCAGGTTCAGATAGAGGTTGTATTTCTACTACATAATAACAGTAACCATGCATGTTCCACATAGTATTTAGCAAAACACAAGCAATTAAGAAAAATTCTCAAGAATTGCAGCTATTAGTGACATGAAACAGCAGTAGTAATCGCTACTATATAGTTCGGTGAACATCAAGAAAGAAAGCTATAGATAGCACTGCTACCTACTTATCTTCTGACGCGTTGAAAAGGTTAAAAAGAGATTTTGCTGACATTTGACAATCAACACAAAAGGTAAAGACTAAACAGAAAAAAAAATTATTTAGGGATATAGATCAAACATAGAAATTATTAAACATGATAGTTCAGATTTCAGGGAACTAACCATTTGTTGATATAGTTCATCAATTTGTTCGTGATGTAGCAAATGGTGAATCTTGGATATTTATTACGAACTTCCTGAACATGAGGAAAAAATGATTTGTTGCTTATAAGACCACAAAATTCCTCAGCTTGAAGCACAAAAGAAATATATGGCACTTCTGATGCTGAAGCTTGATTCTGTGGAAAGAAATATCACATTAGGATATATTGCATGACACAACCCTATAGGGTGAAGGTGAATAAAGATAATGTGCATTACCGTGTCGCAGTCATCATTTTGACTAAAAAGGGCATGAGCAATATCATCAGGAATCTTCATACTCCACAAAATTGAACCCCTAAAAAAGTTCTTAGTAACTTTATAAGAAAGCCCTTTTTCTGCCAAACTAGAAAGAAGACAACCTGTTTGAAAAAAAAGGAAAATACCTCAGCAGTGCAGGAACATAGAAATAACGAACATCAATGATAGATAGTAAAACTACTTGATTCACTATAGTCTAACAAACCTCCAATCGAGCCACTTTCAACGATACTTGAGTCTATCTCAGCAGTAATACATTTTAGAGCAAATTTCCCTGATTCCCACTCCTTAATTTCTTTGTTCTTCTTCTTCTGCTTAGCCAGTTGATCTTTCATAGCTTGCTTGTGAAGTTTATCTTCCTATAAAACAAAAAATATGATCTCTAATAATCCGTGCCATGTGCACAAATAAACATATGTTCTGTGAAACACTTTATGAGTCAAACCTGTCGTTTTTGCTTTCTTTCTTCCATCAGCTTGGCTTTCTCCTCCTTGCTCAGTTTCTTCCCTTCCTATGTAATGCAAGAACGCTTCATCACTTAAACTGCGTAGTGCATAATTTTTAAGATCTTTTTTTATGATCCATACCAGTTGTTTTTTCTCCGCTTCAGTGTGTTGAGCATCATTCTTTTGCCGCTCCTTCATTTCCTACATAAAATTGATGTGATGTCACTTGATTGATGCTAACATATTTAGTTCTAATCAGTAGGCATGCTCAGTAAAATACATACAAGTCAATACATGTTCTCCTTTTTGTAGAATCTTCTAGTTAGAAAATACAGCAATGCGTTTCACCTAAACTACAGTTGCTTTCATAGATATGACTTACTGTCATTCTTGTACATGTGGCTGTGCCTCGCCCATTATCCACTTTGCCAGTACAGACCGTTGACCCAAGTGCACCCACAGGATCAGAATTTTCTATATTGCTTGACAAATCGATCAAAGGCTCCCTGTGCATGGTGTCATCATCCGACTCATCATCACTGTCCAGAGATATCAGAGAAGAAACTCCTGGAAATGAAAACAAACTGTGATGAGTCTAGAATGAATGAAGATACACTATTTACAACTGACATACAACATTATCCATGAAGAAGCTCAATTGATCTCACATGAGCTCTAGATGATATAGTTCTAAAATCAGAGAATTACCATTTTGCTTATGTAATTCTGGTAGCTGGTTCGTTCAACTTATAAATTATAAATCACAGCCTCCTTCCCTTTATATTATCTGTCATGGTTCAACAAAAGCTGCTTGGAATTTAATCTACAATATTTTCATGATCGTAATTCCCCAAATGGAGCATACAATGGATGTGTAACCGTTAGGCCTGAATCTGAGAGGTGTAATTAAAGTTTGGCCAAAGAAACTAGCTAAAGATGTGCAAAATAGGAAAGCAAGTTATTCCTACCAAATCGTAAGCAAACTCTGATGAGCCTAGAACATGTCATATGCTGTCCTTAATAACATACTTCGTGTGTATGAGCATAATGAAAAAAAAAGCACTAGTTACAACTGCGTGTGCAGCGTCATCCATGAACAGGTAAGCTGCTAAAAGAACTCAGCTCAATAGAGATAGTTTTGAACCATTTATCTTACATAAGCATTAGTAAGTCCTAGATGATAGTTCAAAAATCAAAGAAGTGGTACTTGGTTTATGCAGATCTGATATTGTTGGTTATTTCTCGGTTTCCAATTTATAAATCCACAGGGACTCCTTCAGTTGAATATCTGCCATGGTCCATAAAAAGCTGCTTGGAAATTGATCCAGGACATTTTCATGATTGGAATTCTCAAATTTCCCCATCAAATTGGCCATACATGGAATTTGCAACTGTTAGTCCTGAATCCAAGAAAAGTAATAACAAGTATGGCCAAACAGACAAGCTAAGGATATGCAAGAGAATAAGCTCACCAAACTAACATGGAAATTGCTGTTATGAGTTATGAAGATTAAATTTCACAGAATCAATAACTGCATTGCAATCCTTTCTTTAACTCCCTTAATGTAAGCTGAAACATTCTAGAAACAATTGCTATCTATTGGCCAGGAACCATTTTCCCAGTTTGATTAACAAGGCGAGTAAATTCTTGATGACTGAAAGAGAAGGCAGCCACAAGTGAGAACACTTTACCAGATAATTTGTGTGCCGGCGCAGCAGACGACAGGCCGCGGGCAGCAGGCGGCCCGACCGAGCGTGGGGAGGTGAAGCCCGGGGTCTCCGCGACAACAGTGCCGAGGCTGGCAGAAGCGGGCACAGCCGTCTCCGGCGTCTCGGAGAAAGCGATCCGGTCGAGAACGGAATCGGGCGTCTCAGTAACAATGCCATCGGGGGCCGAGGGGTCATCGTCATCGTCCACCACGAGGACCGGCAGCTCGGCGCCCGAGGAGTAGGAGGTCCTCCGCTTCGGCGGGGACGGGGTGTCGTCGAGGACGATGGGGTCCCCCGCCGCGAGCTGCAGCCGCTTCTGGCGGGGAGGGGACGGCGAGAAGGCGTCGAGGAAGTCCGCGGGGGAGGTGGTGGAGGCGGCGGAGCCATGGGAGCGCTTGCGCGAGGAGGGAGGGGAGGAGAACGCGCCGGCGGAGGCGAGGTCGTCGTCGTCGTCGTCGGGGATGTCGACGACGGGGATCTGGGAGGACGCCATGGGCGGCTCGGTTCTACGGCGAGACGGACGGGGAATTTTGATTTTGGATTTTTGAGCGGTTTGGCGGGTTAGGGCATCCGGCCACGGCGGGCTGGTGCGGTGGTGCCTGTACACGTGTGCGCCGCGCGCCTGCGCTTGGATGCGGCTCAGCCCAACCGCTCGCCCGCTCAGCCCGTGGTCCGTCCTGGCTCCGCGCACGAGAGAGGGAGGGAGCTCGTGAGAGAGACTTGGGCTGTCTAGAGAGGCCAGTTTCTGGGCCGTCACCTCAAAACTAAAAATCGTTCCAGTCCATTATAAATCAAAATTAGTTTATTCATCACTCATAAAAAATATTTTTTTGAAAAGAACAAAAAAATCTTTTAATCTGCCCTTGTTTATAGATTTCTCATGATTGACAAGCTGAGGACTGTAGGATCTTGGTCGTCACTCACTAGTCACTATCGGCGCGTTTAAGCAAGCAACAAGACAAGCGCCGAAGAGCAAGCATGCGCACTGCACAGACAGGGAGCAGGCTGCTCGCCAGCGCCAGCGCCGAGAGAGACGAGCAGGCTGTTGCCTTTTCCCTCCACGTTGGTTCAGGGCTTCAGGCCGAGGTCAGGGCTCGTGACGCGTCAGGCCTTGCCGCGACCTGCGACCGGGGCGCCCCACAGGCCAAAACGGCCAAAGGCCAAGCATGCACGTTTCGCCCAGGCTTTTTTCCATACGGCTAAACAAACACGCATGCCTTTTCTCGATGCCTCCGCGCTGCGACCATGGCCTATACATACATGCAGAGCAGGGCTCGCCTTTTCTTTTGGCGCCCCGCCCCCGAGATATGCGTCGCCCCCGTTCTTCACCAAATGCCAAGTTACCGAACACATGCAGGGGTGTGCGGGAGCTTGCTTTTGCATGTTCCCATGGCATCCATCAGAACTGAGCCGTGCGGTGCTTCTGTTTCTGTCTGTGAACACCTTTTGTCGATCGGCGAGAGACTTACACGATCGGCAACGGGGTTAATCGAGTATTCGAGTAGCAAAGCGTAGTGTGTGTTGTGGTGTAGTCAACAGCTGAGACCTTTTTTGTGTAGCTTTGTTAATATGGAGTACTGGAATAGTGTTCTTGGGTTTGATGTCACAGGACAGGACCCACACAGTCGATGCCAGCCTCTGAGCCTGATCACAGCACAACGGGACCCCCGGTGTAGCGGTGCTCAGGCTTCAAGACTCTCGGCGACGACCGCCCAAGCACTGAACAAATGCTATTCAACTTCGAACGATGCAAAACTGTTTATAATTTCCTCTGTTTCGCAGTGAGATTAAGCATTCGCTTCAGAGATTTGTGAGCAAGCATTGAGCAAAGATTGATTTTGGTTGAGATGAAAATATGCAAGAACTAGGAAGATGACAAGGCAGATTGAAAGGTGATATGACTCGAGCAAGGAAAATGATTACCAAAATAATGAATGAAATCAAGCTGCATCGTACAAGCACATCGTCCCTCTCTCTGCATCGCAAACAATACGAGTGATCTCTTACTTCGATGACCATGAAGAGAAGAAGTGGGCGGTGAGATTGGACGAGGAGGTGGAGGCCCGGTTGGTGTCGGTCACCGTCAGCGCCGGCCTGGCATCGGCGAAGCTCAGCGCGGGAGGGGGGTACGCCACGACGCCCAGCGCCGGGAGCTTCCGCATCGCCGACAGCGGCGGCGAGAACCCGCCTTCCTCCTCCTCCTCCTCCTCCGTGATCCCGAACGGCGACGGCGACGCGCCCGGCGTCTCGAACGGCGGCGTGTCCCCGCCGCCCGGCGCGGCCTGGCCCCGCGCGCCGCCCCGGTCGTACACCGGGTTGGAGATGCACATGAAGCCGTCGCCGCGCGCCCCCGAGGAGCCCGTGGACGAGCCCGAGCGCGACGGCGTCGAGCGGCGCGCGGGCGACCACCGCCACACGGCGGACTCCAGCTTAGGGATGGCGAGGAGGAGGTCCTTGGTGTTGGGCGCGTGGAGCACGCCGTGCGCGTAGTAGAACGGCGGCGTGCCGGAGAGCGTCTCGCGCGCCGCCGTCGTGGTCGTCGCCACAGACCCGTCCTCGGTGCGCGCGGGGGACAGCGCCAGCGGGCCCAGCTTCGACTGGGACGCCTCGGCGCGGAGCCGGCGGCGGCGGAGGTGGGCGCAGAAGAGGTCCGCGAGGAGGAGCACCAGGATGGTGAGGAAGATGGCCAGGCTGAGCGCCACCGTGACGCTGACCGCCACGGCCAGCCTCGACATGCCGTTGGTGAACATGGCGCCGGCCGCGCCGGCTCTGGAGCCCGTGGCGAGAGAAGCGGAGCGGAGCTCCGGAGTGCAGACTGCAGAGCTGAGAAGAGAGTGTGCGCGAGCGCAACCAACAAGTGGCGCGGCGACTGTTCTGTTTGTGGTCGCATCAAAAGACAAAAGCTGCAGCTGCTTAGGAGACGATGCCCTTGATTGTCTAATCCACCACCCTTGATCAACTTCCGAGCCGCGCTTCCCGAGGCGGGTTAGTACTTCCAAAAGCTAGTGGCGGGTACGATTAGCGTGTGGGTTGTCTGAAGAAATCAGCAGCCCCTCGTCGGTGTCTGTAGCTCTGAACCCTTCCAATGGCAATCGGGTCCCAGCCATGTGGGGTAGATCTGGCAGTGCGAGATGGTGACAGAGTGAGCAGTAAGAAGCTAGTGCTGTAGATAAAGCTAATAGGCCTCGTTCTGTTAATGGCTACCTGATCATTGGGGGTAGGGAAAGGAGATGGAGTGTTGTGTTTTTGGCGGGAAGGCGGTGATCTGGTTACTGTTCTGAATCCAAAAGATTCGTGCGTTCTGCTCTGACCGCTTCCACGAGTAGTCATCATCGTTGAGGTATGTGTTGTGCGTGGAGAACTGGAGATGTTGACCGTTCCTCTGCGCTCTAGACGACACGTTCCCGACGCATGATTGCCATTTGGCAAAGTCATAACATTGGTCAGGTTTACTGGTCGAGTATTCTCGGGGGTGAAAAAAAAAATAGGTGCTGCAGAGTATCAGAGTTCAGAAAGTCCTTGAGAGGAATGAGGCTTTTGTGCTGCATTGCACCATCAATGGCAGCACTTTGATTAGGGCAAACCAATTGGAGTATGTTTTTATGATAAAAGTGCCCTACAAAAATCTCATTTCCTTTTTTCTAAACAACTATTTGATCTCGTTGGCTTTGTAAAGGGTTAATTGCACTACTACCCTGATGAAGCCAAAATTTATTTGGTGGAAGAAATTCTTTTTTTTTGAAATGGGTGGAAGAAATTCGCTAATAAAAAAGGAAATTAGTCGAACTCCTCCTCCAGGCTCCAGCCAAAAAGAAGGGGAAAGGGCCCAAAAGCCCAGCGAGCGCAGCCACCATGTTCGTCCTGCGGATCCAGTCCGTCGACTTCCCCACCGCCCCCGCCTCCCCGGCCGCCGTCGCCGCCGACGAAGTCGGCACCAGCGGCGCCACCTCCAACCCACTCTCCCCGACCTCCAGCCACCCTCCCCCCTCCACCACCACGTCCTCCATACCTCCACTCGAGCTCCCCGGCGCGACCTCCGCCGCGTCCGCCCGAAGCCCTAGGACCCACCACACCCGAGGCGTCATCCACCTCTACCACTCGTCATCGTCCACCTCCAACACCTCCTCCTCCTACGCCTCGGCCGTCGCCGCCACCTCGTCCTCCTCCTCCGGGCCGGCCGCCCCGCAGCCCGCCTCCGACTCGCTCCTCCCGGTAACTGCTCTCCCTCGGTTTGCTCTCTACTAGTACTCGCGTGCTCGTTGTTTCGCGCGCTTACGTCGTGTTCCCTCCTGCCACTTGTAGCCATGGCGCGGCACGCGGCTCCTGGTGCTCGCCGTCCCGACGCGCGTTTCGCCGGACGACTTTGTCCGCTTCTGTGGACCCTACCTCGAGCGCGCCTCAGACATCCGTTTCATCAGGTGAGCTTTCGGCTATCGCTTTCCTTGAAGCAAATTGCGCCATTCTCTGCTTGCGATTTACTTACCCACACTGTTGTATCCGTAGGGATGATGGAGTGGAGGACCGGTACAGTGTCCTTGTGGAGTTTGAGGACCAGAAGAGCGCTGAAGGGTTCTACCTGGACCTCAATGGCTGGAGGTTCTCATCCTCGGAGGTTGCTAATATTGTCAATTGAATTCCAGTTTTATTTGCTGATCATATGTGAGACCGTGCTAAATTGGGGAGTGCGCCTGATTTACTCTTGTTCCATGGTGCAGGGAGAGGTTTGCCATGTTCTGTTTATAGCAGCTGTGCAGTATACACCCTCCTCGGACGTTGCCACAACTCCACCGGTTGGATCCACCGAACTTCCAATATGCCCTGTTTGCATAGGTGATCTTACCTTTTCATATTTATTTTGCTTTGGGGCTCTGCAATACAATTCACAATCATGTGCAAATATCACCATAATGTCACATTTGAATTCCTGTTGTGACCTCTGATGAAGAGATTTATCGAATGCCTCTGAAGAGACTTCTGATGAAGAGATTTACTAGGCACTTTCTGTTCTATGCTTGGAAACTTAATCTCTGAAGTCGGGAGTCCTGCAGCTTTTAAACTTATCTGTCTTTGGAGTTGTATTTCCTTGAGACTTAACTAATAACCTTATTCCTGAAGTGTTTCCAATGCCTATCAATTTTGACAAACTACTTTAGAGGTGCCTTCAGGGTGCAGTTTTCTAACCTACTAGGATCGATAGTTCGATACCCATATTGATCACGTTCTATCAAAATGTGCATCCAAGTTCGTTCAGAAAAAAAACTAGTTTTATGCTCATCTTGTGTTGTTTAACCAACATCATGTACGCACATGGCACTTTCACAAATAGATACTAACTTTCTATTTTCGTGGCCATAGTTTGGACTTTAAATACCTTTCTATTTGATGCAACACTTCATTTGTTATTTTCACTTCTCATATTTTGTTTGTTGTTGTTTAAGTTATGTGTCTTGTTTGGGGTCTTGCATGCCTAACTATTCTCTGCCATCTTTATGTGTTAATTGATCAGAAAGATTGGATCAAGACATCAGTGGGATTTTGGCAACTACGTGTGATCACTCCTTCCAGTGTTCATGCGTTTCAGTGTGGGCCAATTCATCTTGTCCGGTAATGAATGGTTGTTTTGCTCGTTTTGCTCTTTCGTCATTTGCTCTTCTAGGGCAACACACAATCACTTGTGGCTATTATTCTTTCCTTGGGTGATGTATAAATGCATTGGATTTGCATTTGCGATGAAAACTACATCATACAAAATGTCTAGTCATGTTAATTGGAAGTCTCTTTGACGAATGGTGAATTTCTGGATGCCTTTTCTTTTATAGAAGTTGGAACTATATAACCATTCAGACATAACATTTCTTTAAGAATCTTGGGACCTTGCAGCTTGCACGTGTCAATTTGATATCTTGGGCACCCAGTAGGAACTTCTAGTGGCAGGGGCATATCAATACTGATTACTGTAACATTACCTCTGTCTCCATGTATATTCTAGCAAGTAATTGCACTGCAAGGGGGAAAATATTGAATGGTCATGACAGACATGTGAGTCCTAGGGACATTATACTGGCAATGGTTATAACATTGCAAATAAAAAGCAACCGCTTCCTTATGTACTCCAAATTATTATCAGTATTTCAACTCAAAATATTATAGAGTTGACTCCAGTGTATCGGGAACTACTTCCTTCCATTATCACATACAAAACTTTCTTCAGCATGAACTCTGCCTTTACCCATAGCTATTTCCACTTCAGGTATGTCAGTTTTGTCAGAAGCAGTCTGAAGATTCTACTTGCTCTGTTTGCCAAACCTCCGGAAACCTCTGGATATGTGTGATTTGCGGTTTTGTTGGATGTGGAAGGTATGCCATTACCTACTGACTTATTTTCTGTTGTAATGACCCATGGGTGTTCATGTTAAAGTATTGCACATAATTACTTAGTGGTTAAGACTGCTAGATGGAAAGACATACAGTTATAATCATGTGGGGCATTTGTTGTCATCAGAAGAATTTTGATATACACAGCTTGGGGGGTTAGTTTAGCCTCTTTCTACCTGCCCAGTTAACCTTGCCCTTATTGATTCCCTGTGTTCTAGGTATCAAGAAGGTCACGCAAAACAGCACTGGAAAGACACTCAGCACTGTTATTCGCTAGATTTGGAAACGCAACGTGTTTGGGATTATGTTGGTGACAGTTTTGTCCATCGACTGAATCACTCAAAGAGTGATGCAATGCATGCTAAGTTCAAGTCGAAATGTAAATACTCTGGGGATGACTGTGTGAACTGCTCATGCAATGATGACTCGGACATGGGTGGAGCTATGTTCAGCAGCAAAGCTGAAACAGTAAGAATTTTAAATTCACCTGATTTGATTTATTCCATACCTTACTGGTAGTCTCTTTTTATACATGCATGCTCTTCTTAATAGATTGTGGATGAGTACAATCGGCTCCTGGCAAATCAACTCGAAACTCAAAGAGAGGTGCATTCAACTTACCTTCTAAGTCTTTTTTTTTTTTGCTATTTTTTGTATGAACTGTGATAGCCTGTTGAATCGCAGTTTCTCTCATGCGTTTATCTGCCTATATTGTTCATACTCGCAGTATTATGAGGGCCTTTTATCTGAGGCTAAAAGAAACAAGGAACGCCTCATTTCTGAAACTGTTGACAAAGCTGTAAATGATAAGCTTCAAGAGCTCCAACTTAAGCTTGAGAACCTAATGGTGGAGAAAAAGAAAGTTGCAGATGTGAGCATTTTGTCTCACGCATGTTTATCAAGTGCAACTAGTTGTTAGCATTCAAACTCTTGACTCCCTGCGTTGGTGTAATTTTCCTGCCTTTCTCTGCAGATGAATGAAAAACTCACTAGGAGCCAAGACATGTGGCGTCAGACACTAAGAGATATTGAGGAAAGGTATGTTTGATAACTTCTTTGCAAAGAAGAAATGGTATGATTATGGTTTTTAAAAACAGAAATGATACTATTATATTACAGATGGCATCATAGGTATATTTCTAAGTATCAGTTTAGTGAAAAGGTTGCCTGCTCTGTTCTTTTTTTTCTTTGAAACCAACTTTTTTTTTAATTGATAAATATGCACTCACAGGGAAAGAACACAGTTGAAGTCGAAGGATGAAACAATTCGTGATCTGGAAGAACAGGTGCCTGTTATTTTTCTTGTAAAGTATACCTTTTCAGAGGGCTATATTTCTAGTTCAGTGGTAGTACAAAGGGCCACTCGTTAACATATATTGTGAAAAAAAAATCATTGCAGATAAAGGATTTCAAATTTTCGATCAAGTTGCAGAAGTCAATAGAGAAGAACGATGGTGTCAGGGGTGGTACGCTGGTGCCACTTGCAACGGTGTCAGATTCTGGAGGCAAGGGTAAAAGGTCATCAAGAACAAGCAAGAGGAGGAATTAGTACCCTCCTGCAGTTATCGTACATAGTGGCGCTTTCGTTGTTGACTACTTAGCAGCTTAAGTCCTGACTGGACGCTTGTGTGTGAACAGTAAGATCATGTGTTACCGGTAGTTCTTCTCGGTGCGAGCCTGCTCTGATGAGTACAATGAGAAAAAAAAAGGATCCAATGTGATGTCAATCTCATACGGAAAGAAAAAAGTGAGAATACAGTCCTATACGTTTTCGAATTATGAATATAATATGCAGCTCATGTGTAAAACTAGAAAGGTTAAGTTTTGGGCAAAGATGCGAGCTACGGCTGCGAGCCTAGTGTTATGTACACCCTGCTTCCATGACGTTCTAGCTCGAGGAGAGAGAGCAGTGCAGCACCTGTCCCATTTGGATAATGCATCCTGTTAGTGTTGTGTGTGGCGCAGGCTGCGTTCTCGCGACCTCAGGTTTCAGGCAGGATTAAGAAAAAGGTTCTTTCAAACAAAAAAAATCTTTCCTTAAAAAATAAAAAAGGTGCATGAGCAGCAGGCTCCTACTGAATAATTGATATCTGTCTTTCAGGGACAAGAAAATCCAATTCATGCATGTTTGCAAAGGCAGGCCAGGTAACTGCTACAGTATTTCACGATTGCCTCTTTGTCTCCATGCTAGTGGTGACTGAATGCCAGTGCTGCGATCTACAATCTGAGCATGACAGCGCGTCCACATGGATGGCAAAAGGAGAATGCAATGGTGGCCCAAAATGCCAGCACAAATGACGCGCAAACCACATAAAGGATCAAATCATCAGGCGTCTCATCCATATCTTCCGGTGCAGGGGCAGCAGCACGGCCTGAGCCGGGAGAACACGCATTCCCCAGCGACATGTTTTGGAGGTTCTTGTTGCCGATGTAGCTGTCCATGCTAAACGAGGCAAACTGGGCAGAGTCCGGTATGCACCCGGACAAGTTGTTGTAGGCCACCGAGAACACCTCCAGCGACCATAGCCGAGACAGCTGCCAAGGTATTGCTCCATCTAACTCATTGTGGGATAAGTCCAAGCTTTCTACGGCGCTCATGTTTGCAAGTGATGCTGGAATCCGGCCACTGAAGTGGTTGTTCGATAAGTTGAGGGACTTGACACGGGTCAGATTCCCTATCTCCCAAGGAATTTCTCCTGACAGCATGTTCCCAGATATATCAATGCCGAACATCAGGTTGAAGAAACTACGACTGTATGCGTAGATGTTCCCTTTGGTGGAGAAGGTGAAGCCTCGCAGGTCATAAGGAGTGTCATACATGAAAGGTGGATCATCATTGTCCATACTAGAAAACCCGGTTCCGAGGACGATAAAGTTGAACAAGGTCTGAAAGTCAAGGTCATCTGCATGATATCCGAATGAGATGGCACCAATGCAGGGTGGTACTGAACCTGAAATTCTGTTGTCTGATAAGTCAATTATATTCAAGTATTGGAGATGGCATATGTTTGGGGAGATTTGGCCCCCAAACCTATTCCCACCCAACAGAAGCAGCCTAGTTTGAGCAAGGCTGTGCGTCCAATCAAGGTCGCCGTGGAACTGATTATATCGTAGATCCAGAACTGTAATACAGGAGCTGTTGAAGAAACCACGGGAGAATCTTGAGAGGGAGTTCCGAGACATGTTTAGCAAATATAATTGTAACTCACTGGCACAGTTTGGTGTAGACCCTACAAAGTTGTTGTCTGACATATCTAAAATCTGAAGACTACTACTTAATTTGCAAATAGCTGGATGAATCTCGCCAGTTAAGTTATTACTAGCAACACTCAAAACTTGCGGTGAAAGGCCCCAAAATGAAGTATCGAGTTTGCCAGACAGCTTATTATCATGTAAATCCATGATTACCGGATTACCCGAGAGATTGTTAGGGAGTGTTCCTTCAAACTTATTGCTGTCAAGGTATATTGCCGCTACGGACAAATCACTAACCCCCCCAAATATCAAGCCTCCAAGATTGTTATTTGAGAGCTTCAGGATTGTTAGGTAAGAACAATCAGTGAAAAAGCAAGTTGGGACTTCTCCTGTAAATTTATTGTTTGATAGGTCCACAATTCTGATGTTGCTAATGTTGCACAATGATGGCGGCAGATATCCAGAAATGATATTATTAGAAGCAACTAGGACTTCCAAATTTGGAAGCACTGAGCTGATGTTGGTTGGAAGCTGTCCGACAAAATGGTTACCAGAGATGTTGATCATTTCCAGAGCAGATTGGTGTTGCCACATTGGATCTATTGATCCTACTAGTGAGTTACTTGCAATATTCAGATAAACTAGAGTCGCTATGTTTGCAAAGATCCAATCAGGAACACCTCCTGTCAAGTTATTGTGAGACAAATCAAGCATTTGTAGATGACGTTGTGTGCCTAGGAAATTTGGTCCCACAACGATGCTGTCGTCAGTTTTACACCCAGAGAGCACTAGTGATCTCAGTTGAAATGGAGGTACTAGTCCATGGAACTTCACATCAATAGACAAATCACTGTTTCCGGACAGGTCAATCTTCTCGAGCATGGTGCAGTTTCTGAGCCAGAAGAAACGAAATGCTCCACTTAAATTATTCCCAGATAACTTTAGAGTCCGTAGCGCTGAAGAAATACTTGCAAATGAGCTCATAGGTATATGCCCTTGGAAGAGGTTCTCTGAAAGATCCAAGTATTCAAGGCGTGGAAGCTCAAACAAGGATGAAGGGATGCTTCCACTCAGTTGGTTGGATCTTAGATGCAATTCTCGCATGTGCTTGAGATTTTTAAAAGCTGTTACATACACATGTAGTATAATTAATGCAAGGAACACCAACATACTAAAAGAATGTTTTACTTAGTATTGTTGTACCTGTATTTTGGAGAGTACCGCTAATATTGCTTCCAACAAGATTTATGACTTCAAGAGATGCCAATTTGCCGAGTGATCCCATGGTATCATTCCCAATGAAGCTGTTGGCACTGAGGTTGAGGTACCTGAGCTTAGTCAACCCTTGAAGACCTGAGGAGAGCTTTCCTCGAGTTATGAACAATCTGCTTTGGTAAAAGTCTAAAGAGAAGCAGTCGCTTGCACGGGGAAGAAGTTAACATACCATCAAGATTTTGTAAGCAAGCGTGATTCCAAGATAAATCCAGCAGCTGAAGCTCACGGAATGCAGAGAAAGCCGTCAAGTTCAGCCTCCAGCACTCACTTCCAGCGATAGAGTTCCCTTGGGGAGCATGCATGTTGCTAAGGTCAAGACCTGACACTCGTGGGACCTTGTCGCCGCATGTGACCCTTTCCCAAGAACAGCACTCGTCGCTCTGTCCCCACGAATCAGGGACCGAGGAATCTGCCTTCACCAACGAAGATCGCACGTGCATAAGGGCGATCCTCTCCTCGGCGACGCAGCCGCATGCCATGTGAAACATGGAGTGCAGCATGCACAGGATGCAAAGCATGGTCTGAATGTAGCTGCTCATCTTTTTGGCTGCTAGGCTAGCTCATGTAAAGACTGATCGAGAAAAGGTTTTGCGTGCGCTCCAATCGATCTTTCAGGTGCTACTTATATGCAGCTGTTTCATGTTGGATTCCGGCATGTTTTCGTCATGACCCGCGAACGAATGCGTGGACGGTGGTGGGTGTCTATTTCTGCGTGGTTACCATCTGGCGTCCGGAGCCCCCCACCATGATCAAGGATTCAAGGTGAGGACAGCTCGCCCTTCCTTGACACCGGGCTCCTCTTGATTGGAAGACGTTTGTGGCAGGCCAGCCATGTCAACTTGTCTTTTTCACTAATGCGATATTATCAATGGATTTGAATGGAGGCCCAAGGCGGAGGAGCTCCTGCACGTCCCGTTTGGTTAATGCACTATTGCGTAAGTGGCCATGCGAGCAGGCATATTCCCCCACTGATCTGACGTCTTGATCAAGCTCGCTCAAAGACCACTTGGCAAGCCTGACGCGAGACTGGATGTCACCGCGCACCCCCGGCCGTGCTTCGTGCGGGCCGACGAGCTCCGCGAGGTGCACGGATGTGCCAGGTCGCCTTCAGACTCCGGTACTAGGACGAGATCCAATAGAAGTGTTGAAATGCATTAAGAGCTCGGCTGTTGTATGAACTGTTACAGTGTTAATCTCAAGATGACAAAAGGTGCACGGCAGCCATAGTGTTAATCTCAAGTTTATTAGTCTGCTGGCAATTACGACAACAAATGCTGCTCAATCAAGCCGTTGCCCCCAGGGGCCGTTTGTCCAGTGGCCGCAGCGAACCTGGCTGGCTGAACGCCAGCTCATGATGATGGTGCCACACTCGGCCTGCGCAAATAGAGCTCGTAGCGTAAGATAGGGAGTGGTGAATTAGATAATTTAAAAATTTTAACCTATAGCTTAAACTAGTTAGAATAAAATATAAGCTAAAATATATAATCCAAATGTGCAATTAGGGTTCAAATAGCGTGAAAATCTCATTCCAAAATATTTTGCAACATATAACCAATTTTAACAAGATACTACACTAAGAATATAAAGGCACGTAATATTGAAAAAAGAAATACGGAGCTTTGTGTGGGGAAGCAAATTCTCGACGTGAAGATTTATCCCGTGGTATCGGTAGGCACAAGGACACCCCTAGTCTACGTTGTTGAAACACTCACTAAGAGTATTGCTTCCGGGTCACCGAATCTCTTTCAGGACTCCTCTTGACTCGCCACCAAATTTTAGCTACCAAGACTCTCGCCAAGTCCCTAGTCACCTTGATAGCGCCTCCACTAAGGAGCTTCTCCATAAAGGGAGTGGGTCTCTACATCCCCCGCACAAAGCCGTCGTTGCCGCTCCACACGAAGTCGGAGGATCGATGACTCGAGGGTGAGCCACCAAAACTCTAAAGAGCCGGCACATCAAGATACAACTTAACTTGTGATTCACTCAAAAACCAGCACACAAGATAACAACGCCTTACTCTCTCACTCTCTCTAGAGCTAATTCTAGCACTAACACTCTCAAAGCTTCTGCTAAAACTAAGGATGTGATCAATGAGCTCTTTGGTTGGTTTGGAGAACATTTTCAGAGTATGGGTGCTTCACATGAACTCCAGCAACCTCAAATGACTTAGGGTAAGACCTTATATAAGCTAGAGAGCAGTTCATAGCCGTTGCTTGCTTTTACTAGAAAAATTTTATGCGTCGGTTAAACCGATCGCCACCGTCGGTTTAACCAGTCACACTGACTCAGCATGCTAGCCATTGAACTCCAAAGTTCACTTCTGCTGACGTCGTTGCACCAACCCACCGTCGGTTCAACCTGTGCTGAAAGCATTTTACCCAAAACCTTCTGGAGCTTCTGTGGATAACACCATACCAACTGAGAATTGCACCGACGCCTACAGCGCATAGCGTTGGTTCAACCGGTGCTATTGACTTCTTCTTCATTTAATCGTTGTTGCAATTACCAATGCACCGCTCAGTTCATATTCTTCTTTATTTCACTGCAACTTGGACATCTTGATAACAACTTGGGTCATCTTGTATATGGATTGGACTCCGTGACTCCATCCATAAAACTTAGAAATCCTACTAATTTAAACTCACAAGCTCATCAGTCCTAATAACTATATTATCATATAATCATTAAAATCATAATCATAACCTAAGCTCACAAGCTCATTAGTCCTAATAACTATATTATCATATAATCATTAAAATTATAATCATAACCTAATAGGAACCTAATGGAGCCATGTTCCTTGCAATCCCATCCTGCACCGATGAGTTTGGTGCGACTCCTGCCAGCAAATACCCACCCACCACTTCCTACGCAAATCATCCCGCAGTTTTATCACCAGACCCCCTCTTCATTCGCGGTAGATGCCGAGCGAGCAGCCATATTCTTGTGTGCTCGCCGACGCTTGCAGCTTGCGCTGCCACGAGACCTGCATATTTTGTATTCCTTCACAAGTTCAGACTTCAGAGAAGTGGTTCAAGAAGATAATGTTTTTGCCCATTCTATGCTATCCTATTCCTGTATTCCATGCCCAACTGTTGTCCCTGACGTATCTTCTTCAGACAAGCTACTTGCAGGGCAAGTGGAGGACTTGTTAAACCTGAATGAGGTCTCTGAATGCGCTGTCTGTCTCCATCACGAGCTGAGCTAACTCTGAAGTCTGCACCCTTGCAGGATTCGACGGAATTTGGCTATAACTTGTTAGTTTATCCGCGGTGTTTCAAGCTAAATTTGCCCTTTCCTATGTGGATTCTTTTGCCCTTTCCTAGGTGGATTCGTCCTGATTGTTGTCAGTTGTCACGTACTCGGTACCAAACTACTAATGCCTCTTCTGAGCGTACAAGAAAAGTATTACCAAAAGAGAGTGAAAACGGGAGGTCACGACGAGCTTTCGTGTGAGAGCGCAGGATCCGTGCCGACTGCGGCAGGTTGACTCGTAAACCAATCAGGCAACTCTCAGTGTCAAGTATGCGAATTGACTGACCGTCTATGAGACCGATAGCGAAGAATAGCCTGCATTTTTCTTCTCTTTTGGAAAATGAATAAATGATGGTATCTCCCCCATTTTCATTCCGATCCAGACACACACTGGCATTACTTGCAGCAAGCAAAGGCATGGACTCTCGTGCACCTGCCACGCTGCCCTGCAAGTAGCAACCGGCCGCACGGGCTTGGGAAGTCAATGCACATGCCACTGAGCTGAAGATGCGATCTCAGCTTGGCTTCATCCGGATAAGATTCGGCAGGAGCCCGTTCAACAGCAACACACGACGAGCTAATCCGATGCTTAGCCGCCATTCTTTTTAGGATAATCCGCGTGATCGCCCGCGGCACGGTTTGTCCGTCGCCGTGGACGAACCAATCAGGCAATCACAGCCAGTCAGCAACCCCAAGCCGGCGATATCTCAAAAAAAAAAAAAATCCCAGCTTTTTCGGGGCGCGGACGCCAAGAATTCCGTCACGTCCCACAAGATCCCGGCGCGGAGCGGATAGGCAAGAGCAGTGTGGACAGCGCGACGGCCATTGACTTCCCCGCCCACCTTCTCCCCGTCTCCCTCCCAATCGGATCCGTCCCTCGCCTATAAACTCTCGCTCTCCCCGCCTCTCCGGGGTCCAGCTCCCAACTGCCACCGATTTGTTTGACGCCGCCTCGGGACCTCCCTCCACACTCGCGAGCCGCTGCTCCCGAACCTCCCCTGCCGATCTCTGCCCTGCTGTGCCGGCGAGAGGGATCATGGCGGGGGAAGGGGAGGAGGTGTACGTGGCGGCCATCGACCAGGGAACCACCAGCACCCGGTTCATCATCTACGACCGCCACGCCAAGCCCGTCGCGTCGCACCAGCTCGAGTTCAAGCAGCACTACCCGGAGGCAGGGTGAGTGTGGGCGGGGATCGTGTTCTTTCCGGGTGGGGATCGGTTGGGTAGCGTGTTTGCTCAAAGGATTATGGTATGATTGTGTGAATTCTCAACCGTGTTGGTTGACTTGGAGAGAATTAGGAAGTTGCTAGTTTAAAGATAGCTTTGCGGTTCTAATGTTTTGAAACTTAATTGCTTGAAGGTTCCGTATTAACTTTTAAACCTGTCTGGGTGACATATTTGTCCATTCATATGTACTTCAATGACGTAATTGGCAAATTTGTGGACCATCCCATGTACAACTAGGGTCATGCGTTCTCTTATGAGCTTACAAGTATAACATGATCATTACATTATATTTACTCCTGCATATGATCATTTACTATGAGCCAAGTATTATTCTAGAAAAAAACATATTACAAGTACCAAAGGTTCCATGTGAGGCTGAACTCTTTTTCCAGTAGACTAATTTGATGCCTTATCAATTTTCTACTTTTAGTTTCCCTTATCCATGTTCTTGGAAAAATGTCTAACTAATTGTCTCCGTCCAAACATAGTACTATCTTTATTATCATGCTGAACTTTCATGACTGCTGACTTGTTCATATCTGTAATTTTGGTAGATTTATAGGAAGCTCACATATTTTCTTTATTTTTCTTTATTTATAACTACATTTTCCCATTTATATGTGGATTTGTGAAAAGGACAAATCTACTATACCTTTTGTCGTGCCTTTTTTATGCTATTTGGCTTGAGCCACTATAGTCTGTAATATGCAGTGCCATCTTTTTTTCTTTTCTTTTTGTAAAGCAATGTGAACTATCATAATGAACTTCACTTTTTTTGTTGTCGATTAATTTTTCATTTAGATGATGATCTCTGATGTTGCTCCATATTTTTGTGAACTACAAGGTGGGTTGAACATGATCCTATGGAGATTTTAGAGACTGTGAAAGTGTGTATGAAGGAGGCAGTTGACAAAGCCAAAGATGGTAAATACAACGTGGTTGCTGGTTTGAAGGCCATTGGGATCACAAATCAGAGGGAAACCACTGTTATGTGGAGTAAATCCACTGGCCTTCCGCTATACAATGCCATTGTGTGGATGGATGCTCGCACAAGCCCTGTTTGCAGGTCTTTTCTTTGTCCATCACTCGTTTTCTGTTAACATCTTGATACTGTCGAGTCTTCTCATCATGTTTCAACTATCCAGGAGATTGGAAAATGAGCTATCAGGCGGTAGAACGCACTTTGTGGGGACGTGTGGGTTGCCAATCAGTACCTATTTCAGTGCTCTGAAGTTATTATGGTTGATGGAAAATGTGGATGCTGTCAAGGATGCAGTCCGGACTGGTGATGCCTTGTTCGGCACAATCGACACCTGGTTGATCTGGAACCTTACAGGAGGCATTGCTGGTGGGCAGCATGTCACAGATTGCTCAAATGCATCTCGTACAATGCTTATGAATCTAAAGACACTAGACTGGGATAAGCCAACACTTGATGCATTAGGAGTTCCTGTTGAGATTCTGCCAAAGATTATCAGTAATTCAGAGAAAATTGGTGTGATTGCCAAAGAGTTCCCCGTGGCAGGTGTACCCATCTCAGGGTGTCTTGGGGATCAGCACGCTGCTATGCTTGGGCAGCTGTGCCAGAAGGGTGAAGCAAAAAGCACCTATGGGACTGGTGCCTTCATCCTTCTCAACACAGGGGAAGAGCCTACCCAATCCTCACACGGTCTTCTTAGCACCATTGCTTACAAGCTTGGCCCAACTGCACCCACTAATTATGCTCTCGAAGGATCCATTGCAATTGCAGGCGCAGCAGTTCAGTGGTTGAGGGACAGCCTTGGAATTATTCAAACAGCAGCCGAAATTGAAAAGTTGGCTGAAACTGTGCCGGATTCTGGTGGTGTATACTTTGTGCCAGCATTCAATGGGTTGTTTGCACCATGGTGGAGGGATGATGCAAGGGGGATCTGCATTGGAATCACAAGGTTTACAAATAAGGGGCACATTGCTCGAGCAGTACTTGAGAGTATGTGCTTTCAGGTGAATGATGTCCTCAGCTCCATGCACAAGGATGCTGGAGAGGCTGGAGAAGTAAAGAGCGCAGAAGGGGAGTTCTTGTTGCGTGTTGATGGTGGAGCAACTGTTAATAGTCTTCTTATGCAGATACAGGTAAAGAAAAATTTTCTCCTTTCAAGCTGTTTTACAAAACACAAACAAAATTATATTTTACAACTTACAAGAGCATCACATAGTATGAATACATGTTTCCCTTGGTAAAGAAAAAAATTCTCCTTCCAAGCTGTTTTACAAAAGAAACACAAATGAAATTATATTTTACAACTTACAAGAGCATCACAGGTATGAATACATGTTTCACTTGGTATGGGTGACTGCAATTCTGAATCAGAGCAATTAACATCACGAACTAGAGAATTCCACTTGGGAATCAACATAAATGTTAACATCACCTGAAACTTTTGCAATGTCATATATTTTTAAAAATAATTCTTTTATAGTTGCACATTTGGCTTGTTGAAAATGAACAAAATGAGGATATGTACTCATAATGCCCCTATTTGCATTGGAAATTTAGAGTGAATAAAAATACCAATCCTTATATTGTGAGAGAATGGCCACCTGCTTCTCTGGGGCATGCTTGACATTCAGAATTCAGAACAGCAGTCACAGCACTATGCTGTAGACTCTGTCAGTGCAAACTTCTGCACTAGCATCTGTGATATGGCTGGTGGATTAGGGATGGACGAAGCCACAAAGAGGAATAGGGGATTAGCAGGGTAAACGAACTTGCCCTCTGTGAGGTTCTGAGCTACTTTGGTTTAATCCTTGATTGTGCTCCATCAATCCTGCATTATATAGCCAGCTCCTAATACATTAACTAACCAAATCTGCTTGCCAAACTGCTAACAACTTAATCTTGCTAACCTGACTACAAAACCAAATAAGGTAAGTGCGGCATATCTCTAAGCCAGAAGCTGATAACAGCCACCTGGACACACGCCTTCTTGCCACCTTTCCTACACTTGCACATCTATGCTGATGAAGCGTCCACAACTATCTGTACTGCCTCATTTTTTAATCTAGTTTGGCTTATCACTTGCATCATCATTTCAAAAAAATAACCCGCTATCCTTTATTTGTGAATGGCTTGAAAGTTGGTCTTTTTGAAAGCAGCTTGCAGAATATATAAAAGTACACAAAACATGAGCTCCTTTTATTTGGAGAATCAAGACATGAAATTCTTGACAAGCGGTTCAGTGTGTGTCTGCCATTCAGTGCAGTAGCCTTTTTCCTTGCCGAGCTGACCTTTCTAATATTTCTTTCTAGCAAATGTAAAATTTCTTCAAGGTTTCATCAGACCACTAACAATGTGTTATATGCACCCGCATCCAGGCTGATTTGTTGGGTAGCCCTGTTGTCAGACCAGCTGACATTGAGACAACAGCTCTTGGAGCTGCATATGCTGCTGGATTAGCTGCTGGTGTCTGGACGAAAGAGCAAGTATTCTCCGGTTTGCACAAGGAGAACACTACAGTTTTCCGCCCCAAACTGGACGAGGCACACAGGAAGAAGAGGGCAGATTCATGGTACAAGGCGGTGTCAAGATCATTTGACTTGGCTGATCTTTCCCTTTAGATTGCCACAGCTTGTTCTGGATCATTGGCTTCGGCCTGTGCCTGGGTGGTGTATTGTTAGCCCACGGAGTGCATCATGAATTAATAAGTTGCCAGTTCTGTTGACATTGGTCCAGTGGGGTGTTCTTGTATTTACTTTCATGTGTTAAGCAGGAATGGATCACAGTTGTCTTTACAAACATAAGACAAACATCCTCAATTCTTATTCAAAAGGAGTTATACATGGCCTTTGTTCTCAGTTGAGTTCAGGACTTCAGGTTTGGGTTTCCGCATTGGTTGCTGTTTAGCTTGTCTGGGTGGGTAGCCCTGTTGTCAGACCAGCTGACACTCTCAGTGCGGAGATTATCTCAGTTCTTCAGAAAAAAAAGTTATTTTTACTTGCACTCTTATCACCATAAAATTTCGCATGTCCAGACACAAGGCTTCTTGGTTTGGATGATACCATCCCGCTCTTTTTGTTTAGGTATGAAATGGTACGTGTGAAGGATAAACAAGCGTGTAAATGCGATTTCTTATGGCTTGTTGATTGGATTAGTATTTCACCAAACTTAGGGATGAAATGAGCAGATGTCAATGGTGAACATACTTAAGTGCACCACTTAGTGCACTATATGTTATCATTGTAATCTGCAGAACTTGAACAAGAACCAACTCACCTATTTGCATGAAAACTGACTATTTCATGCCAGTTTAGAACTGATGGCATTATTTATATCAGATTGTTGCAGAACACAAACATACTTGCACCGAAACCTATGCGGGCGGCTTTACATAGGCCAATATTTCAAAGATAGTCTGTAAGACAGTGCAGATATGTACTACTATTCCCGCTACAGCAGTGATAATTACCCAAGGATTGCTGAAGTGGTAAAGCCAGAGCCATGCCATCCACCTGTTTAGACGACTTTGATAATGAACTTCCATAATCTGGCAGAGACGCTTAAGGTAATATTCACCACTGAAGTCAAATGCCGCATCTTTACTGAGCATAGTGAAGAATGAGAGAATCACAAACTCCTGTACCCTTGTGACTCCCCCTTGGCAACTTTTCTTGAAACCGTTAAGAATTGAGCTTTGAGATATTCTTCAGCTTCCAGGCATCTTTGACGCTCCTACTCACGGAGCTATTTGAAAGCTGCCCGGATGATATTTTCATAGTTGAGCTCAATGTTGGCTCCTATCTCAGACCTCGTTTGTGGCTGAATCCAGATGAAGCTCTTGCAAACAGTTTCTTTTTAGAAAAAGTAATTGTCTGAAATAAATGAAGGAGCTGAGAGCGGGGAAAAAAAGTAGATTCTCCTGATTCACTTCTCGCGCAGGATATGTTTTTTCATAAAGTTAATAGTAAAGAATCATATAGAATTACCTTTAGCCATTGAATCACTTCTGAGACATCTTCATCACTGTCAAGGTGGTGCACAATTATTTCTCTTTTCGCAAGCAACGTCACATCGTCAGGCATACTGATGAGCTGAGACAAGAAAACAATATATGCTGTGAAGTCATCCCCAAACTGAGGACATGTTTGCTCAAATGCAATAAGATTCCTAAATAGAAGTCCTGTGTGTTCATCGACGACAAGGCATGGGATTTCCATCGTACCAGAGCTAAAACTTGATTGCCAACAGAGAGTGTGGATCGGCCTTATCAAATTTCCTTTTGGCGAACTTCACTCCGGCTTCCAGATATTGTGCAGCTCGCCGCCACCTATTTAGCTGCTGGCCAGATTGCTGATAGTGTGCCTCCTCGTTTAAAGACGATCTCTGCTCACTTTCATCAGGATGGTAACCAAGCTTTAAATACCTGCGGCCAAAACTAAGAAATCTGTTCAGATATTGAGGTGCAGCGAGATAGTGTTGATCTTCCTCAGGTTTATGACTGGGCCTGAAGTACATATGACACAGATGGAGTAAGTGATGGAAGTCTTTCGGTCTTGAATTGATTTTGGATAGAAACGCAAAGCTGCTTCAACGTACTTCACGATGCCATCTGTAACTGGTGGAGCCGTAGTGTTTTTATCTGTAACTAGCTCATACAACTTCCTCACAATAAAGAATGGAATTTGATTTTCTAGGAGAAATAAGTCATGATTAACAAATTTAAAAAACCACTGGCCGACCTGAATGTTGCACTGTTCAAGTTCAGTTCCTTCATCAGCTCGTGGAACTTTCCTCTATGCTTGGCCCTACGTTGCTGGTGCCTATAAAAGAGGGGCGTGTTCTCCATCTTCGCTGATCAGACTAATCAGCTCCGAGTCTGATACTCGTGCATCGTTGTGGCCCAAAAATGAGACCATACCAATGTGTCCTCCATGACTCCATCCTCGGTTTTGAACCGTCGTGAAATACGATCCTGTGATTCAGGTCCCCGATCTCTCGTGCACCCGAACCGCCTCTGCCGACCCACGAGCCCATGACCCAGACAGCCAGGCACCCATCCGTCTCCACGACCGGCACCGTCACCCCGTCCGTCCACCACCACCTCCTGCCACACTCCATCCCGCACCCCACCCTCACCGCCGCCGCCGCTGGCCCCACCCCCACCCCCACACCCGCTCCGCTCCCGCTCACCGATGTCCACCCCTTCCGCACCGCCGCCCTGCCCGCACCTCGCCGCGCACCGCCTCTCCTCGCGCCCGCTGCGCTTCGTCCGCCGCTGCCTCCGCGTGCGCCCGCTCGGCCGCCCCGAGATCCGGCGGGACCCGCGAGAGCTCCCGCGCTGCTCGCCCTGCGCCGCAGCGTCCCCGTCCCCGTCCCCCCGCCTCTACGCCTGCCTCTCCTGCGCCGCCGTCTTCTGCCCCTCCCACGCCGCCTCGCACGCCTCCGCCTCCGCGGGCCCCGGCCACCAGATCGCCGTCGACGTCGACCGCGCCGAGCTCTTCTGCGCCGCCTGCGGGGACCAGGTCTACGATCCCGATTTCGACCACGCCGTCTTCCTCGCCCAATCCTCCTCGCTCCTCCCCTCCACCTCCTCCGCCTCGCCCTCCCCGGCCCCACGCAAGCGCCGGCGCGTGGATTACCGCGCATGGGCGCCAGATCCGGCCGAATTCGCGCTCATGAGCTCCGCGGACCCCACCACCTCCTCGTCCGCCGCCGCGCCGGCGGGGCTGCGCGGGCTCAACAACCTCGGCAACACCTGCTTCATGAACTCCGTGCTCCAGGCGCTCCTCCACGCGCCCCCGCTCCGGAACTACTTCCTCGGCGATCGGCACAACCGGTTCCTCTGCCCGCGCCGAACGCCCGTCAGACACCGTGCCGCGGAGGCCGACGCCGCCAAGGTCGCGTGCCTCGCGTGCGATCTCGATGAGATCTACTCCGCGGCATTCTCCGGGGAGCGCATGCCATACAGCCCCGCCAAGTTTCTATATAGGTCTGGACTCTGGATCTCGGGTGCTATCACAATGGTTCATGTCGTTTTGGGTTTATAGCAGCATGCTGTCTTTCTTTCTGTTGGATCCATTGCGTATTGGGAAAGCAAAGTTAATATTTATGGTAGTTAAAATGGGTGCCTGGTGTATTGTAACGTGGGAGAGGGGATCTTGCCTGAGATGTTGGATTGTATTTATCGCTTGCAAAGATACAGTATTATTTGAATCCTATGCCTTGGTACTGTTTGCAAGTAGATCATGATCATGCTGGATTGCAAATGGAATGAGCAGAAAATGTGTAACTAGGGAGGGAGACATATTTAGCATTATGATATTGCAGTGCTTGAAAGGGAAAGCAGTTAACGCATTTCAATACATGCAGACTGTTTGATGACATGGCATCCTATATAGAGTATATTACCTTAAGCTCCCAAGTTTACACATTGGGCTTAGCTGTTAAGTCAGCTGGCTTGTTTAGCAGTCATTAAACTGACACTCTGAAAATTAAAAGTGACCAAATACATGAACAGCTGTAAATTCAATGCAGGTAACGGTTTGCCAGGTGACTTTGAAGGTATTCTGTGGCACTTGCTGTATCACCGGTTGGATTTTATCACTGTTTCTTTGTTCTGAATCATATGAATCGCATGCTTTAGGTTAGTTTTGGTAGTCTTCTATTAGACCGAGCATATAGAACAATATGGCATCTATTTATTATACCCCCTGAATAGAAGTAATTAATTTTCTTCTGATTATTGAGTATCATTGTGATTTTTTAGTTGGTGGCAGCATGCATCAAACCTCGCAAGCTACGAGCAACAGGATGCACATGAATTTTTTATCTCCATCCTTGACCATATCCATGAAAATATAAAGGATGATCAGCACAAGTCACATGTCCAAGGTAGTAAGCTTCTCTTTTGCTACTTTCTGGGTCAAAGACCTTTGCATGTGTTGCACTGAACTGAAATCTGTATCAAGTGGCTAAATATCATATTTCTATTCTATGTTGTGATTTGTGAACTAGCTCGCTGTTTGAGCTAAAATTTGTCAAAATCAAGATAAGACCATATTTTTAGTAATAACAAGTACAGCCAGACCCATGTATTAGAAATTTAGAATAGCAAAACTTGTAGAACTTGTGGGTGTGGGTACTAATTGCCATGTTCATTGTTGGCCCCACGTCTCTTTGGAGCATAGCCCTGCAGGAGCTTTTCAGCAAGAAAGGCAAACAGGAACAGAATAGTCTTCCTTATTAGGTGAATAAATCAGCCTATTTTTTTGGATGAAGTGTAGAATCAGCCTATTTTTTTGGATGAAGTGTAGAATAACTTTCTTTATTTTGATTTGCTGTAATGCTATTTCTTGAGTAAAATAATCTGAGTTAATGTCCCATCCTAACAGTGAAATTTGTCATCAGGGCATGGGGACTGTTGCATTGCCCATAGAGTGTTTTCTGGAATCCTGAGGTCAGATGTCACCTGCACAAGCTGTGGGTTCACATCGACAACTTTCGAGCCCTGTATGGACATTTCCTTGGACTTGGATGTTGGAGATAACAGTCCTTTTGGTGTTGCAAACACAAAGCCACATGCGCGCAATGGGGAACGGGGCTTGGCTGGCATGAATTCCAAGGTATCAACTCTAATGAGATGTTTGGAGCGGTTTACAAGGGCTGAGAGACTTGATGCTGAGCAAAAGTTCTTCTGTGAACGCTGCGATGAGAGGCAAGAATCCCTGAAGCAAATGTCCATTCGCAGGCTTCCATTAGTTTCCTGCTTTCACATAAAGAGATTTGAGCACTCGGCAGTCAAAAAGGTGTCAAGGAAAGTCGATCACTGTTTGCAGTTCCCCTTTTCCCTTGACATGGCACCTTACCTATCATCATCTATTCTCAGAAGTAGATATGGAAACCGCATATTTCCAGCAGAAGCTAGTGATGCAGATGCAGTTTCAGAATTGTCATCAGAATTCGAGATATTCGCAGTGATCACACATAGTGGTAAACTGGAAGCTGGCCATTATGTGACATATCTGAGGTTAAACAACCACTGGTATAAATGTGATGATGCCTGGGTAACGAGAGTTGAGGAACATACTGTCAGAACTTCTCAGGCATACATGCTCTTTTATGTGCAGAAGACACTCTATTACAAAGCTTGTGAAAGAGCAGCTGCAGTCTGATCTGAAGCAAACATTGATGACACTACTCCACAACGTCAGGAAAAAGTTGCCATCGAATCAGATACACATTTAGTTGGTCAAGAGGAAAAAGTCATGGTATTAGTTAAAAAAATGCATGGTATTTTGATAGCACAGCCATCGAGACAGATGGTGGTCAAAGTTTCGTTCTCATTGAGCAATAGTTCCAGGCAGAGGGAACCTTTTTTTGGCGATTTTCTTTACAGCCAGTTGCCCAAAGGGAAGATGGCCGAATTTTATGTGTTGTATTATCATATAATCCTGATTGATGGATTTCTTGTGGTGGCTACCACAAAACTGTAAGGGCGCCATTATTTGATACCATTGATGGTGAGGATGCTCAAACCAATTGTGCTGGTAGGATTGAGCAAGGAGAGGAGTGGAAACTGTAGAAACGAAATGAAAAGGGAACCGAATTTTTGATGCGTTCCTTTCAGTAATTGCATGCTCGCTCTACTGATATATGTTCTCGTTCTGGTACCGATCGTTCTGTGTATTGCCCCTTCTTTTTTCACTTGTTCTCGTGCTTAATGGATGAGCTGAAATATGAAGCTTTCATAGTTTCTACCAGTTTTGCTTTCGCTCTTTCGATTTTGGTGTTTTGTCCACTGTACGTGTCCCAGATCAGTAAATGTGGCGCCCATACTGCACGTGTCCCAGATCAGTAAACGTGTCTACTGTACGTGCAGGAACATGGAGCTATCATGCGAGTTGCATCTTGTCATTTTCACTCGAAAACCAGATACAAGCTCTCGCATGAGCGCCATTGTGAGTCGGAGGAGAGTTCTGCAGGCTCGGGCTCTCGTGATTGCGAGGAATACTCCCAGGTCGAGTGCCAGTTTCATGGACCACAGCTGATGCAGGGGCCTACCCTGCTTAAAAAAACAGCTTAAAACCTGAGGCCTGTGCCGAACGGCATCGATATATTGCAGATATTGAAGGTGGGGTTCTGCTGCTTACCATCTTCAGCAGATTACCTATCTCTCTCCGGTACCAATACTAAAAAACTATTATTTCAGTAATAGAAGGTGCTCTAGTAGATTACCAATTCCATCATCAATACTTAAATACTTTTTATTGTCAAAACACATCTCCCTCTTGCTCAAATGTAGGGAATTCCTCCTTCCACCTAATCTGCTACAACATTTGCTACCAAAAATTTAAAAAGTATTATTGATAATAGAGAGAGAAAATATATAAAGTATAAGAGATGAGTAATCCGCTGGAGATACTCTAAGCAGGCTGATCTCTGCTCAGCGTGCGAATTTGAGGCATCCAGCAGAGGGGGCGAGGGGAGAGTCTACGCTACGATGGATTGGTAGGCTGCGTTGCCACGGATTTCTGCCATGCAAGTGTACGAGAAAAACTGCGAAGAAGCTACGACTAGAGCAGTTGGGAGTTGAGCTCCTGTTACGCGATGGTTTCCCTCCTGCATCAGCCGCGGCCGCGCACGCCGCTGACCGGCACGCATCGCACAAACAGTGCAGTGCTCGCATCCTGCAGACGATCAAGCGTCGCCCGCCGCCGCCCCTTTTCCTTAACGAGAAGGAACGCACAGCGCACGCCACGCCTGCCGCTTTCCACCCAAGCTTCGCTGGCCGCCGGCCTGGAGCCACCAGCCCACCACCGTGCCCGCTGCCACGGTCGTACCCTCAGGATCAGCCCTCCGCGCACCGACACGTGAACAAAAAACCATCGCAATCCGTGGACGCACGGATACGTTGCTTACAGGCACTGTTCTGCTTCGCAAAACCAGCGCGCACTGATAGAGTCAATGAAACGAATTCGTTGCGCACGGCCGCACAGGGTCTGCGTCTCTTAACTGAATTGGGTACAGGCGCTGCCGTGCACGCCAGCGCTTAGCAGAGCAAATGAGTGGCAATCTGGAGCTCAAGAAATTTCTGTTATTTGCACAGGAGCTATATGCAGCATTCGTGAAAGCAACTGCTCGCCACAGCACGCAGGAAACAAAGCTTTTTTTCTTTTCTTTTCTGACGGAAGGTAGTGAACTTCCTGAGGATTAAACAGTTGGCAGTTGCTATACGTGCATCGTTGTCTGACAAGGACTTGTGACATTCATATCCATATATCTTGCCATTCATGTTCGGTTGGGTACAGCACACGACATGTCTGATGGAGCATACTGACAAGTCCGTCCTACCTGAATCTTTCTTGGTTATGCCATTGCCAGAACAAACTGTACAGGAGTTGGGTTTCCATTTGGATTTTGGAGGAGGTCTTTGTTGCTGCCAACTGCATCATGAATAATCTCGCGCTTGTACAGGGAAAATGTAGTTAGCAAGCAGTCTAACTCCAGTTACAATCGTTGTGGGGACTCCTCAGGGTCCATCAGACCAAAGATTAATAACAATGGGAAACTTTATCCAGCAGCTGTATGCTCCACTTCCTTACTGCTCTTTGCGCCTTGTTCGTTGCCACTACGTCAGAAAGCAATGGTAGGCCACCCGTTTGTTCTGCAGTAGCTATATCTATTCGCCAAGTTGGGTACAAATTAAAAACTGGCTGCAAAAGGTTGGCGAGAATTGTCCTCCTGATCCTGTTTCTAGCTGCAAAAGAAAAGCACCCTCCAGAAAATTGGATAATTAGTCTCTGCTGCTCAAAAGTTACTGAGAGCCTGTACTTTTGTAAAAACAAGCTGGCTTGTCAAATGTCGTGTCCCAAGAGCCAAGACCAAGGTTCACGGCCTTTGATTTTGCACTCCGCGCTACTTAGCTAAGATAACAGAAGTTACTAACCGAGTTCAGTAGATGCTGAGCGATTCTCAGCTACTCTCCCCCGGATCCCTGGTCATCTTGGCAAGCCTTTTAAGTCACGGCTTCCTTTTCTTTTAGAAAACAATAAATGCACCGACGTGCATCGTACTTCTCCCATGAAAACGACCACAGATCTCGCTCAGTTAAACGCTGCAGCGTACCGTGCAAACCAGATCAACCGGCAGTAATCCCGCCACTAATTACTCATTACGAGTTGACCTGCACGTCGTCCTCATCAGCTGCCATAAATACCCCAGCATTTTCAGGGCCAATGACCCGTACGTCCCACTCCAGCGCGGCCATTTCCCACTCGCTAATAAGAATGGAACTTTATTGGATACGCATAGAAACAGATTTGAATATTTCAAATATCCATCTTTCCATTTTATTTCAATTTCGTTTCCGTTCCTACCGCCACCGACTATTCCGACCCGGCGGCCTTCCTCCACTCTCCTCGAGTCTCGAACCCCCATCACGCCCGCCGCCGTCCCCGCACGGCAGGAGTATGTGCCCGAAAGCGACGGGGAGTCGAGTCCCCGCGGCATCCGCCGGGACAGCAACGCCCCGTCCGAGCCCAGACCGACACCGCCATCCGCCCGCCGCCACCACGACACGAGCGCCCTCGCCACCAGGGCCAGGCGCCAAATACCCCCACTCGCGCGCTGCGCGCACCTGATTCCCACCCTGCCACCCATAATCGCCGCCTCCTACTGCCACCGCGCGTGCGCGAGCTCGGGCCTTCCACCCGCGCCAACCCACCCAGGCACCCAGCAGCCTCTCCCGCTTCGTTTCCCCCGTCGCTTGGCGCCGAATCCAACCCACCACCCGAGCCAGCGCGTCGTCGTCCCCGCTCCGGCTCCGCTCCTCCGGCCGTGCCAGGCTTGCCAGCCCACGGCCTCGGGGAGACCAAAATAGAAACTTCCGCTGGTAGGTCGCCCCCGCTTTACCCCACCCCCACCCCGCGCACGCCTCCCCTGCCCCGGGCAAAACTGCCGCCCTCCCTCCCCCCTCCCCCTCCCCCATCCGGCTCGCCCTTCCCCCTCCCCGCTCTTTCTGTGAGGAGGGAAGAGAGGCGGATGCCGAGGCCACGGGGCTCGCGCGCCGCAAGCATGACGCCGCTCGGGGGGCAGGTGAGGTAGCGCGCGGTTTTAAATCGCCCCGCGCCTGCCATCTCGCCATACTTTAGTCGTAGAAAGAGCTGCCTGCGGACATGGGTTCCAGCCTCAAGTACCGGTCGGGGCTGTGCCTGATTGTCGCCGTCGTGCTGATCTGGGTCATCTCCGCGGAGGTCACGCAGGTATGGATCCTTTTCTTTTTTCTTCCAAGCGCGCTCTGTTGTTTGTGTTCTTTATTTGGAGGTTCTTAGATCTTGGCTTGGGATGCATGCCTGCTTATCGGATTGGTTTGGTTCGTTTTGGGGTAAAAAAAGCTCTCTGCTTATCAAATTAATTTTTATTGGACCGCGCTGGGGTATTGTCCTGCATCTCAATTTTTAAACGTTACGCGCAGGTATTCCTGCAATAGAAAATTGCTTAGGTAATGTTCATCAGGTGTCGTTTTTCTTCAAAAGGAAAGGAAAAGTCTGTTCTTTTGTTCTCTAAATTTGGAGGCAGTTCTCCAAAAACTGCGTACATGCTCTCTAAAAGTTGCCACGAATGCTTTGCAGATGTGTAACTATCTGCAATCAATCTTCAGTTCTTAGCTTGTTTTCTTCATGTATTCTTTTGTCAAATCATAATCTACTTGCGGTAGTTGTGACACTTCGTGACACCAATCTATGGCTGATTGGAGGTGGTTGTGATATGCTTGATCAGCTACTACGCATGATTGAATATTAGATTATGGGCCTCAGTTTATTTTTGTTTTTGTTTCCAGATGCTGTTGTTTAAAAGTTATTGCATTTAGAATTTAGATCAAGAACCTCTCATATAACCTCCGCATAAAAAGGAGATACCAATTTCTGAATAAGGAACTACCAGTAGTAGAGTTTCCGTAACCTCCATGATAAATAAGAAACCTCAACTTCCAGTTCTTGGTTTCTTTTCTTATCTTCCTAGAGTTCGTCTTGCGAAATATACTAATATTTTGTTTTGTAACTAAATTTCTTCTGCAGGGGATATTCACAAAGTACAAACATCCGTTCGCAATTACTTACTTGGGGGCCTCCCTTATGGTCATATATCTCCCTTTGTCATTTCTAAAAGACTTTATATACAATTCAATGAGACAGCATTCTGGAAACACCAGTGCTTCAAAAGTCACAAGCAAATCTTCCTTTGGCGGTAGTGCCCCATTGAAGAATGGTGAATTTCAGAAGATGTTGGAAATGGAGTCACAGAAAACTATAGTGATTCCTGTAGTAGAAGAGACAAAACCACTTATTTATGGAATCACTGAAATTAATGATGGCATCCTGAACGAGAAGCAGCTTTCTTCTAAGGAAATTGCAACTTATGGACTGTACCTTTGCCCCTTATGGTTTGTGACAGAGGTAACTTTCCAATGACTTTGCATGTTACTTTGTAATTCCAGGGTCTTGAAAGGTTCTGCAAATAGCTATAGTCATATGTTTCTGAGCGCATAGATTGCAATCATACAAGCAGCACTTTGATTGGTAAATATTACTCATTTTTCTCTTATGCTGAATGAATGCAGTATTTATCGAATGCAGCGCTTGCAAGAACTAGTGTTGCGAGTACTACTGTACTGTCTTCAACTTCGGGACTCTTCACTCTTTTCATTGGTGTTTTACTTGGACAAGACTCCATAAATCCTGCAAAAATTATTGCTGTTTTCATTAGCATGGCTGGTGTCGTTATGACAACTATGGGCCAGACTTGGGCATCTGATGAATCAGAAGTAGGCAAATCTGGGTGAGTGATTTACTCTCAGCCAACTCTTTTATTCTGATAATCACAATAGATTTAACCAGAAGTGGGCTATTCATGAGTGCGTGATGATGTATAACATTAGACTTACTATTCTTATAAAATCCTTGGCCTTGATTACTGGTAGTGCTCAGTTGGTTGACTGCAACTGCTTTGCCTTTCAAGTTACATATCATTTTGATGTCTGCAATCTGCATCACTTGAAAGAGATAAACATGATACAAAAACAAATATTAACTCTGTGGAGGGGCATTCATTGTTTTTTAAACTGCATTTCCTTGCTTCTGAATGTAAGTTATACAAATGCAGGGATACACAGAGGACTCTTCTAGGTGATATGTTTGGTCTTATGTCAGCGATCTCATATGGTCTTTTTACTGGTAGGTTATTTTACTTGTCTGCTTTATTTGCAGCTGTTATTTTATGAATTTACTACCTAATTATTTCAATATTATTCCAGTGCTTCTCAAAAAATTTTGTGGAGAGGAAGGAGAAAAGGTCGATGTCCAAAAACTGTTTGGCTATCTTGGACTTTTTAGTCTTGTTGCTCTCTGGTGGCTTGGTAATACTTCCCTTTTCCAAATTAATATAACTGAAGTATACAAATTCGAAATATATATTCACATGAAATTTCTTAATTCTGTGCCTGTATTTCATGGTTGATTTATCCTAAAGTTTGTCATTATTATGTTTCTGTTTCAGTCTGGCCATTAACAGCACTAGGCATTGAACCAAAGTTTTCAATGCCCCACTCAGCTAAAGTTGATGAAGTGGTGGTGGCAAATGGCCTAATCGGAAGTGTATTATCAGACTACTTCTGGTACGTGTTAAAGAAGCAAATGTATTTTTATATTATTCCATACTTGTGGTAATTGTGGGAGTTCCTTCGTCAGGGCTCTTTCTGTTGTTTGGACTACTCCCTTGGTGGCCACCTTAGGCATGTCTCTCACAATTCCACTAGCAATGGTTGCTGATATGATCATTCATGGCCGCCACTATTCAGCAGTTTATATTCTTGGATCTGTCCAGGTATCAATATCCAGCACCTCAGTATTTTTTATCTGGATTTATGTCAAATATCTACCACAATAACTGATTTAACTGCATTAAACGTTTTTCTTTACAGACCCTTGTGTTGTTAACTTATTTTTTGCCATCCCATGTTCAATTCTGTGTGCCTCTTTACCGTTGCAGCTCATTGCATGCATTTGTCATTTGATTTACCATTACCATGTGATTTGTTTTTTGGCAGGTGTTTTCAGGCTTCGTTATTGCAAACCTCGCAGATCGCTTTTCACGTTCTCTAGGGCTATAGCTTCATGAAATAAAACAGGTTCTTACAAGAGTGTAAATGTGGAAGGTCAAAGCTTGGGTTGGTTAGGCAAAGGCTCCAGAAAACTCTGGTCTCTAGTTTCATGTGGATTGGGAAATACCAGTAGCACCTCTTTTCCCTTTGCCCTACGGGGATGGTGAATTTTGCCGCGATGAATAGTGAAAGCCAGCAGATCAAGAAAGATACAGTATGTTGTAGCAACCCTTCACAACTGTAAATTCTCTCACTACAGAGCGCTTGTCGATGTATACTACGTGGTTCTTGGCCATGTCCAGACTCTGCATTCTTGCAAATGCCGTGTGCCTTGATTCCTTCTCGATTTGTGCTCATGGCACAAAATACTCTTATTATGCACAAGTCGTGCACTTATATGTGGAAAAAAAAGTAAAGACTGAACATGGACATAGCACAAATAATGAATTGGGAAAAAAAGAATTACATGTTGACAAAAAAATGAATTAACAAGGTGTCCTGTACAGTACCCCTGTTGGAGTCAACCCGGACTGACTTGCCGATTCGGGTGGAAAAAATGACTTGCTGCTGCATAGGAAATGTCAAAGGTGAAGTCTGAACTCAAGTGGAAGTAACTTGCAGCTTCACTAGCAATCAAAGTCAACTCCCCTCTTGTTGTCGGAGCGAGACGCGGTAGACCGCGAACGCGGCGGTCTGATCGGGGTAGCGGAGCAACGGCCTGGTGACCCTGTCGACCTCGGCCACCTCGAAGCCATGCTCCCGCAGCACGTCCATGCAGTCCTGCACGCTGTCCCGCACCTCGCTCGCCGCCCACCCCACCGTGCCGCCGCCGGCACCGTCCCGCCACAGGCCGCGCAGCGTGGCCGCCATCGCCGGCATGTCAACCGGGTCGTAGAACACGTCCGACATGAGCACCACGTCCACCCGCAGCTGGTGCTCGAGCTGGTCGCCCCACCGGAGCTCGCGCACGTCAGCCTGCGCGGAGGTGAGACCGTTGGCCTCCGCGTTGGCCCTGAGGCCCGGAAGCAGCGCCCGCACGTCCGTGAGCACGCAGCGAGCGGCGCCGAGGCAGGCGACGGCCGCGATGCCCGGGAGGCCCGTGCCGCCGGCGCCGAGCTCGAGGACGGTGGCGCCCCGGAGCCGGAGCCGCGCGGAGTCGTCGTCGGCGAGGTGGGAGGCGAGGACGAGGGAGGAGTCCCAGAGCCAGGAGCCGGTGAGCACGCGGCCGGTGGCCGGGTCGTGCGTGCCGTCGCGCTCGACCACGGCCATGGCGCGCCCGGCCACGGCTACGTGCAGGCCGCCCATTTCCTCGCGCGCGCGCCGCGCGGCTGCCATCGTGCCGGTCTTATGTGCTTCGATCTCACCTGCCGCTCTGCTCCTACGCATGCAATGCAGGTCGCTAATCTCTATCCATGGCAGGTCGCTAATCTTACAATACTATTTTTTGGGGGCGATGAAGGCTTGGTCGTGCATTCTTTTAATTTGCCAATTTGATTGTCTCATTCAGGCTCAACCGACCGACCCACTGAAGCGTCCCCCTCATCAGGGAAGACCTAAAAGTATTACTTTATCAGTCCCAGGAGGCTGATAACACTTTTATTACATCAGATGGTACATTACCGTACAACTCTTCGCGGTAATGGGCAGTGAAGCGCCACTATCGCGAGGATTACAACAAAAGCCCATACTACTACACTAACTACAAACAGGGGATCATCAGAGTCTTGCGCCATGCGGAGCTCCAACGGTGACCTCACCCACAGGCAAGACTGGGTGCAGGACGGAACCCTACTCGACGTCTTCGGAAATATAGTCGGGATCTTCCACTGTAAAAGTAAGAATGGGGTGAGTACGAACGTACTCAGCAAGTCCAATCACACCCACGGAGGGGGACATAACAGGATTAAATGCACAGGATAATCCAAGGATAAAGTTACGGTTCTTTTGCGGAAACACAATTGTATGCAGGGGTTTGTTTTAAAAGCATTTTTCAAAACCAGTTTTCCAGTACCAAGGGGCACGCGATGTTGATCCACACGGACCCAAGTTCCAAACCGCTACCGGACTCCCCGTCCGCCGTAGCACACGGCACAATCGCCGGATACTTTCCAAACAACTTACACCAGCTCAACCATTCCCAGAGAGAAACACTAGTTATGTGACCACACCGTAACTTGCCCAGTACCGTGGGCACGGCTATTCGAATAGATTTTAACTCTGCAGAGGTGTGCAACTTTACCCACAGGTGGGGTACCACAGCACGAACACCTTAGTGCCGGTGCAGATCCCATCGAAGCCCTTCCCCACCTTAGCTAGACCTGACTAGCCACCACGGGTTCCATCAAGGGGTCATTCGACCTGTCACCGAGGTTTAACCGGGGCATAAGTCACACAGAGCTTATCCCGTCTCCTTGATCACCCGTTGCTCCCAGCCCTCCTGATGGCTATCAGACCAGCCAGTGGGGTTAGGCCAAGCCGTTGCCCATACAACGGTCAAGTGGTTTGCACGACAGGAAACTAGGTGAGATGACACATCAACTCGGTCCTTAGGGGTGACAAGATGGATATCTCCCATCCACGCTCAATCACACCGGTACGAGCACACCAACGGCAATTCACACAGAAATGCCATCCATCTCGTCTAACTCGCTTTTTAAAAACCACGCTTTATCCCTTCCCACACGCACACACACTTTCTTTGCAAAATCAAATGGTCAAGGTATGGTTATAATAAGTAAGGTGGCTATCCTACCATGTTTTCGGCACGCAAAACCATGCGATTTTATAAAACAGGCCTCTGGGTTGTGTTTATGAAAACTAGGACAGAAACATGCATCAAAGGGTGGAGTTGAACTTGCCATCGTCAAGTCCTTGCGGGAAGTCCTGATCGAAGCACTGTCCTTCGGGTTCGGGGTCGCAGAACTGGTCCTCGTTCTCTTGATCGCAGTCGGGACCTTCCTCGTTCACTCCGTCTCCTAAGACGTAAGCAAACAGGCACACGATCAAGCGAACGAACTAAAAGCTTTTACCGATAGGCTTGAATCGGAAATAATTTAGTTACGGAGGTAGGGGCAATATTTTTGGGTAATTTCTGTATAGCATGCTTAGAACTGTACTAGAAAGGGCGTGGTAAAGTTTCAGGTCAATCAGAGGTCGTTTCGCACATAAAATGACGAGGTAAAGGAAGGTCTATGGGTTAAACAGGGTTACCGGGGGCTCATTTGCAAGTTTCTGTAAAGAGGGAGGGCTTATTTGTAAATCCTAGAAATATTAGGGGGCAGTGAAAAGTGTGAGGGGTCTATTTGGAAATAATAATATAGGGTGGAGGGATTGGATTTGAAAAGAAATAGTAACCAGGGGCTTTTCTGCGAGTTTTACAAAGGTGGGAGGGCTCTTAACAAAATGGGAAAAAGGGGAGGGGCTAAGGGCAAAATTGCCCCTTCTTCTTCCTCCCCTCACCCGTGAAACAGAGGAGGGAGGGGGAGCTCGGGCCGGCCCCAAATCCGGCGGCCTAGGGGCTCGGGCGGCTCGGGCACATGGGGGAAAAGGGAGAGGGGAGCGAGGGGGTCCCGTTCCTACCCTCTCCTTGGGCGGGGGCGGCGCGTAGCGGCGGCGCGGCGGAGGGGGCGGCGGCGGCCGGTGGTGCGGCACGGGCGGCGGCGGTGGGGGTGCGGGGAGGAGCAGGAGGCGGCGGGGCAGCTGTGGGGGGGTGAGGGCTGCGCGGTGGCCAATTTATAGGCGGCCGACGGTGGGGGAATAGGAGGGACACCCGGCGGCTCCACGGGCGGCCATTAATGGCGCCCGTGGCTTGCGGCGGGGGCGCGGCCGCGCACGTGGGGGGGCCGGGCGGTGGTGTGCGGCACAGGGGAGGCGCGGGCGGCGAGGCGGCACAGCGGGCGGGCAGGGCGGCGGCGTGTGCGCCACGGCGGCCGTGCGGCCGCGCGCGTGCGCCAGCGACGGGCGGCACGGCGGGCGGCGCGGCACGTGGTGCACGCGCGGGTACAGGGCTGGGCACAGGCGCGCGCGCACGCGCGAGGAGAGGGGGCCGGTGGCCGGCGCGGCGGGTGCGGCCAGGCACGCGCGCGGGAGCAGGGCTCGGGAGCGGGGAACAGGGAGGAAGAAAGAAGGAGGGAGAAGGGAGAAAAGGTAAAAAAGAAGAGAAAAGAAAAGGGGAAAAAGGTGGAGAAGGAAAAAGGGAAAATAGGAAAAAGGAGAAAGGAAAAAAAAAGAAAAAGGGGAAGGAAATAATGCAAAAGGGAGGGATTGACGCGCGCCGGCGGGATTCGCGGCGGCGACCGCGCGGCGGAACTCGCGGTGGTGACCGCGGCTGGTCGGCCCCGCGCGCGCGGCGTTCGCGCGCGGAACGAGGGAAAAAAAAATGGCGTGACTGCGGTTGGATTCGGTTGCCGGTTTCGGGTCTCGGAAAAATTAGGGTTTCAGGGGGGTTTTAGGGTTTTGGCGAAACGAAGATTTAGCGCGTAAACCCCGGGTTAGTTTTTCGGGATGTCACAAACCTACCCCACTTAAAATGAATCTCGTCCTCGAGTTCGGTTGGCTCTAAACAGGTGGGGAAACTCCTTCTTCAGGGCATCTTCAAGTTCCCATGTCGCTTCTTCCACCCCATGCCTACTCCACTGAACTCTGCAAATCCGCACTTCGGAGTTCCTCGTTCTTCTGGTGACAGTGTCCAAAATTTTTATCGGTATTTCCTGGTATCGCAGATCCGGCTGTAGGTCTATTGCTTCTATTGGTACATGTTCTTCCTCGGGTACTCTCAAACACCTTCTCAATTGCGAGACATGAAATACCGGGTGTACGTCCGACATCTCTTCCGGCAGTTGCAACCGATATGCTACGGCTCCGACTTTCTTTAGGACTTGGTACGGCCCGATGTATCGAGGGGCTAATTTTCCTTGCACTTGAAATCTTCGCGTCCCTCGAATAGGCGAGACCTTGAGATAAACAAACTCGCCTGGGTTAAAACTTATTTCTCGCCTTTTCTTGTCCGCGTAGTTCTTTTGCCGGGACTGAGCTGCTTTCAGTTTCTCGCGGATCTCCGCTACTTTTTCTTCTGCCTCTTTTATAAAGTCGGGTCCTTCTAGGGCACGTTCTCCTACTTCCGACCACATTAGGGGAGTTTTGCACTTTCTACCATAGAGGGCTTCGAACGGGGACATGCCTAGGCTGGCTTGGTAACTGTTGTTATACGAGAATTCCGCATACGGCAAACTTTGTTCCCAATCTTTTCCGTAGGTTAGAACACATGCTCTCAGCATGTCTTCTAGAATCTGATTCACCCTCTCGGTTTGACCATCCGTCTGCGGGTGATAAGCCGAGCTGAAGTCCAGCTTTGTACCCATGGATCGGTGCAAGCTTTTCCAAAACCTAGAGGTGAATTGGGTCCCTCTGTCTGAGACAATCCTACTAGGCACTCCATGTAGCTTTACTATGTTTTCTATATAGAGTTTTGCCAGCTTCTCTCCACCGTAATTGGTTCGTACTGGTATGAAATGAGCCGATTTAGTGAGTCGATCCACAATTACCCATATGGAATCGTGTCCCTTCTGTGTTCGGGGTAATCCCACTACAAAGTCCATCCCTATCTCATCCCACTTCCATACCGGAATAGGCAAGGGTTGCAATAATCCTGCCGGCTTTTGATGTTCGGCCTTGATCCTTTGGCAGGTATCACAATGCGCCACAAATCGCGCGATATCCGCTTTCATTCCACTCCACCAATATTTTTGCCTTATGTCCATATACATTTTGGTGGATCCTGGGTGGATGGAGTAGGCCGAGTTATGGGCTTCGTCCATAATTATCTGCCGGAAGTCTCCATTCTGGGGCACACAAATCCTATCCTCGTACCATAATGTTCCCTTATCGTCCACTCTAAAACCTGGCGCTTTGTTTTCTCCAGTTTGCTTGCAGATCTTTACTAACTCCTGATCCGAGCTTTGAGCCTCTCTAATTCTATCCTCTAGGGTTGATTGGACGCTTAACACATGGCTGGAACCTCGAGGAACAATGTGCACATTTAATCGTGCCATTTCCTCGCACAGGTTGTCATCCTTGGGCCCATAGGATTTCCGGCTTAAGGCGTCGGCTACCACATTCGCTTTCCCGGGGTGATAATGGATTTCCAAATTATAGTCCTTGACTAACTCTAACCATCTCCTTTGTCTTAAGTTCAAATCTGGCTGGGTGAAGATGTATTTCAAACTCTTATGGTCAGTGTAAATCTCACACTTATTCCCAATCAAGTAATGCCTCCAAATCTTGAGAGCATGTACTACGGCTGCTAATTCCAAGTCATGGGTCGGGTAATTCTGCTCATGAGTCCTGAGTTGGCGGGAAGCATATGCAACGACTTTTCCATCTTGCATCAGAACACACCCTAATCCTTGTCGGGATGCATCACAATAAATGACAAAATCCCGATGAATGTCCGGTAGGGTTAACACTGGGGCGGTTGTCAACCTTTGCTTTAGTTCCTAAAAGCTTCTCTCACAAGATTCCGTCCAAGCGAACTTCTTCTCCTTTTTAAGGAGTTCTGTCATGGGTCGAGCTATCTTAGAGAATCCCTCGATAAATCTCCGATAGTACCCGGCTAACCCAAGAAAGCTCCTGATTTCACTGACGTTAGTTGGTCGCTGCCAATTGGAAATGGCTTCGACCTTCTCTGGGTCCACTGCTACGCCTTCCGCAGTCAGAATGTGACCAAGAAAAGCTACTCTCTCCAGCCAGAATTCACACTTGCTGAACTTGGCATATAACCTATGTGCCCTCAGCTTTTCCAATACTACCCGCAGATGTTGCTCATGTTCCTGAATACTCTTAGAGTAGATAAGTATGTCATCGATAAAGACTACGACAAACTTATCCAGCTCGTCCATAAATATTTTGTTCATGAGGTTCATAAAATAGGCAGGGGCATTGGTTAGTCCGAAGGACATTACAGTAAACTCAAACTGCCCGTAGCGGGTGACGAAAGCTGTCTTAGGGATGTCACTTTCCTTAATCTTAAGCTGAAAATATCCTGACCTTAGATCGATCTTGGAAAAGTACTTGGCTCCTTTTAGCTGATCGAAAAGGTCATCAATCCTGGGGAGGGGGTACTTGTTCTTAATGGTAACCTCGTTCAGTGCTCGGTAGTCCACGCACAACCTCATACTCCCATCTTTCTTCTTGACAAACAGCACTGGGGCTCCCCATGGCGACGAGCTTGGTCTGATGAAGCCAATTCGTTGCAGTTCTTCCAGTTGCTTCTTTAATTCTGTTAACTCGGAAGCCGCCATCCTATAGGGTCTCTTGGCTATAGGGGACGTTCCGGGGATAAGGTCTATGACGAACTCTATATCCCTATCTGGCGGCATACCGGGAAGCTCTTCGGGGAACACGTCTGGGTATTCGTTTACTACCGGGACCCTTCTAAGGGTTTGGCTTCCATGCTAAACATCATGGGGTCAAACTTACTATCCGGGTATGGCAGATCACTTGTATTCCTTCGGGGTTTGTTAGGTGTACCACTTTGTCAGTGCAGCCTATGAGACCATTGTGTCGGCTTAACCAATCCATTCCAAGGATCACGTCTATTCCCCCAGGCTTAAGTACTACCAAATCTGCTAGAAAGTCTACCCCACTTAAATTGATCCTTACCCGTGGACAACCTAGTTGACACTTGATGTCGCCTCCAGGCGTCCGGGTTAATAGGGGTGTTTTTAGTAGTACTGTAGGTATTTCGTGTTTCTCCACATAGCTCGAGGATATAAACGAGTGTGATGCTCCAGAATCAAATAATACTGTCGCCAGAGCTGAGTTGACTAAGTACTCACCGAGCACTACGCCTTGGGCTTCTTGAGCCTCCTGCGCGTCGATGTGGTTGACGCGGGCTCGTCCAAATGGTTGCTGCTTCCCCTGCTGGCTGCCGTCGTTGTTGCGGACGGCCACTCGGTTGGCACCGGTCAGGGCTGGTCTGGGCCCATTCACTGTGTTGGAGAAGGCTGACGTGGCCGGCTTATTCTTGGCGTAGGGGCAATTGGCGATGAAGTGCCCCGTCTCTCGGCAGTTGAAACAGGCCCTAACATTGTTGTTGTCGGAGGCGGCCAGACTTGTGTTGCTCTGCGGGGCCCTCATGGTATTCTGACTCTTGGGCTGTGCTTCAGAGGCTCGTGATCCAGTCACTTGGGACTGAGTCCTATACTGCATTGGGGCCTGGGATCTTGGTGCAGTGTAGTTGGAGTTCCTCGACTTTTGGAAGCGGTCCTGCTGGCGAGCCTTACTTTCCAAGAATTTGCGTTTGTTATCCTTTCTTTCTTCGGCCTTGGCCCTTTCTGTGAGAATGGCCTTGTTCATCAGAGTGTTGAAGTCCGGATAGATCTGGGGAGTAAGCAAGGTCCGGAGCTCTGGGCTTAGCCCCTTCTTGAACATGTCTTGCTTTTTGTCGTCGTCGTTCACCTCTTCCGGCGCATACCTGGCCAATTCTATGAACCGGTGGGTGTATTCTTCCACCGTCATACTCCCTTGTTGTAGTGCGCGGAATTCATCCGCCTTGCATTTCATGGTGGCAGAAGGAATGTGGTAGCGGCGGAATTCCCTTACGAATTCTCCCCAGGTGATGGTAGAGGCGTCTTCGGCTGCGGCACAATAGTTTTTCCACCAAGATAATGCTGTTCCGGTGAGCTGGTGGGCTGCCAGAAGGACTTTATCCCGGTCCTGGCATTCGAATGGTTCGAGCTTCCTCTGAATTACTCGCAACCAGTCGTCAGCATCCAACGGGTTGCAGGATCCGGCGAAGGTTGGTGGCTTGGTCCTTAGAAAGGCCGTCAGTTTGTCATTCATATTCTGCCCTCGCGGCTGCCGGTTAATGAGGGCATTCGCCAGAGTTTCCAGTATGAGGGTTTGGTTATGGATGATCTGCGCCAGGTCTCCGAGAGGTGGGGGTGGCGGTAGTTGTTCTCCTTCTTGACTTCCCCCTCGGTTCTGGCTTACTTCTTGCTCTTCTTGGGGAAGATCTTGTTCAACGAGCTGTGCTCCGACACTAGCGGCTACGGGGTTCCGGCCACGGGAGGCCCTCGCGACGTTCCGGGGGGTCACCTGTTGATTGGGTAAATCGGGGTTACGATTTTGTGATGGTTAAGGTGTTTAATTTGTATATATAAGGCAGAATCTACCTTCTGCCGATATCTATATAAATAAGCAGCACACAACACACCAGCACACGACATCACAAGCAACAAGCACCACCTATCTCATTAAGCAGGGAGGGTACAACTTAGGGGTACGACTAAGTCTCGTGCTACTCGGCCAGGGTCTTGCAAAAGGGCACGTCTTAAACAGAAAGGCTGGGGCATCACTGGGATGGCGTCGATCATTCTACTTGCATGGTGTGTCTTCTTCCGGGGCGGACAGGGTGAGAGGTTCTCGCTCGCCGTCTTCTGGGTTCCCATCGGTCAGGGGTTGCATTGCCGCATCCCCTTCGTCGGTGGCAGCAGAACTTCCAGGATTCTCGGGTGGGGCTCGTGTGCTCCCAAAGAGTGATCCCCACCCTATGACGGGTGTCCCGAGTAAAACGTGGTCTTCCCCTATCGCCGGGACTGGCGTCCCACTTTGGGTCCAATCTTGCATACGCCGGTCTCGGGCCTGCCTGAGGCTCTCTTGGGCGACTGCTTCGCTACTGAACGCGGCTGCGGCTCTTGCCTCGGCATGGGCGGCTCGGATCTGCTGTATCCTCACCGCGAGCTCTGCTTGCTCGGCTCGATGGGTCTGCTCCCTTAGAAGGTTGGCTTGCTCATCAAAGAGTTGGTCCAGGGCGGCTAGGTAAGTGGCCACTTGGTACAGGAGGCCTTCTTCGTGGCGTCGTCGCTCCAGGTTTCTCATGCGTGCTTCCCAGACTGGGGTTCTGATGGCCGGCGGGAAGAACTTCGCTGGCGTGGGGGCGAGGTGTTCTTCGAAGATCCGGCACAAATAACGGAGCGCTTTCCTGACGGCCAAGGGGTAGGTGTCTTGGTGTCTAAACCCTGTGGCGGTCGCCCGCCAGGGCTGGATGTCGGGGTAGCGGTTGCTCCTGGCGATGACCAGGATCACCCTGCAGCGAAGGGTACCATGGTGTTCGTACTCTCGGCTGTAGTACCTTGGGCGTTCCGTAACGCCAAGGCCTTCCAGGGTGTTGATCAAGAGGCTGGGGAATCCAGGTGCAGCTTGGCAATCGCCCTGGGTCCATCCTTCCTCAGCCATCTGAAACAGAAACAGGGTAAACAATCTGGTACAGGTGCAATGGGAGTAGATGATACTTATTATTACAACAAGAGTGGTACAGTTTGCGTAGACATTAGGTAGGGTTTTAGCTAGGGGTGCTAATCCTATCATGGGGATTCTTCCTCGGTCCTGATAGAGCGCTTCTTTATTGGAAGGAACCGATCCATCTCGTTTTCGGTCTGAGTACCCTTATCCCAATGGGTTTCCATGGGTTCTTCTTCTTCTTCATTGATCCATCCACCTATTCCGTTACGGTTCTCGTATTCTTGCATCTGGGCTTGGAGGGCGGCTAAGGAATACTCGGCGCTTGCGGCTCTTGTCCGTTGTTCCTCCAGCTCCTGGGTTAATTTTTCAATCCCATGGATTAGCTGCTTCAGTTGTGCCGCCTGTTCGCGGTAGAGTGCATCCAAGCCAGTGAGGTAGATGGACAGGTGGGAAACCGTGTCTTCCAGGTCTTCTTCTTCTCGTCCAAGTCCCCTCATTCGGGCAATCCAAGTGCGCCCTCTTCCCTCAGCGGGTGGGAAAAATCCCATAGGAGTCCGCTGAAGGTGGTGCCTGTAGAGCACACGCAGCCGTCTCAGGCCTCATCAGGGAAGACCTAAAAGTGTTACTTTATCAGTCCCAGGAGGCTGATAACACTTTTATTACATCAGATGGTACATTACCGTACAACTCTTCGCGGTAAAGGGCAGTGAAGCGCCACTATCGCGAGGATTACAACAAAAGCCCATACTACTACACTAACTACAAACAGGGGATCATCAGAGTCTTGCGCCATGCGGAGCTCCAACGGTGACCTCACCCACAGGCAAGACTGGGTGCAGGACGGAACCCTACTCGACGTCTTCGGGAATATAGTCAGGATCTTCCACTGTAAAAGTAAGAATGGGGTGAGTACGAACGTACTCAGCAAGTCCAATCACACCCACGGAGGGGGACATAACAGGATTAAATGCACAGGATAATCCAAGGATAAAGTTACGGTTCTTTTGCGGAAACACAATTGTATGCAGGGGTTTGTTTTAAAAGCATTTTTCAAAAAACAGTTTTCCAGTACCAAGAGGCACGCGATGTTGATCCACACGAACCCAAGTTCCAAACCGCTACCGGACTCCCCGTCCGCCGTAGCACACGGCACAATCGCCGGATACTTTCCAAACAACTTACACCAGCTCAACCATTCCCAGAGAGAAACACTAGTTATGTGACCACACCGTAACTTGCCCAGTACCGTGGGCACGGCTATTCGAATAGATTTTAACTCTGCAGAGGTGTGCAACTTTACCCACAGGTGGGGTACCACAGCACGAACACCTTAGTGCCGGTGCAGATCCCATCGAAGCCCTTCCCCACCTTAGCTAGACCTGACTAGCCACCACGGGTTCCATCAAGGGGTCATTCGACCTGTCACCGAGGTTTAACCGGGGCATAAGTCACACAGAGCTTATCACATCTCCTTGATCACCCGTTGCTCCCAGCCCTCCTGATGGCTATCAGACCAGCCAGTGGGGTTAGGCCAAGCCGTTGCCCATACAACGGTCAAGTGGTTTGCACGACAGGAAGCTAGGTGAGATGACACATCAACTCGGTCCTTAGGGGTGACAAGATGGATATCTCCCATCCACGCTCAATCACACACGTACGAGCACACCAACGGCAATTCACACAGAAATGCCATCCATCTCGTCTAACTCGCTTTTCAAAAACCACGCTTTATCCCTTCCCACACGCACACACACTTTCTTTGCAAAATCAAATGGTCAAGGTATGGTTATAATAAGTAAGGTGGCTATCCTACCATGTTTTCGGCATGCAAAACCATGCGATTTTATAAAACAGGCCTCTGGGTTGTGTTTATGAAAACTAGGACAGAAACATGCATCAAAGGGTGGAGTTGAACTTGCCATCGTCAAGTCCTTGCGGGAAGTCCTGATCGAAGCACTGTCCTTCGGGTTCGGGGTCGCAGAACTGGTCCTCGTTCACTTGATCGCAGTCGGGACCTTCCTCGTTCACTCCGTCTCCTAAGACGTAAACAAACAGGCACACGATCAAGCGAACGAACTAAAAGCTTTTACCGATAGGCTTGAATCGGAAATAATTTAGTTACGGAGGTAGGGGCAATATTTTTGGGTAATTTCCGTATAGCGTGCTTAGAACTGTACTAGAAAGGGCGTGGTAAAGTTTCAGGTCAATCAGAGGTCGTTTCGCACATAAAATGACGAGGTAAAGGAAGGTCTATGGGTTAAACAGGGTTACCGGGGGCTCATTTGCAAGTTTCTGTAAAGAGGGAGGGCTTATTTGTAAATCCTAGAAATATTAGGGGGCAGTGAAAAGTGTGAGGGGTCTATTTGGAAATAATAATATAGGGTGGAGGGATTAGATTTGAAAAGAAATAGTAACTAGGGGCTTTTCTGCGAGTTTTACAAAGGTGAGAGGGCTCTTAACAAAATGGGAAAAAGGGGAGGGGCTAAGGGCAAAATTGCCCCTTCTTCTTCCTCCCCTCACCCGTGAAACAGAGGAGGGAGGGGGAGCTCGGGCCGGCCCCAAATCCGGCGGCCTAGGGGCTCGGGCGGCTCGGGCACATGGGGGAAAAGGGAGAGGGGAGCGAGGGGGTCCCGTTCCTACCCTCTCCTTGGGCGGGGGCGGCGCGTAGCGGCGGCGCGGCGGAGGAGGCGGCGGCGGCCGGTGGTGCGGCACGGGCGGCGGCGGTGGGAGTGCGGGGAGGAGCAGGAGGCGGCGGGGCAGCTGTGGGGGGGTGAGGGCTGCGCGGTGGCCAATTTATAGGCGGCCGACGGTGGGGGAATAGGAGGGACGGCCGGCGGCTCCACGGGCGGCCATTAATGGCGCCCGTGGCTTGCAGCGGGGGCGCGGCCGCGCACGTGGGGGGGCCGGGCGGCGGTGTGCGGCACAGGGGAGGCGCGGGCGGCGAGGCGGCACAGCGGGCGGGGGGCGGCGAGTGCGGGCGGGCAGGGCGGCGGCGTGTGCGCCACGGCGGCCGTGCGGCCGCGCGCGTGCGCCAGCGACGGGCGGCACGGCGGGCGGCGCGGCACGTGGTGCACGCGCGGGTACAGGGCCGGGCACAGGCGCGCGCGCACGCGCGAGGAGAGGGGGCCGGTGGCCGGCGCGGCGGGTGCGGCCAGGCACGCGTGCGGGAGCAGGGCTCGGGAGCGGGGAACAGGGAGGAAGAAAGAAGGAGGGAGAAGGGAGAAAAGGGGAAAAAGAAGAGAAAAGAAAAGGGGAAAAAGGTGGAGAAGGAAAAAGGGAAAATAGGAAAAAGGAGAAAGAAAAAAAAAAGAAAAGAAAAAGGGGAAGGAAATAATGAAAAAGGGAGGGATTGACGCGCGCCGGCGGGATTCGCGGCGGCGACCGCGCGGCGGAACTCGCGGTGGTGACCGCGGCTGGTCGGCCACGCGCGCGCGGCGTTCGCGCGCGGAACGAGGGAAAAAAAATGGCGTGACTGCGGTTGGATTCGGTTGCCGGTTTCGGGTCTCGGAAAAATTAGGGTTTCAGGGGGGGGGGGTTTTAGGGTTTTGGCGAAACGAAGATTTAGCGCGTAAACCCCGGGTTAGATTTTCGGGATGTCACACATGATTGCTTGCTCAGTCAAGATAAATTGATCAAAGGATCTGCTCGAGAAGAAGATTGAGCTTGAGAAAGCCTTGCAAGAAATAGATGTTCTTAAATCTATTCCTATTGTTGAAGATATTTCTGAATGTTATGAATGTTCTGTTCATATAGCTAGTTTAGCTTCTTTGCAATCTAAGCATGCCTCTTTGATTGATGAACTTGATAGGACTAAAAATGCTTTAGATGAAGTTAAGTCTAGGCCTATGCTGCTTGGTGTGTGCAAGACCTGTCTTGCTTTACAGAGTCAGTTTGATGATGCATGTGTTAGGGTTAAGGATCTTGAGAAATCTCTTTCCTCTACTAAATCTAAGGTTCCTGTTTGTGATGCTTGTCTTGCATATGTTGATGAACTGCATGAGCTTAAACTTGCTAAGCAAACTATTGATGATGAGAATACTTATCTGCGCATAGTTCTAAGTTGGGTGTCAAGTAGGGAACCTCAGTTGGGTCTTATGATTAAAATGTTCAAAAGGGCTGATGGTTTTGGAATTGGGGTGTGATTGAACATAACAAGTTTCACTGGTTGTATGAGAAAGTTGGTGACTGCAGTGGTGAGAAACCAAATGAGAAACCAGCAACCTCCATCACGCCTGAGCCACCTAAGCTGAGTGGAGAGAAACCAAACCTAGAGTGCAAACCCGAAGATGGGAGTGCTTGTTGAGTCACCAAAAGAACCACCTAAGAGAGCTGTTTGGGTGGAAAAACCCAACCACCTGAGAAACAAAATTGATACACTCCCAGATCCTCCTAGGGAGCACCCTCCAAAGCCTAAAGCCAAAATAGCACAACCCGTGAAGTTTGTGAGTGCTAACCCACAACCAAGAGTGAACCCTCAACCAAGAGCTAATCCTCAGCCAGAGAGACCTGTGAGGTTCCACTATGAGTACTGTCACCGAGAGGGTCACCTTGAGGAGTTTTGCTTTTGGAGGAAGAAAGCTTTGAGTCATGAGCGTGAGCAGGGCAACCAGGACCTGTACCACCCTGTTCATGATGTACATGCGCCTAGACCAGCTCCTCAGTCTAGTCGTGGTGGTGGTGTTCGATCGTTTGCTTCTCACATGTTTGCCAGGCGTGTTCCTAGTCATGCTCAATATGACTATGGATAGCATACCCATGACTTTGGGTCTCAGAGGTATGACGGACCACGTTTTCCCTATCATGGTGATCGTCATCCTCAAATGAGATGAGAGATCTTTTATGTTGCTAACCCTACTGTTGAACAAATGCCTCGATACTGGTTCTTTACATACTTTTCTAACCCAAGTGTTGAGTCATTTGCTCACTCTTTTCAATATTTTTGAGCAGGATGGAGGACTGGAGAACATGTGGTTGATCGACTCCGGTTGCTCATGACACATGACCGGAGATTCAAGATGGTTCTCCAGCCTCATCCCGGTGATGACCAAGGAGTACATCACTTTTAGGGATAATAGTCGTGGTAAGATTTAGTCAGTTGGCACAATTAAGGTGAATGAAAAGTTTGTGCTTAAAGAAGTTGCCAAGGTGGACAATTTGCGCTTTAATTTGCTCTCTGTTTCACAATTGCTTAATGATGGTTTTGAAGTGTGCTTTAAGAAAGGATGTTCTCTTGTGCTTGATTCTCAAGGAGATCTTGTGTGTCGTATCTCTCCTACGGGTCATGTTTTTCGTGCTGACTTCTCTTAGTCTTTTGGTTTGTCTCGTTGTCTCCTTGCTGGTGCTTCTTTGGAATTGTGGAAATAGCATAGGAGGCTCGGTCATTTGAGTTTTGACTTGCTCGCTCGCTTGAGTTCTCTTGATTTGATCCGAGGATTGCCAAAACTTAAATTTGAGAAGGATCTTATTTGTTACCCTTGTCGCCATGGTAAGATGGTTGCTGCTTCTCACCCACCTATGAATCAAGTGATGACTAAGCACTCGGGTGAGCTTCTTCATATGGACACCGTTGGTCCAGCTCGTGTGTGCTCAGCGGGTGGGAAGTTGACAACTTTTCGAGATACTCTTGGGTGTTTTTCATGGAATCTAAGGAGGAAGCATTTCCTTTTGTTCGAGATTTGATCTTAAGGTTGAAAAATGAGCGACCAAAACATGCCATGAGAGCTATACGCAGTGAGAATGGCACAGAATTCAAGAATGCTCGTTTTGAAGCCTTTTGCAATGTTCTTGGTCTTGAACACCAGTCTTCATCACCATATGTTCCTCCTCAGAATGGTGTTGTTGAGCGGAAAAATCGAACCCTTGTTGAGATGGCTAGGACGATGCTCGATGAGCATAGGACTTCTAGAAAATTTTGGGCCGAGGCCATCAACACAACTTGCTATGTTTTGAATTGGATTTTCTTGAGGGCTTTCATGAAAAAGAGCTCATATGAGTTGATGCATGGTCGAACTCCCAAAGTGAGTCACTTGCGAGTCTTTGGTTGCAAATGTTTCATTCTCAAACAAGGCAATTTGGATAAATTTGAATCTCGCTTTTGGATGGGATCCTTCTTGGTTATGCTTCTCATAGTCGTGCTTATCGTGTTTTAAATCTTGAGACTAACCGGATTGTGGAAACATGTGAGATTACATTCAATGAGACTATACCTTGCACAACCTCTGCTTTTGAGTTTGCAGGTGAACAGGAAATGGGGCAAAGCATCTTTGAGGAAGAGGAAGAAAATGCAGATGATGGTGATGAAGATGAAGATGGGATCGATCATGTTCCAGCTGCTACACCTGTACATTCTACTTTGACTACATTCGTTGATGGTCCAGACACTACATCCACTACACCAGGACATCAACATGAACCACCACATGATCAAGTTGAAGAAGTTCAAGAGGATCCAGCTGAAGTTGAGGGGAAGGCTACTTCTAAGCATGTAACTCCACGATATATTCACCGACGCCATCCACCTCAACAAATGATCGGTAACTTAAATGAACGCACCACTAGGCACAAATCCAAGGAGATTTCACATTTTGCACATTCTGCATTTGTTGCCTCTTTTGAACCTCGAGATGTTGGACACTCTCTCTTTGACTACATTCTGCATGAGGAGTTGGAAAACATTGAAAGAAACCGGGTCTGGGTTTTAGTTGAACCTCCACCAAACTGCCATCCCATAGGAACCAAATGGGTTTTCAAAAACAAACAGAGTGAGGATGGTTTGGTTGTGCGAAATAAAGCGAGGTTAGTGGCCTAGGGTATAGCTAGAAAGAAGGAACAAATTATGAGCCCCTGTTGCCCATCTAGAAGCCATTCGAATCCTTCTTGCTTTTGCGGCTTCCAAAGGTTTTAAACTTTTTCAAAATGATATCAAAAGTGCTTTTCTTAAATGGTTTCATAGAGGAAGAGGTTTTTGTGAGGCAACCCCCAGGTTTTGAAAATCCAAAACACCCCGACCGTGTTTTCAAGCTTCAAAAGGCTCTTTATGGTTTAAAACAGGCTCCTAGAGCATGGTATGCTCGTTTGAAAATGTTTTTGCTTGAACAAGGTTTTGAAATGGGGTCGGTTGATAAAACTCTCTTTCTCCTCAGACAAGGCAATGATACCTTAATTGTTCAGATTTACGTGGATGATATCATCTTTGGTGGTTCTTCTCATGCTCTTGTTGCCAAGTTTGCAGATACCATGAGCAGGGAGTTCGAGATGTCGATGATGGGGAGTTGAACTTCTTCCTCAGCCTTCAAATCAAGCAAAGTAAAGAAGGCACCTTCGTACATCAAGGCAAGTATACGAAGGATGCGCTGAAGAAGTTTGACGTGGCAGATGCTAAGCCATTGTCAACTCCCATGGTGACAATGACAGCTTTGGATGTGGATGAAGATGGAGAGGCGATGGATCAGAAGGAGTATCAAAGCATAATTGGCTCCCTCTTATACTTGATGGCGATGAGGTCGGACATACACTTCATCGTGTGTCTGTGCGCTTGTTTTCAGGCTTCACCAAGAACCTCTCACCAACAGCCGGTGAAGAGAATTATGAGGTACCTTCATTTCACGCCTGAGTTTGGCTTGTGGTACTCTGCCTCCTCCACACTCACACTTCACGGTTACTCCGATGCTGATTTCTCTGGGTGTTGGTTGGATCACAAGTCCACTTTGGGTACTTGTCAGTTTCTTGGTTCTTCTTTGGTCTTTTGGTCTTCTAGCAAACAGTCCAGTATTGCTCAATCTACCACCAAAACCGAGTATGTTGCCGTTGCTAGCTACTGATCCCAACTTTTGTGGATGATTTCCACTTTGCGCGATTTTGGCTTGCGTTTTGCTAGAGTGCCTCTTCTATGTGATAGCACGAGTGCCATTAGTGTTGCTAAAAACCTTATGCTCCACTCAAAAACGAAACACATAGATGTGAGGTACCACTTTCTGAGAGACTACCAAGAGAAAGGAGATATCGAGCTTTGCCATGTTGCTACCCAAAACCAAATTGTTGATATCTTCACCAAGCCCTTAGATCAAGCAACATTTGCTCGTTTGTGGGGGGAGCTTGGTATATGCTTTCCATTCTGAGTTGGTTTCTTGTGGCTTCTAGCACCATAATGTATATTTGGCTTATTTTTTATATCATATTGCGTTTTGTATCATATTGCATTGCATCCCATCACGTAACATAGAACTTTTTGAGCTTCACTTGTATAGTAGCTAGAATGTAACTATGCTCTGAGTAGTATATTCTGTGTGTACATGATGGTGCTTGGGCAAGCTTAGGCTCACTTTGCTCTTTTTGGTACATATTTGTTGAGCTAAGCTTGTTTTCTGAATTGTGAATTTGTTTAATTCTTGCTAAAACTGAAAAACTGTTCACCGTTGAGATTGGCAACTAGCATGTGTAGGATTTGTTGAAATTCCTTTTGCAATCACTAGTATGCTAGGTTGCTATGTCTCATGCTTTGAGTTATTCACTATCTTGATCAAAATAATATTGTACTACAAATTGATCTAAGATAAAGGGAATCATAAAGATCGAGATGGGTTTGCACTTGTCCCACCTCACTGTATCGAGATTGCTTTCCATTCTGCACTTTGGAATGAACCTGAGTAGTGATGAGGATATCTCTACTTTGCATACAATGCAAGAACCGATCACTAGAGCACGTGCGTGACAGTTGGATCTCTAAATATGTTCTAACCTTCTCAATTGTTTTTCAGAACTTACTCTTGGTTCCATGCATGTGTTATTGATCCTCGGATTCCAGAATCTTACTTCACCAAAACTGACGCCCTGGCCACATACGGAGTCGGATTTGGACGTTCTATATTTGGTTGGAACCAGAATTTCATAGAGCTTCCAATGGCACTGGTCCCACCTCAAAATTCCTTCTGAGTCGACAGAAATCGTGGACACAAGTGGACGTTCATAATCTGTCAGGGTGCTATGTCACCGTCTGTTGGGCCGTTGGCCCATGTACTGTGTTGAAGCCCGTTAGGGTTGCGTCTAGGGGACTTGCACGCCCCTAACTCCCTTTTATTCAGTAGCCGTTGCCACTTCAGGGTTTGGATTTTGCTTAGATACAATCTGTCATCGAATAGTGTCGTCGTTCATCGGTTTGTGAGATTCCACCTCGTAATCAAGTCGGTTTGATTGCATCTCCTGTTCTTGCTTGTGTTCTTGATTGCGCTTGCAGCGATAAACCTTCATGGTCGAAGCGTCCCATTCATCAGAGGTGACTAAATGTGATGCAAATATCAGTCCCAGGAGGCTGATAACATATTTATTACAACAGATGGTTCATTACCGTACAAACCGTCGAGGTAGCGGGCACTGAAGCGCCACTATCAAGAGGGACAACATAAGGATTACAAACCAAACCAAAGTGCCAACGAAATCTAAGATAACATCAGAGTCTTGCGCCATGGTAAGCTTCCTGTGGAGACCCTGAACCACAAGCAAGGTTGGGTGCAAGACGGCGACCTACTCGACATCTTCCGGAACGAAGTTCGGATCCTCCTCTGTAAAAACTAGGCAAGAGTGAGTACATACATACTCAACAAGTCCAACCACACCCACGGAGGGGAATAATAAAGATCATGCACAGGATATATCAAGGATGAGGCTAGGGTTCATTTGTGATAAAGCGAGATTTTACACATGCAAGGGTTCATTTAATAAAAGAGTTTTCTCAAGATATTTCTGTAGTAATTGAATAATAAGTGGGGTTGATCCTACACAAAGGATCCAAATTTTAATGCTTCCGGACTCCACATCCACAGTAGCTCACGGCACAACTGCCGGGCACTTTCAAAATAACTCACGCCACAAAACCAACCATCCCAAAATATCTATTGAAGTGACCATGCCGTAACTCGTCAAATACCGTGGACACGGCTATTCGAATAGATTTTACACTCTGCAGAGGTTGTACACTTTACCCACAAGTAGGGTACTGCACTACGAACACCTTAATGTCGCTGTGGATCCTAACAAAGCCGTTACCCACCTTAGATGAATCTAACTAGCCAACACGGAAGCAACCATGGGGTTAATGACCTATCAACAAAGTCATAACCGGGACATAACTCACACAGATCGTATTCCTTCTCCATGATCTCCCGTTGCTCATCCGCTTTCCTTTTGGCTAGCAGAACAACTAGTGGGGTTTATGCTAAGCCGTTGCCCACACAACGGTCGAGTGGTTGTACGATAAGTGGGTTAGGCAAGATGACACCTCAGTTCATCCTTGCATTGACAAGACGGACATCTCCCAACCATGCTCAACCACAAAGGTACCAGCTCACCAGTGGCATTTCACACAGAAAACGCCGTCCATCTCATCAGGTTATATCTTTCTTTTATTTTCCCGAAATCCCGTTTTATCTTTTAAAACACTCACACCCTTATTTTCGGTAAAGCACTTTGTGGTCATGATAAAATATAATGAAGGGAATAAAAGGTAATAAGCATCTCTAGCAGTAGTTAACGTCCAACAGGGCAAATCCTATATAGACATTAATCTAGGTCATCAAGGAATAGTCATAGCAATCAAGGGGTGGCTATCCAACCATGTCTTGCAATAAAACAATGCATTTTATAAAATAGGCCAATAGGTTGCGTTTATAAAACTGGGATAAATATGCATCAAAGGATGGGATTGGACTTGCCGTCCTCAAAGCCTTCCGGAAGTTCCTCCTCGAGATACGGGTCTTCGGGCTCCGGCTCGCGGTCCTGCTCCTCCTCGGTCACACCGTCGGCTACAACACACAAACAATCACACAATAAAAACAAAGTTCGCCGACGAGCTAAAAAAACAAAAAAAGGGAAATAGAGAGCTTCGATAAAAAAATAGAGGAGACTATTATATTTGTTGGATGTGGATCTTGAGACTTGGAGAGAATATTTGATGCGTGGTGGAGTTTGGAATCGATTCAGAACATAATATCGCATGAAATGGGGGCTGCGGACTGCATAAGGAGGAAAAGTGGAGGGGGTTATGCACAAGTCTGCCTTTCCTCTTCCTCGAGGCAGAACAGGAGGGGGAGGGGAACGGTAGGAATGTGGGGGGGGCAGCCAGGCTATGGGCGCCGGCCCCTGGCGCATGGCAACACCCTGGGAGGGGGAAAAATAGAGAGGAGGCCGAGGGGGTCTGATGCCGGCCTTCACCTCGTGCGGAGATGGTCTACGGAGGGCTGTCCACGGTGATGGGTGGTGGGTGGCAATGGTGAGCAGCGGCGGCGAGCTGCAGCGTGAGGTAGTGGAGGAGAGGTGTTGGGGTGGTGTGGGTGGAGTGAGGGGCAGCTTGGGGTCTGATTTATAGGCCGAGAGGAAGAGGGGAGATGGCCGGCATGGGGGGGGGGGGGGTTCACCGGCAGTACAGGAGCCTCGCCATTAATGGCGGTCGGGATGCTCGAGGACAAAGCGCGAGCTGCGAGGGCGAGGGGACGGGACGGAGACGGGCCGGCATAGCAACGGGCCGCACGCCAGCTTGGCGTGCACGGGAAGCAGGCACGCAGCGGCACAGCAAGTAGCAGCGGCCTTGGCGTGACGCGGGCGGCGTGATGCGAGCGCGCGTGCACGGCCAACAATGGGGACAGCGGTGGGTCGTGCGCTGGTCTGCGCGTGTGCGCAAGGAGCGGGCTACAGCTCGAGCAGGCAGCAGGCAGCACAGGGGAGAAAAAGAAAGAGGGAGCCAGCGCAAAAAAAAAGGTCTGGGAAAGAAAAAGTTAGAAGAGAGAAATAAAATGGATTTCAACAAAATATGAGAAAGGAAAGGATAGGACACGCGCGCGGCGCCGACGATCGCGGCCGGGTAGGCGCACGCGGCCGACCATGACACGATGGTGATGTAACGGGACGGCGGGGCTAGTGGAAAAGGAAAAGGGGCGGGCGGCTCCACGGAAAAAGAGGAAGAGACTGCGCGATGTCGGAACGGCAGAAAATCGGGAGGTGGGCTTCGGGAGCTCAAGCGGCGAAAAAGGTTTAAAAGATTTTTAAGCGAGTGATTGGTAACGCAATTTAAATAAGATAAAAATGCGGGCGTTACAAACCTACCCCACTTAAAATGAATCTCGTCCTCGAGATTCGGCTGGCTCCTAAATAAATAGGGAAACTCTTTCTTTAGGGCATCTTCACGTTCCCATGTAGCTTCTTCCACTCCATGTCTGCTCCACTGAACTCTGCAAATCCGTACTTCACAGTTTCTTGCCCTTTTATGACAGTGTCCAAAATCTTGACAGGTACTTCCTGGTACCGAAGATCTATCTGTAAAGCTATTTCTTCTTCCGGCACACGCTCTCTCTCGGGTACCCTCAGACATCTTCTTAGTTGGGATGCATGGAATACTGGGTGTATGTTAGCCATTCCTTCTAGTAGCTCTAGACGGTATGCTACGGCTCCAATTTTCTTCTGTACTTGGTACGGTCCAATGTACCGAGGGGCTAGTTTCCCATGTACCTAAAATCTTCGAGTCCCTCGAATAGGTGAAACCTTGAGATAGACAAAGTCTCCTAGATTGAAGCTTACTTTTCATCTCTTCTTGTCTGAGTAACTCTTCTGTCGAGATTGGGCGGCCTTCACTTTTTCTCTAATTTCAGCCACTCTTTCTTCCACTTCCTTTATGAGTGCGGGTCCAACTAGGGCACGCTCTCCAACGTCTGACCACATCAGGGGGGTTCTGCACTTTCTCCCATAGAGAGCTTCAAATGGTGACATGCCCAAGCCTGCATGATAACCGTTGTTGTACAAAAACTCAGCATAGAGTAAACTTTGTTCCCAATCCTTGCCATAAGTAAGAACACATACTCTTAGCATATCTTCCATAATCTGATTCACCATTTCTGTTTGACCATCAATCTGCGGATGATAAGGCGAACTGAAATCCAACTTGGTGCCCATGGTCTTATGCAAACTTTTCCAAAACCTAGAGGTAAATTGGGTTCCTCTATCCAAAAC